>NW_019525126.1:1165277-1256592 GCF_002814215.2 Seriola lalandi dorsalis | reverse complement strand
AAACACATCAGGCCAGGCCCATGCCAAAGATTTCAGTCATCACATTTAAATTCCATCATGGGATATATGTATGTTTGTAATGGAGAACTTACAACATAATTAGGACCATGCCCCAGGTTAAAATATAGCAACACCTTGTTCACACCTTGTTATATTTTTATTTAAACCCCCAACATGAGGAGGTGGAGTATTATTTCACAACTGAGCTATCTGGATCAGTCAAACGTCTGACAGGTGCACTGAAAACAGAAGGGGAGTCACACTGAGTCAACTTGAATGTAAAGGAGGGTTAAGTGAACCCAGCACCGCCAGTGCCGCGGGGTGTAGTAAATGAGTAAGCTGACTGGGAACTCCAAGAGGAAATGTGTCACGAAAAGCACTTTCTCTAACAAGCAGCAGATGATTCATCTGACGCTAATGAATCAAAGTGTTAAAATAACCAAGCAGACTACTATAAGGTAATGTTACCGCAGATTTATGTTATGCTACCTTTATGCTTCTTTAAAACTCAAAGAGCCCTATTCATTTACCACTGAAATGTGTTTTGCTGGCAACGTCAAGCAAGGCATTTGCCCTGTGCTGCAATAAAGCATGTTGGATCTAATACTACAGGCAGCTATTTTCTTTATGCGCTACTTTAAATAGACAGCACCTCAATTCAACCATGCATCAGTGCAGCTGTCTGGGTGACGGATACGTTAAGAAATGTTGTTTTTAGTTTGTGCCTGTTGGTGCTACACGGTACAACACATTTGTTCCATGGACCGAGTCAGTAAAATGTAGGTATAAGTAGTGGACAAGATCCCTCTCCAGCCTTTCTATTGGGTGTTAAGTGGTGAGTTTTAGTTTTCAAGGTCCTGCACCACAAAGACATCTTCAAGGACAAAAGTATCAGTAGCAAGCAGGTGGGTGAGGGAGCATGAACATATAGACCACTAGTCACTTTCCTCTTCATTTTTATCATGTTTTAGGCTTAACTCAGGTGAGTGCACATTAGACTACATGTATGCCTACAGATGGCAAACCATTTGGCTGAATCCTCCTATTGCTTGTAAAGCGTCCTCCATAAATTGGCCATATAAACATTCAATTTCCTAAAGGAAAGAGGCTCTGTTATGACACACAAAAGAGATATTTCATTTATATTTCACTGTCTGCAACCCAAGGTGAGCCATTGAAATTCCCCTCTGATTATTATGTAAACACTCTCCCCACCAGTGTGTATCATGCTTTGTCCCTATGGAACAAACAGGACTGGATGGACGAGGGTTCATTTAACAAAAAGAAAAGAGCTCTAATAAGGAAACAACCGACGGTCCTGTTTGGAGTTTAACAGAGACAAAAAAAAATTGGGATTTGCAGCATTGAGAGAGGGCCATCGCAGAAACAGGTGTTTCTGATCACTAAGCAAATTTGCAAATGTTCACCAGCCGATGCTCCAGTTGAGCCACTACAATACATGGCCACAGGCAACAGCACAAAACTGGGGAGCACACATTGAAGTAGTCTGCAGCTACTCTCCTACTACGATTTAAATACGCTGTAATGTGTGGTAATGGGAGGAAATGGTGATAATGCAGTGTTGCATGGGTCTCAAAACAGTTCAAATTCAGTTCACCCATTCATATACTCATTTGCTTCTCATTACAAGCATCCACTATCACCCCAGTTATCAGCACAGTGTTTAACCTCAGCTATTATTCCATGTCCTGCCATAACCTTGATGACAAAATACATACATTACACTAATTCATGTAGTTAGTGCAGCTCTTGCATGTGTACTGGTGTGGACTGTACAGCTTCATGCACTATATCCAACCAGCTTTGTATTGATATAGAGCAGCACTTTGTAGCCATTTTCTTTGGCTAGTTAAGTTACATCATCACATGGTTTTCCTTACAGGAATAACGATTCTGCTTAAGTGGGCCACCACTACTTTACAGTAAACCACATGGACTGATGTACAGTAAAATAGGTCACACAAATTCCTGGCTCCAGCAGCTTGATATAGCATTGTAAGTAAAACATTTTTTTATTGGACTGTAGAACACTTGGCTGTCACTCTTACCCAACAAGTCTCCTTGTGTTGGCAGACTTGCTGCTCTGCCTGCGGTTAACTCTGGCTCTGTGCTGCAGGCTGACTGGTTGTCTGGCGGTGCGCTGCGCACCATCCCGCGGCGCAGAGGCATGGTCCTCCCGGGAGACGCCTGCAGCATGAGCCGGTGAAGCTCTGGATGATGTGCCTCTGGGCACGCGGACCAGAGTCCTATACTGGCTGGTCCGAGGATAAGTTTCACCGGACGGTTTGGAGGATGCACGGTCCTCTGGTCCCCTTGGCAAGTGACCTTGACTCCTCACCCGTGACTGCTGCTGGTCCCAGACCGCCCGGTCTGCCCCTGCACACTCTTTCCTCCCACCTGTTGTGTCCTTGTGACTGTTGCCAACTTGCATGAGTGCAACAGTAAAAAGCATTAAAACAGCAAATCCTGCACGGTCCATTTTGAGCATGCAAAGTTTTGAAACTACCGCGTAAAAGGGCAGGTCGAGTTACAGTTAATCTAGAGCCACTGAAATATGAGCAAATAAAAAAAATCCGCGATTAGTCTACAAGAGTTCAGCAAGTCATCCTCTCCCAAGAATGAAAGAAGCCTGGATACCTCCTCATAATGCCCAGGTAAGAATTAAGCGGTATGTCTTCAGGATATCAAATCAGCTCCTAACCACAGTCCAAAAGTGAGAAACTCTACAAAACTTTTTTTCTTACTGCGCTGAAAAGAAACGTTATTTTAAGCAAACATTATTCCATCTGTTTTAGTTTATGTTAAACAAGAAAAGAGGCGCAAAGACAGCAGCGCTTCGGCTCCAGGACTGCTGAGGCTCTACTCCTACTCCAAGTGAGAGAGTTTGAATCGTGCTCCCATGAATATCACCACCTCCTTGGATCTGGAGTCACCGGGAATTTTTGTAGGGATTGCATGCGCTTTGCAAGAAGAAACTCCCCCTTGTCGGCTGTATTGTTGCTTCCACTCACTGCACCGCTCGGTCCATGTGCCCACACGCACTTTCTCTGCCAAGTTACATCATCTTACTGTGTGTCTTTTTCTGATTCCTTTGAACGGGAGTATTGAAGTTATCATGACTGGAGCCGCATCAATCATTGCCTTCAGTTTGAATTAAAGTTGACAGGCTACTACAGTATCATAAAAATTAAGAAAACGTTTCCAGATGTTTTTTTCTTAAAGACTCTGCAGCACTATTAGTGGATTATTTCAGTTAATACTGTCTCTTTTATTAAGATTTGAATTCTTTGAGTTAAGGCTGTTTTATCTTATCACAGTGTCACAGGACAGTGTGAAGCACTTTGAATTTAATTTACAATGCTGCAGTTCAACTTGTGCAGGTTACAACATATAAAACGAGAATCATAGCAGTCTGTAGACTCACAGACTCACTTTCATCTGGCAGTAAAAGGTATGGGAAGCTCATAGTTCAAACTCAAACTGAAACCTTGGAAAACTGGTCAGGTTATGTAACAAATCTCATTCATCTCCCCCTCTCATCCATGCTGCATCATCACTTTCCCTCCCACTGTCTGGAAACAACACATTACTCTTTTCCCAGAAGATCTTAAACAACCCAAAGAGAGGTAGCTCCCTGCTCTCATTCAACCCACAAGGATGCACGCCTGTGAGTGGTCCCTGAGCATCATTACCACAGGACTGCCATCCAAAACACACAGCAGCCAAGAGGAAAGCTAGTCTGCCCATTCTCCTTCTCACCATAGCTGAGATACACAAACCTCTGACAAGTGAAGTTTGACCAGGAAAACTAAAAAAAAAAAAAACTGTTACTGTATGAACACTTGAAGAGACAGAGTCCTTCCACCAGACTCTTTCTGTTGGCTCTGCAGGCAAACATAAGTGGAGACTTGGACTGAGCACCACAGCTGATTACAGCTCATCTTCCAACCCATGAGAAATCTAATTAGAGAAGGAGGCTGCATTTGTCTTATGACCGTCCAGCGGTCTCACCCCACCCCCAGGCATGCCGTCTGCCTGGTGTCAATGGCGCCTCTGAAACCGATCATGGCCGGCTGACCCCAGCGTCCTTGAGGGTGACCAGGGCTTGCACAGACAGATCCACGAGGTGCTATCTGCTCAGTGACCTGTGGCTGCAGCTCAAGTGTCGCTGTACTTTAGCCTCAGTCGGTGTCTCTGTATCACGTTATATGTGCTGTACATTAACGTGAATAATCTTGCATTAATATTTTCGCACAATTTTGTCAGTGCTGTCAAATTTGTGTTTGTACAAATGGCAAAAGCTGGACGATTTATATGTCTCCGTTGCTGCGACTGTCTACACTCAGTTGTCAGTTTATTAGAGCACACCCATCTAAAACTAATGCAGTCTAGGTTATAAAAGTTCAGTCATTGTTGAAACTCTTAGAGAGGTGTTGAATCATCTGCGTGGTTATTTTGGAGGATGCAGTTTGTGGTGCTGTTGAGCTGTATTGCATTATACTGACAAGTGTTTTCTATTATTTTGTCATTTATATCAATAAGGGTAGATGAAATAATAGAAACACCTCTCAGTATAATGCAATACAGGACCACAAATTGAATCAACACTTCTCTAGAACAGAACAAAAACTTGAACATTGCAGCCCTCATGGGGGCAGGCCTGCGGTATAAGACTGAACTGGTTTGAGCTACTGTATGTGTATGAACTGGCAACTGAGTGTATTTCAACCACTTGAACGCAGTATGTGGTTAGTGTTCAGCTGTTACAGCCGACTTAATAAGTGGGTGTTTTTCAAATCAAATTTTAATTTTCCGTTGTTTCTTAATTAGTTGACCTAGACAGCAAGCTTTCACATACCCTGTGGCAGCTACAGAAGTACCCTCTGAGGCACAAGTACCCCTGGTTGGGAATCATTGAAGATCTGTGGAGCAGCCATCCATGTTATGAAATAGGACTTAATGTGGCCCAATTTGATACAATTTGCAGCATCTGGAGGAACTCTAGTATAAATACCAGGAGGATGTCTCTGGCTATGACCAACGCTTTAACACAAAGAGTCCTTTGAAAACTCTGGCATGACAACCAAGCCACTCCTATCATCTTTCAAATGCGGAGCAGAAATATAACTGCATTACTCTGCACAGTTTCTTACAAAGCACAGGGTCGTAGCAGCAATAACAACATCCAAGTCTTGGAGTTACACCGACGCAAACAGCTTCTGTGTGTGCGTGTGTTAGTGTGTGTGTGTGTGTGCGTGTGTGTGTGCGTGTGCATGCGCATGTGATGAAGAAAGCTCAAGGTGGATTTGATTTGTCTCCAGACTACTTAGTCCCTTCGATTGCTTCACTTCCAAGATGGTTTTCAGTGTATAACCGTGAGGCAAAACTTTTATAGCTACTGAACACACATTTGATGCCTCCTAATGAATCCTAGCACGGGAACCAACACTGTGTTTACCTGTCAGCATGAATGTCCCAAGAGAGACACATTTGCATCCATTTAGTTGAGAGTGACTGCCTCGTCACCGCTGAGCGAGTGAAGGGTCAGGGTTCAAGTGTACCCATTGGAAAGCCAAACAGTATCATTGCACCCAGAATGTAGGGCTCTCATTATAACCAAGTATCAACAGCGAATTCTTAGCCTCGCCTCCAGAATTTTAAGTGATCCATGTGAATCAGTCTCTGTGATGACTTTCAATGGAGAGCACCAACAAGGAACGTCAATCTCTTCGTTAGCTACCTTTTGCCGTCTGTATCAAAGCCCCCAGCTCTCCTTCCTCTTTGCCCAGCAGCTAACATAATACTGACATTGTTCAGACTGGGCAGCCGTGAGGACCTGGGGGAAAACGTGGAAAAAGGAGGTTCGTTTGGCAGAGAACCGCTTCATAAAAGCTGAAATTATGTGCTTCATTAATGTAGTTTTTTTTCATTGAACATGACAGCTTTTCCTTGGAAGGAATATTATAGAAGACCTCCATCGTGCTTCCTAGCAGACTGAGCACTGTACATAAAACAGGCATTCACGCAACAAGAGGAAACAGTTGAAGATAGAGCAGGATAAATGTAATGTGCTTAGGCCAAGGACTACAGGGCCTTTCCCAGCTTGTATGAATGAAGTGCTGTCAGCTGGGTAATAGAAGTAGGTCACATGGGCGTTATTTAAGAGAGGCACTTCCACTTCGCCTTTCATGATATTCATTCTTGTTTTTTTTTGTTGTTTTTTTTTTTTTTTAATATGGGTGCTGGCTTGAAAAAAAAAACTGAGAATTGTATGTGCATGTGTTTCAAAGCCATACTGTACATGCAACATATTGTCTTGCATGGCATTGTTATTCATTGCTTCAAACCTATCAACGCCATCCACACTTTTAAAATAGTGGAGCGATCCAGAAACATGATAAAGTTAGACAGACACCACTGGCTATGTTTCTGACGCATGTCATAGCACTGGCAATACGTCCGCCCTGCATTACTTCATGGGTGAATGATCGGCTCATTCATTTGTGGGTGTGAGTTGTTAAGTTAACAAAGGCTCTAAGCTGCCTGGGATGTCATCGGCAAGAAAACTGCAAAGATTAAATTAAGTACTTCCCTTTTACAAATTGCCCCTTTTGCGACCTCTGAAAAGTTTCACCAGTGAACAAGCGGTTTTGGCTTCGGTTGAGAAATCACATTGACAAATCGTATGTTACAGCACAGGTTGTGATATAGATGAACTCCTAGCTGTACAATAACCAACCAGGTGCCAACTGCATCAAATGAAGTCAAGCCTGGTGTCAGAGGTCATCGTGGAGAAACAAAAAGGACTAAATCCATCCTCGTACATTTAAGGTTTTGTTGATTTACTGTATGAGTCAGCGATATTATCAGCATGGCTCCACGAGCTTTAAGACCTGAAGAGGTTTAACGGATAGTTTTCTGCCTGACTTGATGGCGGCTAAATGTTTTATGGGCAAACCTCAGATGCTTCCTTGACGTGCTCTTGATGTTCACGGTTAGCCAGCAGGGGCTTGTAGAACAGATTTGTGTGAGTTCTGCTGCTGTAATAAACTGTGTAGTGGACAGGGGTAAAGGTAACCATTTTATTTATCCACTTGGACGTGAACGCCTATGGAGCTGGAGCCCTGAACAGCTCTATTCCTTGAATATTTGAATAGACTCTGGTGTCTGAGATGGGAATTCAAAAAAACATATAGACAGGAAGGCAGAAGTTGCCCTCCTGCTTCCATATAAGGGCTAAATATGTGAGAAGTAAAACATTTCTCTCACTGGCTAACTGTCAGTTAGCTGACAGAACCATCTCTGCTATATGAAATATGACCCAGGAAGCTGCATTACATTATAACCCAGATATCTGATCACGACTGTCCCCTTTTCTCTCCCATTTAACCAAAACTGTAAGATTCCTGTGGATTTAATGTAATTTACAGTTTTACATCAACACATAAAAATTGTTTTATCGATGGCAGCCTTGGTGGGCCGTTGAAATATGCACTTGCTAACATTTTTAACTCGTCAGTCAGAAAATATACTGCTCAGTTCTGTAAATACTCTCTAAATCCTCCACTCTAGCCTTGAATTTTGTGGTGTAGTCC
The DNA here is from genome assembly GCF_002814215.2 of Seriola lalandi dorsalis. NCBI lineage: Eukaryota > Metazoa > Chordata > Actinopteri > Carangiformes > Carangidae > Seriola > Seriola lalandi. Next base: position 1,248,976 of record NW_019525126.1, on the reverse strand, counting down.
TTCTGTCTCTTGAAGTTTGATTTAACAGTGTCTCTCATGAACAATACACAGAGTGATGTCATGCTACTGCGTGATAAATGCCACTGGAGCAGATTCAAAGGGTGGATCATGCTGGCAGCCAATTAGGTCAAATAAGAAGTTGCCATAACTTTCCAGAAAGCATACATTTTCCAAAGATGTGGGGCCTTCCAGTCATTAGCCAGATGTAGCCTAAAACATCCAGATTCACATGAAATCAATCACCATGTAAATCAATACTGGCAGTAAAATCTAAATAAGAGAAGGGATGGAGATTGTGCCCACTGCGACATGCATTCTTGTACGTTCTGAGTATTTAGTTGTCATGTTTTCTTTGGCTCTTTGCAGAATTCACCGAAGAAAAAGAAGGAGGGAGGAGTTACTGTGTGTGATAGATCATCCTGGCTGTTCACCCGCAGCTTTCTTCCTTTTTCTCCCCACTTTTCTCTCCCCTCCCTTTCAATTTTCCTGGCCCCTCAACCTCGATTCAGCGTGCCTCTCCAGCCGCTGGCCCAGGGCCCCAAGGGCTCTCCTCTTTCTGGTCCTCCTGGCTGTGACCTGGCCACAAGGCCTGCTGGACTGCCTCAGCAGCTATTTGTCCTGAAGGGGTGATAGATGGCTGTGCGTCTCACAGCTTCGGTCCCCATTCACTTTGTTTCATGATGTCTCCACCACGCGACCATGGAAAATCAAGGTCAAGCTTTTTCCACATTAGCTGCTTTACCAGGAGGATATAAATGGATATCTGCTGCAATTACCCTACATCCCCCCACCCACCACAGGAGACAGAAATTGCTCCACACACTTATCTTAAAAGTACAAACTGATGGCTCTATTCAACACACTTTCATAACAGACGACATGAATGATGCAGAGGCAATATTACATGGGATATTTTAGAAATTGGGGCAAAGGTGAGACAGGAACCTGTGAGTTCATGCCAAGTGTCTGGCACCAAACTGCCTGTGACTTTCCAGTAGTTAACCACCTGTTTCAGACATGCAACCGGCGCTGTAAAGAGTAAAGGACTGAAGCCTCTCTGGTGTCACACTGAAAACAAATTCACAGATTTTCAAGTTAAGGGGCCACTTTTGGAGCTATTTATTCTCTGTATATCTAACTTTATTGAGCGCCGTGCAGATCTTATAAAAGTGGTTTTATTTTTGAAGCAGGACCTGTAAAATACTGTTCACACTTGTGCAGGAAGCGTTATATTCTACTGACTTAACTCCTTTAATTGCCTCTAGAGGGTCATTCCTTTTTCAAAGCAATTTTCCAACCAGGTATCAGCAAATCAGCCTATAATGTCAAATAATGAATAATTTTAAATGTAAATATTAGTATGATAAATGCTCTTTGCATTTGCCTTTAAATCTTAGTGTATTTACAACACTGAGCTGTAACTTACTCTTGTGGAAAACCTCTTGTTTTCCTACAGGACCAAGATAATTATTTTAGGGTTTCTAGAACAAACAGCTGTGGTACAGAGACTGGGATGGTCTGACACTGAAAAACAGCATTTTTTATTTCACTCCAATGCAGCCCACTCAACAGCCTAAGTGCACGCACAATAAAGGAAACATTTAACAAATTGTCAGTTGTTTTGATATTACACTGTAGCCTGTTGAGTAATGCAGGTTAAGGTCTGTTTACCTTTACTGCTGGGAATGGATGATGCATAAAGCCCATTTGGTGGTTGACTCACTGATGACACGTGCCTTGCAGCCGCACAACAATTTGGTGTGTTGTGGTGTGGTTTGGGCCAAACCACTCGCTAGCAGTGTTTTCAAGCAGTGTTTTTCTTCCCATATGTAGCACTCATGTAATGCTCATGTTTGATGGCTGCTGGACGGGCCTCATGCTTGGCTAGCTCTGAGCAGAGAATCATGTGCTCTCCTCAGCAACAGTTAGGTGAATGAAAAATCTTCTTCACTGCTCCCAATTAACAGTGAAGGTCGAGTGCCAGAAAGTTATGATGCGATTTAACCCCCCGCATGAGGTCAATTTGACCTGAATAGCTTCCTATTAAGCATGATAAATTTGTTATTTTTCAATCCATTAAACCTTTTCCCCATAGTCCATTTAGTCAGAACAAACCATTGGCCTGCCATAACCTACGTCCTGTTTACCGCGAGCAAGCTTCAAGGGAAAAGGGGATGACACAACAATTAGCCGAGATGACTTCAAAGTGTTTTCTGCCACAGGCTTTCGCTAATTATCAGTCACTAGTGTTGGGTGGGAATCCCTCCAGCGCAAAGGTCAATAGGGTAACATCAACAGCAGCATATAACAAAGACTAAACTTCAGTCCAGCCGGTGCGCCAGCCATCAATGAAACCTTGTTATGGCCATGGGATCCATGGTACAGGGATTGAGGGGAAGAATAGGAGCGTGAGGTTCAGGGAGGAAGCCTCTCTGACTGCGCTGACCTGTCTGCAAGAGCCCCTCGGGCAGACAGACACCAAGGCCTCCGACAGATGTTTGGGAAAACTGCCCCATTCATCATGGCACTTTTGTGGAATCTCTTTGAACTGCTTTTTTATTTTGTGTCAAAGTTGCCTGAACCACAGAAATTCAGAGTAGATAGATAGATAGATAGATAGATAGATAGATAGATAGATAGACAGAATATTCTGGATATATTAATGTCATTTCCATATCTTCTAAGTAGGCCTTAGTTCCTGGATGTCTCCTGTCACTGCCCAGCTCGTAAATCACACCCCTGAGGGAGCTGTTGGGCTAGATGTGTTTTTATGCAACACTGCCTACAAGCCCACACTACATCCCTGCTTCCTCCAGTGTTCTCATACACACACCCACACACAAACACAAAAACACACAAGCATAAATTGGCGTGTTCACAATGAAGTGTGAAGTCATGGCATGGTTGCAGAGTCTCAATCAGCCCATGTGGAACTGCCCTTTTTCCTCCCACTCTCCCATGCTGCAGCAGTGGGGTTCAAATCACCCAAGGCAAAGATGACAACGACAAAACTATAAATTAAAAAAAATAGACACTTGCAGAGCCAATAAAACTACTCTCCCCATCAGATCGCAAAATTAATTTCTGTAGCAATAAAACACGGAGGAAAAAACTGCAGAATTTATTCTGTTTGTATTCTGTCTTTTGTTAACATTCCAGTTCACTCTAATGTAAAAGTATTCATATGACTCTTCCCAAGCCTGCTGGTGCAGCTGAGTTTTATACTCGAGCACTCCGTAGGGAGCAGGAAGAGAGGCCCCGTGCGTCCAGAGCCCCGTCTCCTGAGCAGCACTAAGCACTCAGCAGGCTTCAAGGGCGAATGTTCATTAGGGAGCCAAGTTTTAATAAGCCCGCAGACAGACATGCTGCTACACAGCCTCAAGTGCCAGAAGAGGTGAATTTACTTATCTTGCTGATCCTCATGACTTTACATGGCATCATGAGCAACGTATCTACATACATGACCCAACATTCACCTACTGCACACCATTTACCATCAGGTCAGGAAGTAGAGTTTAGTATGTGAAATAGTTTAGATACTTCACTACTGCAATTGGAGTTAGAATAGATAGAAGTGCATTGAGACTGATGGGCCAAGTAATGTTTATTTAAACCTTTATTTATCAAGTGAAAATTGACTATGTGCAGTAAGTGCTTCACATTCACACCAGGTCTGTGTAATTACTGCCTACATTAGGGCAGAGTGTCTTGCCCAAGGGCATGTAAGTGAAATGTGTGTGTAATTCACCTGCCTCAAATTATTTCCCAGCAGGTCATGGCGTGTAAATCAGTAAGTCATGGGTTTTATATTTTCCCATCGGTGGTAAGACAAGTAGTATCAGATACTGAAGCAAAGGTGGCAAAACCGCAATTTAAAAATACTCCACCACAATTAAAAGTCCTGCTGTCAAAGTTAGAAAAAGTACAAGAGTATTATCAGCAAAGTATACTTAGAGTCTAAAATACTCATTATGCAGCAGAATGACCCAATGAATGAAAAAATACATCATATCTTATAAACTGGCCATAGGTTTGTGTATGGTATGTTAAATCATTCAAAGAAATTTTATAAATTTATAATATTTTGGGAAATTAACTTATTAACTTACTTGAGAAGAATTAGATCAAAAAATCGATACCAGTCTTGTCTGTCTGGTAAATACAAGGCTTTGCTAGCTTGAGCATAAAGACAGAAAGCAGGTGGAAACAGCTAGCTTGACACTGTCTGAAAGTAACAATATCCACGTCCCGTCACTTCTAAACCTGACAAAGTAACACGTCTATTTCATCTTTACAAAGACCAAAGCTTCAAAATGAGCAGTTGTTAGTTTTATGAGTGGGGTGGGGATGTTATATGCTGGACATACTCTTAGCCCAACTGTCAGAGCTAGCTTTTCTCACTGTTTCCAGTCGTAATGCTAAGCTAAGCTGCTGACAATAGCTTCATATTTAATTGGCAGATATGAAAATGTTATACTGTTTCTTAATGGGATAGTTCGTGAATTTTGACGTGGGGTAGTGTGAGGTAGCCATATATAGTGGGTACATTACCTACAGTAGATTATGATGAGCGCGATCCCAGATAGGAAAGCCGACCGGGGCACCGGTAGAGCGGCAGAGCTATGTGTTGCTGTGCATGGGGCCACGGGAAAAGAAAAAAACGTGTTTTAGGCACTTTTAACCCCGAAACAATCCAATGTCCGTTTAAATGTACGCTTCGTCAAGAATATTTTCAGCAGTTTATCTTCCCTTGAACACAGCACTTCCCTTTAGCTCTACATTTTTTTTCAACTGCTGAACTTCAAACGCCACATCCGCAGGTCACCTGAGTGAATCAGAAAGCGGAGTAATACACGGCGCTCCGTAGGTGCGATTTCGCGTAGTAATACGGTAGTTCAGCGGTTTAAAATATGTAGTGCCACGTCAAAAAAAACAGATATATCCCTTTAAAACGTTGAATTCATATGCTAATCTGCAAAATAACTTGTAGCTATAGCTGTCAAGTAAATGTAGTTGAGCAAGAAGTACAATATCATAAATGTAGTGAAGTATAGGTATTATAAAATAGAAATACTCAAGTAAAGTACAGTACTACAGTAAATCGGCATAGTTACAATCTACTGCTGTTTCTGATTTATTCAAACCAGATCTGCAACTGTATCATATCTATCAACCTACAACCACAACAGCCTTTTTATTTAAACAAATTATACTCTACAATCCAAAGATAAGAACAGGGTTTCCACAGTGGGAGCTTTGATTTGTTTTCTATGACAAATGTTAAGATTCAAGACACCAGTAATATATAATGTAATGACAAATGAAAACACAAGAGCATATCAAGGGTGTACTTTATCACTCTGTCATTATGGAGTGAATTGAGTATGATAACTGATCCACTGTTATTTCTGCAATGTCAAAGTGCTCTCCTTGCAGAATGAGTACCCAGCCTCCCTTCTTCATGGACATCTTGGCCCAGTCCAGACTAGTGTTTATCTAAGGAAGAGGTAAATTACTAAATGAATAAAAACAGGATGACAACTGAGTAGAAAAATACATGATGATGGACATGACAATTATCGAAAGCTGTTAACAAAACAATAAGGTCATAAAATTGTCATTCAAGTGTTTCTACTTTACTGTGCTAGCCACAAGATAAGATAACCCAGATGAATCGATCACAGAGCTTGTATATTAAAACTCGCATGACAGTCCTTGATATGAGTTCATCCTGTGTGGGATGTTTAGATACGTTTCGGAACAGATTTTGGCTTAAATTCTTGAACATTTTGTTCTGCACCAGGTTTTGTGTTTGGGGATTGTCAAAGGCTGCAGGGGGATTTCACAATGGGCAAATGGAGAATGGAATGGAAGGGTGTAGTGTTCACAAACAACCCAGTCTCTGTTTGTTGTTTGTAGATTGATCCAGAGTATTTTAAACCTCCCTCTGAAAATAAATAGATTCTGTGGCATTCTAACAAAACAACAAAGAAAGATGCAGCCAGTGATATTACCCACAAAAGGCCTGGCTGATATTAGAGGCTGTTATGGTCAAACTCATGTTGGTCCTACTACTACTGTTTTCCACCACCTTATTGTTTTCTTCTCACCAGTTGATAGTATCTGATGAGGAGTTTGGCAATCGCTGGTTGTGATTGCTTGCAGAGGGATCAACCATCTGTCCACCATTTAGCATAAAGAATGATTCTGTGTTTGCAGCGAGTAGTCAGATCTACTTATTAGATCACTGCGTCATCTCTTATGATGATGGATAGTGTCGTGTAGGGTCACTCTTTTATCAAAAATTTTACTCAGTTTGTGTCTGAGGCCAAGCCACATCTGGAGGCAACCTGGGAGCTGTTAATCACATACCTAAACAGAAAATAGCTCAATCTCCTTGTCGCAAACACCCAGGAACTCCCTTAGTTGCATAACAGTCTTTATTATGTCATTTTCGTACTTAGCAAAAGACAGAAAATGGACGGTTTTCATATGTATATATTTATGAGGTAATAAATACAGGGTGTCTGTGAAATGTGACTGAAAACTTAAGTGTTATATTGTATTTACTTGGACGTGTATTTCCATGCAAAACCTCTTCGGAGAGGTCTTTCTGGGCAAATTCTTTGCTGATGTAATGTTTATTTTGCCACAAAAATCTTGCTGTTGCATTCTCTAATGACTGTAACAAGATCACAAATTTATTCAGTGGATGGAAAATATCTCAACCGCAGTCCACGGACAATGTTGGATATCTGACGAAATTTGTATGTCCTTGTGGAGCCGTTGGCCGGTTATACAAAGGGCTTTTAGAAGATGACGGTGGTCTGGAATGGACGGCTTCAAAAGTTAGGGGATTCCATCGAGTCTGTGAAATATGTTGCCTAATTGGCAGGAGTGAAGCTGGGAAAGAAACAAAGAGCGAGGGATGGGGGGGTGCAACATCTTGACAGCCAATCCGATTGATTATCATGACAGTGTAATGGCAGAAGATACAATGAATATTGTGTTGTATTGTTTCTGTGTGCTTCACAGGATTTCACAGCCTGGACAGAATCACCATTGGGCCTTGTTCCCTGTTCTTCAGCTTTGTCCAAACGAAACAAACAAATCAGAAGCATGTCAGTGTGCCTCACCTCTGTCCATCAGCCCAGAACAGGAATATGTTTTCTTATTTTCATTTTTTTATTTAACTGACCTCAGGCAGACATTTCACCGCAAAAAGCCCTTTCTCTTTGGAGTCTGTTCATTTTACTTTGATGTGTCTGTTGAAAACTGTAAAGCATAAATACATTCTGTTTTGTCAACATCACATGACTCTTTGAGTTGCTGCTCAAAAAGACCCCGGGGAAACACAAATGACTCTTTTCTTTGAAATTACTGTGAGTGAGTGAGTGAGTCAATTCTCATCATAAACAAATGCATGAAGTAGTCATGTGTTCAGAAAATGAGCAGGAGCAAAGAACTCATATGCTTTAATGTTGTTGAAAATACATATTTATTTACATGTTTCTGCCTGATACTCTTGGTGCAGCAGCGTGGTGACCCTCAGTGGGGATTCCTCTACAGAGCCTCGTTTCAACCAGTCACCATAAAAGAAAAATATACAGGCAGATCCTCACATAGCTCACACCCAGAGCAAAGCGAACACTCTCTGCCATGTCTGTGGCCTCTCTCATGTCTTCACTTGTCTCTGGTCTTTAATATCCTCCCCAGAGTCTCCTGGATGGTATCCTCATCATCCCATTGGGTGGCTGACACCCTCAAACAGGAAGGGACTCCTGCCATGACCCACAATGCTAACAGAGAAAGCAGAGAGGAGCCAGGAGTGGGTTACATCATATCCTCTTTGAGCTGACTTGGACCTGGAACCTGATAATAACTTTATGAGCAGGGAGGCCGGCAGTTTTCCTTTAACTGGAGACAAGATTTGTGAGAAATGTCATGTTTTGTAGCTTATTTCCCATGATTACATACACTGAATCTGAAACTTTTACATGCAGCAATGACTGTCAAGAGGAGTCATGTGAAACTGCTACCCATGAGAACATAGCTGAAATGAATTCAGGTCGAAAACACGCAATCTCTTTTTCAAAGGGTTTAGGCGGCTGGCTGCCATTATCTAAACTAGGAGCTGGGCACGTTTTAGAAGCAGCAGCTGATAGGATGCAGTCAATCTTTCTATCTGTCCAAACAGAGCCTCACCCTGTTCATCCTTCTCTCTCACCGGGGGGGGGGGGGGGGGGGGGGGGGGGTCCCTGTCCCTACTGTGCTGACCATCTCTGTTTGGGATGACTTGGCTGGGATCGCCGCGACGGACAGGAACACACTTCCCCTCAATCAGAAGCTTCCAGCAGGTGTGCTGTACCTCTGTTCTCTTTCATCCTCATCTCTAGCTCACTGGCTCCTGGCAGTTCGCCTTGAGTGGATTTAACAGTTTGTAGAGTGGAGTTAGGTGCCAGCCTAGACTTTTCACACATTGTCATCCCTGAGTCAAGCCAAACGTGTGCGAATGCAGAAATCTTTGTCTTATTTCTAACATCCTGTCTTTGATGCTCCTGTCAAACTGTTTTGCTCTCCATGGATTTGATTTAACAGCACAGAGATGAAGGTGATGTGTGGCTCTGGACTATAAACACTGTAATCTGGCCATTGCTGATGTGTACACAAAAAGAGATGGCACATGTGCTGACCAGATGTGGCTACTATTGTTGTGGTCGCATGGTTGTGGTCAGTGCAGCCCATTTAAAACCTCATCCCCTAACCGGAGAAAGTAGGAATGAATAAGTTCCGCTGTGAGCTGACAAACTCTATGATGACTTTTAGCTCAAAAGATGACTAAAAGCTTTAGAACTTCCACATTGTTGTGGTGCAGCCCAAACCACAGACCAACACGGTGTTTCATTCACAAATACTGAGCCTTAGCTTATATGATGTGGTCCTCTGGTTTCTTTCTGTGATGATACGGATCACCATCTCTCCTTCAAAGCACAAGTATTCTCAATTTATAAATTAGGTGCGCATCAACACAGGGCACTGCCACAAACAAAGCATCCTGGCTCAGTCCATGAAGATGTATGGCCAAATATGGCCTCTCTGTTGAGCAGGATTTACTTGGAGACGGGGTCTGGACGGGTGAGGAGTTACAGTACGCAGGATCAAACCAGTGGCCTGGAGCTCTTTACTGGCTGTGGTTGGAAAGAAGACCGATGCCAGGCTCATTACTGCCCAGTGCCAACCATATTTTGGCACATTTCAAGACACTCTGGGTGGCAAGAATCCCATCAGGTCTTGTTTATTTTTCTCTTCTGTATAACTGTGGGAGTCAGAATTAATGACAGTGATTTTTGATGCTGACCCTCTGACCGTAAGCCAGAGCTATTCAGCTTTTCATCTCATTGGAAGAATGTGTTATGAACCACCCAGTTCTTCTCCATGGATCAGCAACTCTATGAAGCATTTTACATGTACAGTTAAAAGGGCAGTTTGACATGGTGAAGTTTATAAGCAGAGAGACAGAAACAAAGACTAAGAGGCTGTAGCTATGCTAGCAACTCTATGAGGCTGAACAGCAGTGATTTTTAAATGCTAATGTCAGCATGACAACAACATTTTCATATTTAGCATGTATAATTTGGTTGTAACTTGTTCACAAATGTTAGCATGTTAGCAAGCTAACGATAAACAACACAAAATACAGCTGAGACTGATGGGGATATCATCATTCATAAACCAAAGTATTGTTATGAAATTAAAATTTTGACTCAAGCATCACTAATGTTATTACAATTCATCCTGAGGGGATCATGAGTGTCTGTACCAAATTTTATGGCATCCATACAATAGTTATCAAGACACAAAATCTCACGGTTGCACTAGAGGAAAAGTCAGGGAAACGCTTGATCCTCTGGAAACCATGAATGTCTGTTTCCATCTATTACTGAGGATCAGTGAAAAAGCTGACCTGCTGGTGCCAGTACAGTAAAAGCTGCAGGGTCACCAAAGTAATCAGGATTCATCCTCTTGGCACCATGAATGTCTGTACAGAATTTCATGGCATTCCATCCAACAGCTGTCAAGATATTTCTCTAAAATCCAAAAATGTCAACCTCATTTTGTTCCCAGAGGAAAAGTCAGGGATTCACCAAAGTCAAGCAGGATTCATCATCTGAGGGCCATGAATGTCTGTACAATATTTCATAGCAATCTATGAAATAGTCGTTTAGATATTTCAGTCTGGACTGAACTTGGCCCACCATCTAAATGGCTGAAAACATTTCGTCTCCACTGACTGTTTGCTACACTTTTGCTGACAGGATTAATGATTCACAGTCCTTTCATACCTGCTACAGTGACACACTGACAATAAGGGTGAAGTGGCAAGGGGGTGTTTGTCAAACAGTTGGACAGTCTTCTACATTAGAGGCCCTGTCTTTATAGAGGAAATATAAGGACTGAAATGTTTCCCGACACACCGAATATAATACAGCTGCACATCCCAGCAGGACAACTAACCCCATGAATCAATACCTTCTCTCCAACATCATATATAACATAGACAGCCATCAGCTGGGGGACACTTAATCTCCATGCTAGCAGTTTTTCAAGACCACTCACGGCTGTAAGCTTCTGCTTGTGTCTGACCTCAGTACGCATGGACGTTTATATCATTTTCAAAACAAAACATGTGTTGGAGGTCCTGTTTCTGCGAGAGGAACATATTTTAATGAGGCCTTTTCATGTATGTGTGGCCGCTCGTACATATTATTCAGCATGGACTCGCTGTATTCCAGCTCAGGTGTTGAGAGCCAGGTCTCAGCACTTAAATCACAAAGGATTGATAGGAGCAACAGAGAATCTGTGAAATATCAAGAGATGGAGGAAAAAATCTCTTTAATCAGCAGCAGTATCCCATCCATACATTCCTTTGCTGCACTTTGTTGCCAGACCATTGTCATCACTGTGATGTGTATTTCTCACAGCCGTTTTCCCCATAATCCTCAACAACATCAATCGCAGAACCACACTGTCACCAGTCATAAAAAGAGCCAATTAAGACCCTGATAGTGCAAGTATAGAAGAGACAGCAGAGGCAGAAATTCCCTCCAAAAAGCCAAAGAGTCAAAGTCATTTTAGTGGTCAACCACTGTGGAGAGATGGAGAGAACTCTCCTTTCATACTCTGCTCATTCTGGAGAAGGACTTTGGATGCTCACACACAGAGACCTGATGTTAGCCAGAGTTTGGACCGAGGATAACATGAAGTCAGTACACTACACAGTGAAGAGTAAACTTCCTGGGGAGAACTTCAGTCCAGGCCTGCTGCTGCAGCGATGCTCTCCTCTGTCCTTCAACAACCCTGATTAAGATTGGCCTCTAAATCGGCCCAGTCATCACAGATGATGAATACCTGCAGCCAATCCAGTTGGCAGGTAATCAGCGGCGTCCAATCAGGTAATGAGGACCTGCATGTTGGAATGGGAAGCAGACAACCCCACGGCTGTCTAGCAGGAAGGAGGGAGAAAGCGGTCATGTTCTAAAGATACTTAAAGGCGTGCCACATTTGTGTTCTCTGTCCTGTGAAGATCAATGTCTGTGGACAATTATCTTTGATCAGAGAAACTGATGGACATCTCCTCAGAGGCAGGGTGTCTGACTCAGAGATGGGAAATGAGGCACTGCATTTTCGATCATGTAAATTCTTTGGTTGACGAGAACCACCCATAAATTGACTCCCCGAGGAACTTGGCAACCCCGAACTCCAAAACCAAGCTGCAGTCAGGTCTGGAGATGTTTATGGAATAGTACATGGAAAATTTGTCAGAGAAACATGTTTTCCCAGGGAATTAGTATCATCAGATGAATTTACAAAAATGTACAGTGTTGTTGCTGAGTGATCTCCCACAGGTTCTCTTGGGAAGAAGAACCATTCCAACATGGTACATTACTCTTGGTGAGCGCCAGAGGATGACTTTCTGATTTGTGGTCCCTCTTTAGCAAGCATTCCTGGGGGAAATTCGAGAGAGACCATTATGCAAATCCGCAGGTGCATGCCAAGACCAAATAACTGAACTCCTGCCTCCAAGTACTTCAAGATGCCTTTCTGCCTGCTCCTGATAGTGTTCAGACCACAGCGTGAGGAGAGACGCCAGGAACATGTGGGTGTAGTGTGGAGGTCCATGGGGCCTGCGTGTCCACAGCCTTCAACCAAAGCAATTAAAAATGAATTTTTACTTGTCGAGCCCATTACGAGACGGTCCCACTGAGGAAGCAAACAATCAGAAGTGCAGGAGTGTGCAACTCTCACATCTTGTGCTGATAATGCTGTCAGCTATGCCACCATCCCCACATCGTGAAAGGAAAGGGAGCGCTTGTTTTCCATTTCACTTTCAGCAGTTAGGTATTATCACATTCCATAAACAGAGGCGCTCTCAAAAGACTGATTTCATTAGGCCTTCAGCTGACATGGAACCAGCAGGTTTGAATGAACTTTGTTTATTTTCATGTGTTTCATGAGGTATGTGTTGTATGTGTGTGGGGAAATGAGAAATGTCTGTAATGGGAGGGGGGATTCAATCTGGCCTGCTCTCAGTGTTGAAAACTTCAAGTGTGGAGGGTCAGCTGAAGACAGGAAAGCCCCTCATCATTTACTGCTGCTGTCCTGTGCCGGGGGATGACAGCAAGAGGAGGCACATAGCCACTACTCATGTCACATGTAGAGACACTGCCCCCTAGTGTCTAAAATATGAACTCTGCTGGCCGATGAAAGATGACAGTTCAGGCTTTTGTTTAGCATTCACTGCAACAAACACCACACTAAGGAACTCAACGTGAGCTATTAAGAAGTAGCATTCCCAAACTTTTTCCCCAAACAGAGAAGTTTTTATGCCAAATATGGGAACTAATTTTAATAGAAAACTTCGAGAACATTTGTGTATCTGTATTAAGAAAATAGAAGTGCTAGAGACTGGAGTGTTACATTCTCTCCAGTTCTTTACCTCAAGTTGAGGCAATAACAATGTCCTGATATACATTATGTTGAGTACACCCATGGGCTCCTCTCCAGGTACATAACAATTTTCAGACACAAGTTTAAGAACTACTTGCCCTGTAAGGTCAGCTCCAAAAGCCATCTCCAAGTCCAACATTCAGCGCTGGAAGGGTCTGTAATCATTTTGATCCACACTGCCAAACACAATCCGAATATGATGCACAAAAAGTGAGATAAGAATCCCGTCCATCATTTTTTTTTTTAATTCCATTAAACAAGGGACCTGCAGTGCAGAGAATCTCAAACATTCATCAACATGGGCTTGCCATTAAAAAAAAAAAAAAAGGAAAGGAAAAACATACCCCAGCTTCAAAGTCATAGGCAAATATTTCACAATATCTACATTGCTAAAAGTCACACTCGGACAAACTAACCCAGAGACCATCCAAACATAAAACAGTAGTAGGTGCTCATGAAAAGACAAGAACATAAAACTACAGGACAGACCTCCTTCATATTTGTTTATAATGGTCATGTCATCTAATGGAACTAACACATGTAATGCTTCAACTACCTTTACTTCATATATATATGATATCAGCCATTGGTATTGGTGCTTAATGAAACATTTTCATAAGCATTTTCACTGTTCTCCTCAGCAACATCAAGTCAACATTGCACAACCCAAACACACACAAATCCACAAACCCTCTGACAAAACCTCTTAACACTGTTAAAGGCCAGCTAAAGCTCAAGCAAATACTAATCAAATCCCACTGTATTGGCTCTGTTGAGTCAACGCAATTAAGTCTTTGCCGTTCAACAAGTTAAATCTCTTAGTGGCCGAGTCAAACTTTTACTGCCGGCTGTGAGAATGATGTGAGGAATGGAGCTGCATTCAGAGTGCTCTGTGTAGAAACATGAACACATTCAAATCAAAATGCTATTGAGAGAAATTATCAGAAACATTTTCTTTTTGCCTCTTAGTCTAAACAAGGAATTTCCTAAATGCTCTACAAACAGTCTGACTGGCAGCACACACTATTACAAAATGGCTAATGAACATGTAAACTCTGGGACAGCTAAACAATTATGAACAGGAAAAAAAACCTAAGAAAACAATTCTGTTGGCTCAGAATATAGACGATGCTTACACCATTAAAAATAAATAGTTTTACAATAACATAATGAAAAACAAACAGGGAATATTCCAAAAAGATATAATGCTTTTGTGTACTGAGGATGTGGGATAATATGGCTAAAGGTTGTACAGTCACAGGTTGGAAGGAGGCAACTATGAACGAACTGTGTGTGTATGCTTTGCCCTACATGCGCATTAACACATATACACCTGTGTCAGAGGATGCATAGGTGGCATAGGAGATTCTGAGGTAAACCCATAAAAGGCTGTGAAGGAGAAAGTTAAAAAACACACAGCATATATAACAAAATGTTTGTTATATATGGACTCTCCCCAACATCCAACCAACACTCACATCCACAATGAATTCTGTGGGGGGGGGGGGGTAGAAATATAGTAGAAATGTCACAATAACTTTTACCTATTATTGTCAACTATGTTTCTCTCACCTACGCACCTCTCTGGATACAATCAGAGGCAAAGGGCATGAATAAGGCAGGTTATAAAACATAACAAAAACATTTACCGCTTCAGATAAACAGTTTCAACAGTATGGGTCAACACAAATATTTTTTCAAGACACAATAAGTTAAAAACATGTATAAACAATAGAAATTACTTGGCTTCTTTTTAAAACCCATTCATCTCTACCAGAAAAAAAAAAAAAGCTTATAGAAATTATATAAACTTTCAACCCATCAAAACGTGCAACAATAAAGAAATCCCCTCTCATTGAACATCAAATCAAAAAGTAACAAGATGAAAAGGTATGTATACACACTAGTATGTACAAGTATTGAAATAAAAGAGTGATATTAGATATTTACATACAAACATCAGTCCCTGATCGATTAAGGCCAAAGTGCTGTAGATGCATGTCACCCACATCACATGTAGGCTGCTGTTGCACTTAAGTGTTCCTCAGTTTGCAAATTGCAAAAGAAGCGATTATACAGTAATACTCAAGGCCTTTGCTCTAGCATCCTGTGTCTTTCAAACATATAAAACTTAGCAAACTTTTAGCTTTAAGAAATAAAATTAGCCCAAACCTCACCTTTTCCAGCAGTCCGTAGTCTCCATTTTTTTTCTCTTTTTTTTTTTAAATTTTTTTTTTTTACAAAAACGAGATATTTTATTATATATACAGTAGTACTATAGTTAATATGATCAAGTCCTGATTCCAATTCAGCCTTCTCAACTTCCTGTAATGCCCTCTCATCCTGAGAGAGTATTTATAGGGAGTCTGGGCCCAACTGTTAAATGCAGATGAATGCAAGGAACTGGTGCGCTGAAGAGGCCGGTGCTGGTCTCCTCTTGTGCAAGTGGAACCACAGTGTCAGTGATGGAGCAGTTAGAGCATGCCGAAGCCTTCACTGCCCTCACTGATGGCCAGCTTCAGCATCTTGTGCAGCTCCTCGTAGGAGTCGTAGGTAGGGAGGCACAGCTGGTTAAAACTGCACAGAGTAGAGGAACACGAAGAGTCAGCTGATGTATAAATTCTGATTAAGTATCAATGAAACTTTTACATATAATGCTACGTGTGATCAAACGTAATATTCTATATTTTTCTTATTGCTAACAAATAAAATGAAAAGACCTAAACCAACAATCACTTTATTGTAAGTATTTCCTAGCATAATGTAGCATATTCATCTGTGCCACAGAGCTCCATTGTTGTACAAAAACTATTAAACAAACATGAGTGACCCACACCGTTGCACTGGGTGACAAATTCCTTCATTACGTACACGCACGCACGCACACACGCACGCAGCTAGCTGCTGCTAAAGTCAAAAAGTGAGATGTGAGACAGACTAACACACTGTTGGTTTTGGCCATTTCATGGGATATGGAGCCAGTAAGAAACATGTAGAACAACACCAGCCTTGTCTTTCAAATATATCTGCCTGTGTTTTACTACTCACCAGGTGTGTGCAGTGGGCAAGGTGCTGTGTGTGGGGGCGGCAATGATCTGGAAGGAGGGGCAAAGAGTGTTGAATCCCCCAGGTGGAAGCTGAGAGGAGCCTGTGGTGAACTGCAGCAGACGCGCCAGCTCCTCCTGGGTGAAGCTGGACACCACGGCCCAGAACCACTTCATCACCTGTAGCAACAGAAAATCAACATGCTCAGACATTTTCATCACTGTTCTGCTGTTAGGAGAAAAGGAAGACAGAGATTTTCCATGACATACTTTCTCTCTGAAGTGCCATGATCCTCCGACAATCACGGCGTGAGCCTTGAAGTCCTGCACATTTATATCACCGGTGCCACACATCAACAGCTGAAGAGATTAGAAGGAAAAAATTATAATTACCCAGTCATGTTGTAAAAGAGCAAAAGGATTTTATTATAAACATCACACATACCTCCAACTCATTCTCATCAAATATGGCTAGCAGGTTTTCTGGAACCAGTTCGTTCAAACCTGCAATTGATCAGGAAATTACACTAATTACACGCACATTACCGGAGACGTCAAATTAGAGGAATTGGCAAAAAAATTGCAGCCTGCAGCTGTGCTAGTTCCCTTACCTTTCAGGAAGTGTTCCACCTCATCTCTCACCTGGCTGGCCAGTCTGTACTGTGCCAGCAGGTTGAGATAATGCATCTTGTTTTCATTGGTGACAGCGATCTGAGCTCCCCCTGATATCAGCTCCACCACCTGCAAGAGAACATGAGTCAGATATATGTCTGAAATAAATAAAAAACAGTAAAACAACAAATGACAAAACAAGATTAAAATTCAGTCATTGTGCGGCTCTCAAAAACGGTCAGTAAAGGTAAGATGGTAGAGATGGGATTAGAATATATACTGTAGTTCAGACACTTTCTTGAATGTGTGTTTGGCTGTCACACACTTGTCAGCCTCATTATAAATATTTAATCAATTTAAAAAAGGTAAAAAGTGTGTATCTAATTAAAAGGAGGGGGTTGGACTCAGCTTGTGAGGTTGTGTCAGGATGGAGAGTTACACAGCCAGTTCTTATGTGGAATTTTATAACTGAACAACAAAAACAAAGTTTGAAAAGGTTTAAAAACTTAACGTAAACTCACCACTCCCTCTCTTTAAGAAAAAAAAAACCAAACTGCCTGCCAAACAAGCAATATGGTTTCTTTTGTTTGGTTTATTGCTCCTATCTCCTGTGAAATTACATCAGGGATAAAAGAGGAAGTTCCCTTCCAAAAGTGTTGCCTCACCTTCTCCAGCTGTCCTGACTTGCTGTACTTCTCCTCGGCAAACACCAGGTCCATTTCACTCACGTCATTGTTTAGGATGAAGCAGACTTTAGTTTTGTAGAACTCCTGGTCGTCAGTCTCAAAGTACTGCGTGTGGAAAATAACCCCCCCCAAAAAAAACGCAGGAAAATGACGTTTTCAAATAAACATGACATTTCATGTTGTCGGTGGAAGGATAAAAAACAAAACGATTGGGTCTCGTTTAATTCTCAGCTTTGAAATCTTAGCAAGTTGGATAAACAGCAAAACACACTGGCTAGTTCTCCATGAAATAAATAATGCCAGGAAACAAATCAGGTTTCCTGGCTTTGCGAGGAATTTTAAAGTGATGAGACAGACCAGCTGACACCAGAAGTTAAACAATGAAAACATGACCTTCCAACGTCCAGGGAATGAGTCTTCTCTGTGGGAATGTATTTTGTTCCATACCTTGTAGTTCATCCTTAGGCCAATGATCTGTGCCAAGAAGGAACGTGTAAAGCGAGCTCGGACCAGCTGTTTGTAGGCCCCACCCAGGGCAGACTCATACAGGCACTTCCCTACCACACGGCCCGCAAACTCGTACATCTTCAGACGCAGGTGGGGCGGCCTGTCAGCATTTGGGTGCACCTGCAAAATAGATGTTAATTCTTTTATTTCGCATTTAATGTATGTAGTTTAAGAGGAGAATATATAAGTTGTTTTAAAGGTGGTTTAACAAAAAAACCAAAAACTTACAAGACCCTGGTTGTTGTCGCTGAAGCGTGTGAACAGCTGGTGGGAAGTGTCAAAGAGGGTCTTGCAAATCAGCTCAAACCACTCCCTGCGAGGCCCGCCCCAGTCCAAAGCTGCCGAAAAAATGTGAAAAGTTATAGCAGTGTGGTCACCTTAATGAATTGCTGTGTCTGTGACTTTCATCAGGATGTAATCTTAAGAGCTTATTGGTTTGAAATCGTTGCTGCAACAGCAAAAATGTGTAAAATTCTCAATACACAAGCTGATGTTTTGTTTACCTTCCTCATCCTGAAACACGACCTCAAAGTTCTTACTCCAGTCTGACACTGAGAAGTTCCTTGTAGCCTTCAGGGACTGAGCAGCAACAAGAAGGAAAAATAAATGAGAGTTTAATTTATCACTGGGGTCACAAGAGTGTTACGATTACATGACTATTTTCATTGTGCACATTTTATGAAACAGCTTCGTAATACAGTAAAGAAGCACTCACTGAATCGAGAATGGCGTGTCGAGTGATTTTTAGGCAGGTCTTGGTGCGAGGTCTCTTGGAGTGGATGTGTCTGAGTTCACGCTGAAAGAAGTTCACCTTGTCTTGGAACGTTTCAGAGCCACCTGTTGATAATACCATCATGTTACTGCTACACAGTGACGTACACTGTCTCCACAAAAGATGGTATTTGTGAAGTGCGGCTCGAGGCAAAATGAATCACACTGAAACAAACCAATGTTCTTGTGCAGGAAGCGAATGAAGGTGGCAGCCATGATGTTCCTGTCTTTGCAGCTGAGCTCCACAGGAGGCTGTATCCCATCATCCACCACTAGAGTTAGATACTTGTGAATCGGATCAGGGCCATAATAGGTAAACTAAGAAGAAAGCAGAGGAATTACAGTGAGCCTGTACAAACCAAATAAGAGAGGCCGGTTCTCCAGAGTTTTCTGACATCTGCTCTGCTTACCTTTGTTCCTGGGCATACTCGAAAGGTGAAAAGGCGCCACGGAATTATTTTCAGGTAGAACTCCTTCACGGATAGTTGCTGTTGGACATAAAGTCTCTCATTTACTTATATAGACAAAACCAAGAGTTGAAGAAAAATCATACCAATCAAATGCAACCATTAAAATCTGACCACTTACCTTTGGCGATATGTAACAGTAGACCTTTTTTGGTTTCTTGACTTTCTCAGGTTGTCCCTCCACAGGAGAGTCATGCTCATCCTCCTCTTCTCCCATAGAGGGCCTCCGCTGGGGAGCCAGCAAAGAGGAGGCTGGTAACTGCCATGACGAACTGCTGTAGTTCCCACTGCTGTACAGGTATGCCTCAAAGTAGATACTTATGCCTGGAGTGGACACATTCTTCTCCACACAGGCCTTCTCATTCTCTGTAATATGCAATGCGAGTATGAGTATTAGGCTTTGAAAACCCAGGATGACTTTATTCTATAGTAGTGTATTTTTCCTCAGCATGAGGAAAGTCTGCTCACCACTGAGAACAATTATGTCAAATTCCCCATTGCTGAGCGGCTGGTCCTTGTAGGAGATGCGGGCCCTGAAACAGCCTGTTTTCCTCAGGGTCAGTCTCAGCAGAACCTGGCACTGCTGCTTATTGAGTGAAACTGACTTACTGTAGTACTCCTCCAGACTGTCATCATCCACTGTGCCCAGCTGGAAGAACAGGAAAACTAAAATGAATCCCAGCTCAGAATGTTGAGAATTACTTGTAAGAACCTGTTCTGCTGTAAAGCTAGTGACTGTGCAATTGGGAACAGAAGGTTGAAAACAAAGGCTGGCTTTCATTTTTACAGTCATAATCAAGAAATAAATCTTCAAATTATAGTTTAATGGATAATAGAAAAGGGGTTTGTTCCCATACAGAGTGCACATGGACGCTGTAGTTGGCTTCATCTGTGAGAGATGTGGAGTTGCTGGTGGGGTTTCCATACTCATCCCTGGGTTCAATCTGCAAAGTGTGCTGCTGGCCATTTATTAGCACCAGGGTGGAGAAATGGTAGGCTATCTTGGTTTTAGATGGGACAACTGTACCTGAAGTGAACAAAAGAACAGAAAAATATGCAATCAGGAATACAAACTTGTCATATCATTAAATTACACAAAGCAAAATACAGGTTGGCTCTTAAACCTATAGCGTAGTCATACCTGGCTGGAATATCTTATAATAAGGGCTGTAGGCTACATTGAGGCCGCCCAGCTTGACAGCAATCTCATAGCGTCCAGCCTTGCGCACTGTGAAGGCTACTTTGACTACATTGGACTCTGGTTCTTGCAGAACCTCCTGTGTAACAGGGATGTCCAGAGCCAATTCGATGTGGGTGATGTTGACCCTCAGTCCCACAGGTCGATGGGCCGGGAAAGGTTGGCCATTCTTATAGAACAGCTGAGCAGACAGACATAAAGGGAGTTAGATTTAGATTCAGAAGACACACAAGTCAATTTTACATTTCTGAACATAATGTTGCAAACAAAATATTCTTGACACTGCTGCATGAATCAGACACTTGTAAGAAAGTCAGTGAGACTAAAAACAAGATGTGCAGAACACCTTTAGCTTCGACACATTAGGAATTAATTATCACCTGGACTCTGAAGCTCATAGTCTGCCCAACTTCCTGCGGTTCCTTCCAGTCCCATGACACCTTGCAGGAGCGTGGGTCCAGGTAGTTGCCCCGGACATAGTCGTAGATGCTGCGGTCACCGCGTCGACCTGGATCCTCATTCTGCAGGAAGCTGACAACCCTCGCTGCAAGCTCACAGAGGAACTTGATGGTAAAGACGAACGCTATGATGGAAACAGTAATTCCACCTGCCACAAGAAGGGAATAAATGCAAGAGACAATTTGTTAAAAGTTAGAATGCGTTTGGAATAAATGCAAGCTATTTTTATATGGTTTTGAAATGAGTGGATGCACTACTTATTTGAGAAAGTATTTAACAAAAGCAACGATTAACATTTGACGAAGTCCTCAGGCTATAAAAAAATAAAAGACATTTGTAAAACCTGTGGTACCAGGTCACAGCTGAAGTATGTGCTTGAGGGAAGAAAGAGAGTGAGCCACGTAGCAGAAATTCCAGGACAGGCCATATCAGCCCAACCCGAACAGCGAACATTGGACTCACCAATCACGTAAAACATGAGGTCCCTTATCAAGAAGCACAGTGCCACAGTACAGCCAAATATGAGCGCTCCCGCTGAAAAGACAAATGGATATTGTACCGATGAATTATTAAAATGAAAACAATAGACACTTCCTGCTCTGGGCAAGCAGGTTAAATTTTGATGATTGCACTTCTCTTCTCTTTTTAAGACATTGTGTCATGGTTATACAAACACTGGACCACTATAGTTTACATGGGTTTTCTGCCAAATGAAGCAACATTAAATGTCAAGAAATGGCGTGATTTAAGTGGCCAGTTTTGAGTGGAAGGTAATACCACACCCACACCCAACAATACCAGTATATGGTATAATAACAATGGTCATGGCTCTGCATAAGGAATGCTATAATGTAACAACGTTCAGAGAGAAAAGGACAGAAAAACAAATAGATGTTGAACTGTACAATTTGTTGAACTGTACAAACAGATGAAGCAACATTGAATTTCTCCTTTAGGCTTTTGAGTTACATTCAAATGATCTACGACATCTGCAGTAATAACATTTGTGAAAACATTTGGCAACAGTACCGCCCATCTTATGTTTATGTCTTATATCTAAATGCCTCTCTATACTCTTCAGCTGTAGCAAGCAACCCCAAACTAAAACCAGTCTGAAGCAGAAAATGATTGGAGATCGGAGTCTCACCAATTGACCACTTCTCATTCAGACGCCTCTCAGCAAGGCTGTGCACCAGCCGGATCTCGTAGTCCTGGTCTCGACTCCCCCTAGAAGTCTGGAGGATCTTGATGCCTGTGGACAACTTAATGTAGTCTTCGTAGTAGTAGCCCCAGGCAGCTAAAGACAGCTGCAGTTGACTGTCAAAAAGGGACAGATCATCCAGATTCATGCAACCCAAGGTCTTCAGTCTGCAGTGGAAAACAAAAGTGAAAATAGATTAAGTAGATAATTGACAGGAATGGTAGCACCGCCTACAGTAGTACAGCCTTTAGAACACAACCCTGGCCTCACCACAAAGTGTTACCCAAAGTCTATTGATCAAGACTGCTGACTTAACTGCAAACAACAGGCTATCCCACACACTAAACAAACACTATTTTTTTGTGAAACTCTGCACGAGAGTAACCTTGATCTTTTCAGCTAAACTCTTTAGTGAGATGGTGCGGCATGTTGCATCTGCTCTTACTAAAAGACTAAAGCAACAAGGCTTCATTACAAAAAAGGTCAACAGGAGAAAATGCTTAGTGGAGAAATGGTTGTAACCATTAAAACCAAAACTTAATCTCCTATTGTAAATCTACTAGTGCAACATTGTGTCTTTGTTTAAACTAGGGATGTGCTTGTGCTATAACCGTTCATAGTTTGGTCATCATGGCCAAAATGATGTAAGCAAACAATATAACTCTATAATATAAAATCTGAAATAATAGAAAAATACACACTAAAAATAGATATTTTAAAACATGAATTAACTAGTGCTTTGCTGTGTCAGGTTTACATGTGTAATGGGGCTGATTATCTACCGTGTGTTTGAGGTCAATTATTATGATAATGATGGTAATCCAAACGAAACCATCATTCTCTTTTCATTTCTAACTATATATATATATATATATATATATATATATTTCTAACTTAACTATATAATTGCATCTTTCCAACATCCAACTCTTACGAACACTACTTTTCTGAGAAGCAATGAGAGGCTTATGTGGGTCTGCAGCTTAATCTTCCCCATTTACAGTTTATTTTTAGCAAGCAAATTAATGCAAAGATCATCTTCGGTTACTACACAGTTAGTGAACTGAAACTCAGCAATAAATATGTGAGTAATTTTATGTCCAGTGAATCAAAATCGGCAATGCAGACGGCGACAGTGTGGCAGTCATGACCTTCACAAATGTGACATTGTGTCCTTTTAGAAATGTCGTACAATTTTCTTTAAAAACATGATACTATGTGTTTTTGAGAAACAATACTGACCTCTACAAACATTAAAATACACTTTTCTCAAACATAGGCAGGACAAACAGACAGTGTTATGAAGTAACTACCTATCATAGCAGGTTCTGACTGCATCAATAGAGAGCATCCAACACACACACACACACACACACACACACACACACACACACACACACACACACACACACACACACAAACATCTGCATTGCTGCAGGGTCTCACAGTAACAGCCTCTAAAGAATACTTTTTACTGCAGTGACCCTCTGAAACACTGCAGCCTCCACTGCTCATTGTCAGCAAACTCGGCTAACCATGATTGGAGAGGCAGCCCTCAAGTGGATATAAATAAACAGAGTCTTTTTTAACCAGCATAAAACATGACCATAACCACCTAACCAATTCAAGACATTAAAAAACATGCCAGGGACAATCTACATTTATGACATGCCAACAAGTAATTGTTTTTGAAAAAGGACGGCTGCTCACGAGTTTGCCTGATTGGTGTAAATGCTGAAGTTAAGACCTTTCATTGCTTACGTATGGTAATAGTGCTCCAGGTTCTGAGAGCAAAGCCACTCCTGGAAGGCAAAGTCTCGCAGCAGCTGGATGTGGGCTTCTGCAATTTCCCTCCAGCGCTGCTGTTCCTTCACCACCTCTTCCAGGCGACTCAGTACACTCAGACTCAGTTCCTCCAGTGTCTGTACATCTGGATGACACATGAACAGCAAATAAAAATCCCCATGCAAATACTGGCCAGAAAATCAGCATCACTAATGCCATAGCACAAGCTTAAATACTAATTAAAGTCTATTACAATGAGTATCTAAGTCTGTGCTGATTGTGCATACATGCCAGTTGCATCTCATAAGCCTGAACTTTTGTGTTTCAAAACCAAAAATTGACCAGGGTCAAAGCAATAAGCAATACATTCTCACTGCACTAAACATAGCTCAAATTAAGTTAAACATGACATTATCTCTGATATTTCTGCAGAAACTAGGATGGGTGCTGGAGAAAGTATTCTCTCCAAGAAACTGTTTAATTTTCATCCAAGATAAGCTGTCATGCAGATGTTTCCTTGTGTATATTACAGAAGCTACATCTGCTTACTTCACCCTGGATAAAACCATCAACCAAACTTCTGTGCTATATTGGTAATGTAATATGAAACAAGTGTAACCCACTGACCTTCAAATAAGTGCCTGTATTGAGAGAGGCTATGTCCTTGGAGCCATTCCTGAATCTGACTCTCTTTTCCTTTCTTCCAGCGTACCTCCCAGAAGAATATCCACGACACTGAGCAGAAGAGGAAGGTCAGGAAGAAGCGGCGGTCCATCAGACCATCTTTCAGCCTTCACTCAGACCTCTTCGTGCTCAAAGGAAAAGTGTCATGTAACAGGAAGCTAGTCAAGTTTCCTACAATAATAGAAGACAAAACTGCTTAGGTTCAAAACTGCTAGACCAAAAAAATACACAACAAAAAACTTTGGCTTTCAAGAGATGGATTCTAACGAGGGGCACTAGTCAAACATGGGAAATGATTGAGCCTAGTAGCTTCAACTGTAAACTGCTCTGCCAAAAAAGCATGAATATTTAAGTGTCACCCTGGAGAAGTGTTGGCTGATGGGAGAAAAACATTACTCCACAGCACTGAAATATGCATGAGCAACTTGGCCAAACAATAGTCACAAAACTCTCACCAGCCTCTGTTTAACTATCAAAGAAACCAGGTAAAACTAAGCGTTACTACACTCTAAATCCCATCCACCGACAAGTCCAGATGATGGTGATGGCTCTGAGGATGAGGAGCTGTCTAGACGTGCTAGCTCAGGTGTCAAAACGTTTCCAAATGTCATCCGCTGCCACTGTCATTAACAACCAGAAAGCTACATCACCTCTTCAAACAGCTTCGGTAAAGTTCACTGGACAGTGCCTTGAATGGCGTTTCAAAAATGCAATATTATCAATTCTCGCCTGTCTATTGACACCTGAAGCGCTAGGTAAAGCTAGCAGCTAATGCTAACATATTTTAGCATCGTTAGCATGACAAACGGCTACAGCAGCCTTAGTTGACTAGCGAACGATGCTAGCGGCTAGCCAAGTTAGCAAACAATGTCAACGTAATTTCAAAAAGCTCGTCTCCAACCCGTGGCGGTTATCAAGATGCACATCACAAGACCTTCACAAGAATCCGCTTACAATAGCACAGCTACACAAAGCAAAACTGTAAATGCAAAAATGTCCTAAATTTTTGCTCTTAAAAACAGCATCTACCTTCGTCCGTTAGACATTAGCTTTGCAGTCCGGAAAATGCGCAGAAAAGGTGTCGATTTTTGATTACGTCACCAGAAATTGCATCGATACACGAGGGGAAGGGGAGCAAGTTTCACTCAGTTACTGAGATCTGTTTCTCAAATTTAAAGCATGGTAAGTAATTTAAAACTGTATGACAACTACTCCACGGCTGTCTTGATAGCTGGTGTCTCTTAAAGTATGACATTTAGTGTATTAATAAGGCATTTAATTTTTTTTCCCAGGGAAGCCACTGAGCTAAGTTACCTAGCCTAGCCTAACGTTAAGTAAGCTATACCTACACATACAGCGCTACCTACGCAAACTATTCATCTAAATATATAGTTTATATCAGTACAAGGAGCTTGGTCTGAACATAATCATAAACACAATTGGAAGTTGGTTTCCAAAAGGCTGCGATCGTGAATTTGATTTAACCTCTTGGTGTCTAACTAACGAGTTCAGTGTTTGTTTCAGTAAATGTCAATATCGTATCAGTTGAACGGCTTCACTCGATCATATTATAGTCAACCTTTTTTTTCCTGTATGTTCAGCTGTGGGACAGTCGTTGATATTCAATAAAGACCCCGTGCCAGCATTGTATTGATAGGTGGACTCTCCCTCTAACCGTCCACTAACACAGTTACAATCATTTCTTCTCCTACTTTCAAACAATATAGTATAAACTGTTGTTTGTGATTTATATTCTAAACATTTTTTTTCAATGTAGGCGAAGCAGAAAACAAAGAAGTTTGCTGCAATGAAGAGAATGATTAATCTGAAAGATCATAGAATGTGAGTTTTGGTTTGTTTTAATAATTATTCTCTGTTGTCAACCCAAATCACCCCTGGTTAAACCAGCTCCTCCATCACTATGAAGTTTATTAATCCAGCAGAACATGCAATTGCTGGTGAAATGTGGAAGATGTATTCAAGCCTTATAAGTTCTTGTTTGTTTTGTAGAAAAGAGAAAGACCGAGCTAAAGCAAAAGAGAAAAAGAAGAAAGACCCCTCAGAGCTTAAGGAGAGAGAAGTGTAAGTCGGTCACTCAAAAGCTTGAATTGGATGATAACTTGTGGTTGATGGCTCTTAATTTGACTTCTTTTAACTCTTTGTGCAGGACAAAGTACCCATCATGCCTGTTCTTCCAGTACAACACTCAGCTCGGTCCACCATACCACATTCTCGTCGACACCAATTTCATCAACTTCTCTATCAAGGCTAAACTGGACATTGTTCAATCTATGATGGATTGTCTGTATGCCAAATGTAAGTACTATTGTCCAGGGGGAATTAATATGAGGATGAGCATCTTTTTTTTTTTAACAATATTAATCATATATTATAATGATTCAGCAAAAATAGTTCTAAAATGGTCATTCATTTTTTTCCTGAAATCCCATCCTATCCAGGTATCCCATATATCACAGACTGTGTGATGGCTGAGATTGAGAAGCTTGGAATGAAGTACAGAGTTGCGCTCAGGTACAAAGATGTGTGGTAGAAAATGGCACTGGGCAGATGAACCTATTGAATTCATACATAAATTATTTTTATCTTTACATTTTTTGCTTGTTTTTGTTATTGCAGGATAGCCAAAGATCCAAGGTTTGAGCGCCTGCCGTGCACACACAAGGGAACATATGCCGATGACTGTTTAGTCCAACGGGTAACACAGGTAATATACTTTTAATGTACAGTTTTAGTCATACATACATACATGTCATGGAATGTCAGTATTCACTGAATGATGAGCTCCACAATATGAGTAATAGCATGTATGTTTGTTGTGCAAAATAACAGCAGCAGAACCTACTGACACTTATCCCAGCAGTTAAACAGTCATTTAGGATGTTGTATTAGTGACGTCAGACACACCAATGATACATTGGGGTATCATTATCCTGCCCAAGGACACTTGCATAAGGACACTTTGAGTTAAACTGCCATGGAAGTGTGCCAGTGGTGCTTGCTACTAGCGACAGAACACCCATTTGAAACCAGCTGCTGGTGGCGTAGTCACATTACATATATTATGTCACACTGTGTAGTTTTGGTACTGAAGGGCAGCTATAACTCACATAAAAATATTTCTACAGCACAAGTGTTACATCCTGGCAACTGTGGACAGAGATCTTAAGAGAAGAGTCAGGAAGATCCCCGGCGTACCCATCATGTACATCTCAAACCACAGGTATACCACAAATTTATATCACCTTTTTGTTTGTGTGCTTTTTTTTTTGCGCAAAATGCAAAACTTTGTTCTGGAGTCAGTACCAGCTTCATTAAAACACACTTTTTTCCCTCTATTTTTAAATACAGGTATAATATTGAACGGATGCCTGATGACTATG
Organism: Seriola lalandi dorsalis; assembly: GCF_002814215.2. Lineage (NCBI taxonomy): Eukaryota > Metazoa > Chordata > Actinopteri > Carangiformes > Carangidae > Seriola > Seriola lalandi. The sequence goes on along the minus strand of NW_019525126.1, from coordinate 1,221,153 downwards.
GTGCTCCAAGATTTTAATATTTTTACAGCTGAGCTGCACCTGTAAATGGACTGAAGTTTCCTGTTTAATATTATTTTCCTTTTATGCATATTGAAAATGTTGTTATGCTTTGAAGTTTGATTTGGTGAGGATGGGATGGGGTGAGTTTGATAGAACTGAAAACTACTTAAAGTGTTGTTTTTCTTATAAAATATTTTGTTTCAAGAATAAATTAACTGTTGCAGTGCATGTTCTCCTCAGTCTTCAGTTTTTTTTCCAACTCTCAAAATATATTGAAGTTTTCTATATGAGCAGATACTAATTTATTATGAGATAGATAAAGAATTTGGAGTTCATATTTTACACTGTTGTTTCCCTTTATCCTGTTTGAAGTTTGACTGTAACTACAATGGAAATGTGTTTTATTGCTTGTTTTTCCCCCCCCTACAGTTTAGCCAATTGAAATGTGTAATAGAAAATATGGAATAACTCAATGTAAATATAACACTAGTATAGCTTGACAGATTAATCCTTAGTTAAGTGGAATGTGACATTACCATGTTGGAATTTAAACTGATGTTAAAAACAATGTTTTTTTTACTCTTTGGCATCCCATATAAATAAACAACATTGTCTCTTTTCAATAGCTAAAGTTTTCATTTGAATGTATTTCATTCAACCTTCCGCCACAGTACGACTGAATTAGTACAGTACAGTACAAGCGCACCGCCACCCCAAAAAAATGGTGCGTTTAGGTGCTGTTAATAACGTTGAATATGGGATTTTATGATGTAGATATAAAGCGAATCTCAGTTTGACACCTCGCGAGCAGCACCTGAATGCAGCATTTGTCACGGCTGAGATCATGCGTTGCTAAGTAGAGAGCATGCGCAGTACGCGGAGGTCTGGGAGTGTCTGAGCGGCTCGTTGGACGTGAATCCAACCCGCAGTCACTGAAGCCAAGAAGAGCATCTGCATGAACAATGAACCGGTTGACTTGGAAGGAGATAATGTGGTAAAGCCGACTTGCAGTGGACGTAGAAGGACCGTCGTGTTGGGATTGTACTAGAGCAGTGATTTGCTGGATATCTGTGGTGTGAATGACCTCTAACGGTACAGGGAATTAGTCATTTCCAGTACTTTGTTGTCTGCAGAGTCAATCCTCTTATAGGCAGTGATAGCGTTACATTGGCGGGCTTGTGTTTGCTTGATGATCATTATAACAAGCTGCACTTCTAAAGGCTAAATGTCTTAATCTATACATTTATATCAATACCTGAATTTTGGATGGCCTACAGGCTGATAGATTTTTACCAAAGTGCTGAATAGTTACTGCAAAGTCACTGTTTATTCTAAATAAGAGGAGTTTTTTGTAACCCAATTATTAAATCATTGCTTCATATTCACCTGCTTCATCTTCAGAGGTGAGTTTTATATACAGCAGATCACCTTTACATTGAAGACAGCACTGCATTGACTCTGAGTGACACTAGTAGGCACAAAGCTGCTGGATGTCATGAGTTGGCCATCTGTCGTGGGAACCTACTTGCTAGCAGATTAATCAGTGAAAGGGTCCAAGGCATCAGTCAGGACATTTGTGTGCCAGGACTCTGTTGGCTTCCCGGTGGAGGAGGGATGCTGAGGGCCACCGTGGGCTCAGTGGAGGAGAGAGATGAGGAGCAGGAGGATGAAGGTGAAGAAGAGTTGAGGGATGGAGGGGTGCCTTTCTATGTGAACAGAGGAGGACTCCCGGTGGATGAGGAGACTTGGGAGAGGATGTGGCGCCATGTGGCTCGAATCCACCCCAACGGTGAAGCTTTGTGGAAGGAGATCCGGGGTGCCACTGATCTGCCCAAGGTAAAGTGTTGAATATGTGAAGTTGCAGCTGATACCCATGTGGAACAGTTTACACCCATGTGTTATGGGAAAATATTGAGTTACAGTGTTGCTATGCAGTACCACATGAGTGACAGTCATGTGCCTCTAAATACACTATAAATAATTATTTTTGCTGATAAATTTTTTCCAGTGTAATTATAGTCAGAAAATACATCACATGATTTTTTCAATTTGCCCTGCACAGTACCTTTTGCGTTTGTATGGATGTTTAAGACCTTGTAGTCATTTCTCATGAGACTGGTTAAAGAACAATTAAGATACTTCCACCATTAGTTACACTGAATAGAGAAGAGCATCGAGGTCAAACAATACTACATTCTCCAGCTGCAGTGAATATTGGGATTGTACAATGGCAATGCAGTTGTTTGGCTCCTCTGTCCCACAGATTCCAGTACCGAGTGTGCCTACATACCAACCTACCACCACTATCCCACAGCGCTTGGAAGCCATACAGAAATACATCAGGGAATTGCAGTATCCTTTTGCTGGTTACAACCAAAACAATGATTATTGAGTGCATTTAAATGTTTTTTTCTTAATTTGTCATTTATTGTTAGACAGATACGTTTTACACACTGATCTTACTCAAATGGATATAAGAGTGAAATAAGAAGTGTAATACTTACAGACAACCATTTATTAATCCCACTGACCCACTGTTTTAGCACACTTTGATAGATATGGACCATACATGAGAAAGTAGGTCACTGTAGTATTATATTCTATATTAAGCAAAAGCTTGATTTCCAGTCAGAGCAGACTTTTCATCCATAATTAACCAACAACCGATGAATTACACAAAGCTGTTAAAGAGGTCGTTTCTTCCCCTCACTGAAAGCAGCCTCATGTTGCTCTGTTATAGTATGATCTTAACTGAGGCCCACAGGTACAATCACACAGGAACACAGTTTTTTGAAATCAAGAAGAGTCGTCCTCTTACTGCGTAAGCCAACTTTCTTTTTAACCCAAGGCTGATGATCATCAGTGTTAGACTCACAGAGCTTCGTGGCAGTACTCACGGGATTTCAGCAGCACTGTTTGTTGATTTCTTATGGTTTAGCCTGTGTTGCTGATGGCTGACGCATGTAGATCAGCTGTATCTCTGGTTTATCCCAGGGCTTTGTGAGTCAAAGCTGATGTCAATCAGCAGTGGCCTGGAACACACTTGTCCTGACCTCACTTTATTAGATTAAGTAGCACAGATTTCATTTCCGTGGCTCATGGAAAATGTTTTTGTTTGACTGCATGAAATCAATAACAGTGCATTCCTGTCATTTGTACTGCAAGTCATCAGTGTACTAGTGTCTTATACCACAGAATTACATGTTCTTGTTCAATATTTCTGCACAGGCTGATGGACATCGCTAAGGAGATGACACGGGAGGCTCTGCCAATCAAATGTCTGGAGGCGGTGATCTTGGGGATGTATCTTTACAGCAACAGATGATGTTGCATGACAATTTAGATGCTATGTCTTCAAATTGTGTTATGGTGTGTTTCATTAGAATGACTGCTGAGGCTGACAGCTTTCCAAATATTGCTCAACAAAGTGTCTAGATGTCTTTGGATTCTCCACATGTTATGGAAGCAGTAGGCTAACAACACTTGAAAACAAGGAGCCAAGTCTGCATTGATTGGACAGGATTTTTTTTGCCATTTTGTGACATTCAACCATCCATTTCCTTGACCCCACCTTCATACAGTTACCTCACCAACAACATGCCGGGTGTGGAGCGCTTCCCCCTCAGCTTTAAGTCTCAGTTCTCAGGGAACCATTTCCACCACATTGTGCTGGGAGTTCACAGCGGGGGACGTTTCGGCGCTCTGGGCATGAGCCGGAGGGAGGACCTCATGTTCAAGCCCCTGGAGTTCCGCACACTGATGGACTTGGTGCAGGAATATGACGGAGCCTACAGGGGCTACTGGCACACCCTCCACAAGGTCAAGATCGGCCAATACGTGTCCCATGACCCTCACAGCGTGGAGCAGATAGAGTGGAAACACTCCATACTGGATGTAGACAAGCTGACCAAGGAGGAGCTGCGGAAGGAGCTGGAGAGACACACTCGAGACATGAGGCTGAAGGTACTGTGCAGTAATGAAAAGAGTTTTCGTGGTGAATGGCAGTGCAGAAGCAGATAGCAAATGTGGGAACACATTAAGCAGATGTTTTTGCATGTTTAGCTTTTGCTTTATGCTTCTTTCTGAACTCTCACTTTCCAGCGGACACTTGCCCTTGCAGGACTAAAAGCAATGATGAGAAATATAATTTGTCCTCAGCAGATGGACTGCCCTTCCTCCTTATCGGGTTTCCTTTGACATGCTGTGTCCACGCACGGTGACACTGAGTGTCAACCTGCTGTTTGAGGAGCGGTTTCTCTCAAGCAATGCTCCCTCTCATCACCTCTAATGCTAACATAATGAAGGCTGCCTTGATGCTGAGCTCTGTGTATAATAAAACTAATGTGATGGCTTGACTCTGCTCTGCCGTGCCTCATGCATGGCTGGCTCAATCCATCAATAGCTGATCTTTTACACTGAGTGCTCTGCACAATCACATTAAAGACTGACATTCAGTACCATGAGGACATAAGCATAGTGTAACTCACCCATGTGATGTTTTAAAGTGATTGAATTTTTTTGTGAACTGTTCTTCAGATAGGAAAGCCTGTACCTCCCTCTCCAACCAAAGACAGGAGAAACAGCATGGGTTCCCCCCTCAGAGGACCAGGCAGCCCCATACGCAGGATCAGCCGTGTTGAGAGACGGTATGACTAATCATGTGCTCTGGATAATTTAGATCTTCACTAAAAATACAGGCAGCATAACCATTGATGTGTAATCTTTATAGTCACTGGAAAAGATTTGGACCACAGATGTCTCATGAGCTAAAGGAGTGTTTTCTGAATTAGTCACAGTTTCCTTCTTATGTGAATAAAACTCTTTGTCCTGTTTCTGATTTGTGTTTTTGTTGTTGCAGTCCCTCAGGGGAGAAGAAGGTCTTGGAGCAAAAATCGTCTGCAGACATGAACGGATACCAGATTCGAGTCTGAGGAAGAAGTTTAGTTTGCTTGTGAAATTTGAAGGTACCACACACTGGTTTCATGGGGCCACTGACTTACTCTAAGGCTTAATTCTTTGTACACATTGGCCTATTCACAGGATGTAGTTTCGAATAGGTCACCAGCAACTTTTCCTCCCAAAAAAAACAAATGCCTCATTCAGCGTCCCTATGTCAGTGTTGATAGAGGCTTTTTCAGGAGTAGTTACTGTGCTCAGTAATTGGTGCTGGCAACGCTCCCAAATTATAAGAAAGGGTCAAACGTGCAGTCATTTGTGAACATTTTTAAACAACTGCAGAGTTTTGAGGACTGTACACAATGTTAAATATGAGGGTTCCCTGAAGCTAGGCAAGACTACCACTCAGTGTAAATGTGCTACTGGACATATCATAGGTTTTTTGTGGTGTTGCTATGTTCAACAAAAGCTCTTAAGGCTTGTGTGCAATCTGTATCGTTGTACTGTACATGTAAGTGTGCAAATACATTTAATGTAATTTTAAATCCACTTAGGCTCTGCTGGGCAGCAAATGCTTGTGTAGTGACTTAGTTTGTAAACCACTACCCTCGTGCCTTGTATGACAACTCAAAGAGAAGAAAAACACTTTTATATCCAATCCATTATTGTCATTGCCTCACTAAACACAAAGCAGCGTCACCTCTGCTCTTCTAAATTACCTTGAAATAAGCTGACTGAGTTAAAACCCAGAGGCTAGCTTATTTAGCATGCTATCTACCTTACAGAGATGTTGACTGAATATGGGATTGAATACATTATATGCCTAAGTGTATCTAAGTGTAAGAAGGCATCTGTTGAGTGAAAATATGGGTCAGTGTGTTACTGAATATAAAATCTTTCAGTGAATCAAGACATTTGTCAAGGTGACTCACGACAACGCAGCTGACTTTATCTGCATTTAATGTAGATGTAAATTACTAAGAAGTCATATGTACTGTATAACTGCTTTATATATACAATTTCTAACTTTTATTTGTAGCAACTTTATCCAATATTTCACTTGCCTTAAGTGGTATCCAAGCAACTGACTTCCATTTAAGTGTAAAGTGTAAAGAAGTTTGTTTACAGCACTTTTATCTGCATTTTGTAATTTTTTTTAATTGTCATTTTATACTTCCCTCAGTGTTGGTGATCACCAGTAGACCACTTAATATTTACCACACACTGTTCTGAATATGTTGCCACAGCCAACATTTTTATCTGTACAGTAGGTGTTGTCCATTTTCATTTCAATATTCTATTACACAATTGTTTTGTACCAAATGACTTTTCATTTACAGGACCACAATAAAATTGTCACCAGGATTTTGGCAACACAACTTGTGATTGTTTTTTTCTTTAAATTAGTTATGTTTTTAATTACCTTGTCCTTTTTTAAACAGCCTACGTCCCAATAAATCCACAAATGAAGGCAGGGACTGGGCGCCAGTTTTCTGTCAACCTTTGGCACCAAGGCACATGATGACGAGAGCCGACTGAAGAGTTCTCCAAACACTACCCCTGTTAGGTTTACACAAAGGAAACTCAACGCCAACAAGTCTAAAAAAGGGAGGCATAGGCTTCAGTGAATTTAAACACTCAGTCAGAATAAGTGGGACACTTTCAACATGATTTAGATCTCAGAATATTGTTCAAGCTAGTTTCAAATAGAAAACCTACGCTGACAAAAGTAAGATAGTTATTGTGAAACATTATTATTCCATCCTTCACATTGTCTTGGTGTTGCTCAATGTTTGCTGAATATCTAAAAATATTTATGGTAGGATGCTGGCAGCATGTGCTTTGCTCTCATGATCAGGGATCCTGCTGTTTAATGGATCCCCAAGTCGACCCTGCCTGCAGCACAGCAATCAGCTAATAAGGTTTAATGGCTGCTGCTGCATTCAGTGAAAACCAGTCAGCGAGGAACCACTTTGATGCATAGGCCAGAAACGTAGCTCTGAGATGGCTATGTCTGCATGTAAGGTAAAACACTCTCATGTTACAATGTACTACTGTAAAAGCACATGAGGGAGTGGCAACATTTTTGTAAGTGAGCTTTAGAATGAGTGTTTGTTAATGTTGGGAAAGTCTGTCTAAGTTCTTGGTGAATTATAGAGACAGAAGTCATGAGAAAGATAAACAGATCCCTATCCTCCCTTCTGTGGATTCCAGATGTCAAACACTTTGTCCACCAGTGTTCGTAAGATATAGAAACAGAAGGCATTATGACCTATTTGGAAAGAAAACCTACTGACCTATTTTATTTACTTACATGCATTTGATGCCACGGGGGGAAATTAAGACACAGAATACTATTCTACTGCACATTAAAGGGTTCAACTAATGGGTGATTGTATTATATGGCAAATATATTTTACATACAGCACTGACGAGAATGAGTGAGAAGCGAGTGAAAGATATCCTACTGATGGGAAACAACTTCACAGACGTTCTATAGCCCACACATAACACAAAGCTCCCTCACTGAGCCCCGTCATGCATGAGCACTCAACTATCTACATAAATTATTCAGTCATGCATCAACCAGACAGACACACACACACACACACACCCACAAGTACACAGACATCTTCACCCAACAAACTGACGTCCTCAGTGTAGTGGGACATTCATGTCACAATCTCAGCACAGGATACACAGGGAGGCCAGCACCAACTGGAAGGTTTAATGTGAGTGGATACATTTAACGTTGCTACATCATAAATCCAGAAAGGAACTATAAATTCTTATTTCAAGCCTGGAGGCATTCATGTAATGTCTGTAATGTGTTAAAGATGAAAAATAATGAAGCAGGCAAAAATTAATGGAAAATATTTATTCAATATTTCTAACAATCTGAAAAAATAGAACTGACTCATAATTGGAGAAGTTTCATTCTCATTTCAAAATTAGGTGTAAAATAAATTAAAATATGACAGCAGTTATCAATAAAATGAACAGGTCAGTGCATTATCACACCAAAAAGAAAGCAATCACTACCTTCATTTTTTAAATGAACTATTACATCACCACTAATAAGATTTTTCATATCTCACTCATGGCTCATCATTTATCTGATGAAAACCATGTGGAATGAGACTGAATGTTAGCATTCATTATTTTTTCCTGGCCCTTTTGAACAAAAATACTGACTTCAATTCAGTTAGAAAACTATGACCCTCTGTTGCCAGTGTTGAACCACAAGTAATGGCATTCTTAATGATAAAAACAAAAACCAAATGTGTGCAGAGCAAGACCTGAATCATTTGAAAAGAAATATGTTTATAATTTCACTTCACCCACAGTGTTTCCTATCATGCAGCATTCAGGTCCAGTTGGAATTTGGCCATAAGACTGAGATGGTCAGAGGGGAATATGTGATTGGGAAGGCCTCTCATTGACCATACGACATCTTCTGATAGGAGGGAGAGACTACCAATCAACTTCAGACCTTCACTCAGAAAGTCACCACCATCTAAGGAAAGGAAAAGAAAAAACAACACACAAGTTATTTAAAGTAGCAAATTATTCATTTCCAACTGCTTCATGACATGCCCCCGTACCTTTTTGAGCAGAGGTTAAGGTGCGTCTTGGGGAGTAGAAGATGTAGTCAACAGTGGCTCCCACTTCAGAGTGCAGGGTTGTGACTTCTGAGCTGCCAGAGCCTGGGAGAACATGTTTATAGACCGACTCCAGGTCTAAGTGATGACTGATAGTGTGTCTGAACCTGTGACACAAAATTTATGACTGATATCACATGGTATAAAAGCAGTAAGAAGCAGTAACAGTTGATCCTTCAATCTACATTATGACAAAAAACTGCAGGGAAACTGACCTTTTCTCATAAGGCTGATTCCCCCTTGAAGCATCTGTGCACATGAAGAAGACACATATATTAACACAATACAGTAAGGAAATCAGTTTTTTTTTAATGGCAGAACTAGTATAAGAATATGTTGCTGTGTCTGTATGGTACAACTGTACCTGGTGTGTTGTCAGTCACGCCTGGGATCAGGTTCAGGTCCACCGGACGGACACATGCAGCTGGACAATAGCGCAGCTGTAGCATAAAGTCATGCGTGTACTGACATTTGCCTAAACACGAGGAACAAATGTTAGATATTAAGTTGATTGAGGGGGGAAATAAAACTAAAAAGGACTGGTATCCACTCCTTGAGTCAAGATTACTTAAGTAACTGCGTACAAATCACTTCAAACACTGACCTGATTTCTGACTCTGACTCTCAAACATGTTGTTGACAGTTGTGTACTGGCAGCTGTCAGTGACTGCCAGACAGCTGGGCCACAGGGGAGCAAACAGCCTGTAACAATGGGTTTTGTAGGACAGGTCCTCTTGACCTGATATCTGTAGGACATGGGGAATACATACGTGGTTACAGAGGTAACTGCTGCAAGCACCATGACAGAAAATTTTAAATAAAGAGCTTAATATAGCTAAAGAAGTCCACAGGAAGTGATGTGGGAGCAGTCTCACCATCCATGATGGTAGACCCTGGTAGTAGAGCTCGCCGGTGGTGATCAGCTGGTACAGAGGCATGTGTGGGACAGAGTTAAAGTCTCCACACAATACAACGTTACAGTGTTCGCCTTTGGCCTTACAGGACTTGACCGTGCTGTCGATCTCTGCCAGCATTATGGCTAACTGAGCCAGCTTCACGTCACCCCTCCTAGGGTTGAAGAGCAGGTGGGTGTTGGCCACGCAGAGGAGTGGGCCCTTCACCTTGGCTTCGGATGCCTGGGTGACCACTGGCCGAAGCAACAAAACTATGCCCACATTGTGTCGGTCCAGGAGATCTGTCTCCGGCCTGAAGTACTCCAGTGGAGTTACTGATACTTCAGCGAAGCAACTGTTTCGATAACAAGTAGCACAGCCGTCTGTCTTGGTCCCCGTACGCCTCTTGTACACACAGGTGTAGCCTGGAGCAACAACATGACGACAAAATATGTAATGTCTTCGTCACAAAATCCCCCATCATTATTATTCCACAGTTTTGTCTCAGATGACCTACCCATCTGAGACAGGACTGGATACAGCTGTTCATGGTAGTGGTTCTCCTGAACCTCTTGGAGACACAGAATCTACACACAAGAGGACACACACCAATCATCAGTGGACGCCTAGTCTAAAAATGAGAATAAATTTCCGAAAAAGAAGTTGTATTAGACTCACATCTGGTGCCCATTTCAGTATTTCCTCTAAGAGTAGGTTGCAGCGGTAGCTCCAGTCCAGCACATCCAGAGGACAGTGTATGTAAAGCTCCTGGTTGGCTTCCAGCAAATCTTGAGCAAGGATGTTGTAGGACATGACAGTGAAGTACATCTTTGTGAATGGGAAGGGTACCAGGGCAGGCTCTGCTGTAGCGGCACTCTCATCTACCTCCTCCCATACTCTCCACATCACTGGGTGGAAGACAAGCACACACACATACATACAAGTCTGTGCAAGCAACAGCTTGATGTTAAACTACTCACGAGCATTGACAAATCCCACTACAGTGAAAATATTACAATTGAGGGAAAAAAGTTTGACTCTCACCTTCAAAGGGCACTGTCGGCTCTGTTGGAGGGTAATAGCTCACAGTGGGAAATTGCCACAGTGGGCATTGCACTTCTTCTGCCAAACCAGGTCCTGCAGCGAAGTGCCAGCCAGTTTGTGTATCATGTTGCCCAGTGAATTTAAGGTGGGTTTGATTGTTAGAGAGAAGAGAGGTAAATACCAGCTTAGAACTGTTTTCCCCACCGTGCCTTTCATGAGCAGAGGGAGCTAAGTATTCATCCCAGCACTCAGTTATTTCATCAACAGTTACAGAGGGAGTGACAGATTCTTCCACACTTGGTATCTGTATTTGTCTCTGTACTAGACAGGTAGTTTCTTGTATGCTGTCTTCGGCTGGAGTTACGGACTTTCTCAAGCTTTGTATTTGTGCCTCAGCTGAACAGGTAGTTTCTTGTGTGCTGTCCTCAGCTGGAGTTACTAACTCCTCCAAGCTATGTATCTGTTTTTGTACCTCTGCTGAACAGATAGTGTCTTGTGTGCTGTCCTCAGCTAGACTTACTAACTCCCCCAAGCTATGCATCTGTACTGACTCTTCCATGGTGTGCATCTGTATTTGTTCCAGTACTGCACAAGCAGTTTCTTGTATGCTTTCATCTGTTTGCAGGCACTTTAACTGTGCCTCAAGTGCTTGCTCTGGACTGATACCCTCAGTGTTTTGTTTCCTATGCAGCACAGAGACATCTTCTTGCTTGGGAACTTCCACTGTGTTGTGCTGCATCTCACTCATCTTTACAGTCTCATTCTCTGTTTCTTCACGCAGGACAGCCACCAGCTGTTCTTTGTCTGTGTCAATTCTTGCATCCACCTCTTTTTCTGGGCTTTGCTCTTTCATCCTTTCTTTCGTTTCTCCCTTGGTCCATCTGCTTTGGCTGAGCCACAGGTCCGGCAGGGTTGTCCGAGACTGGATGAACGTCCTGGTTGTGACAGCACCACCATCCCACACTGACCTGCCATTAACCACTGCAAGAGGGAGACCCTTCTTTGAGGCCTCTGTAAAACAAGATTAGTCCAAGAAAGCAGTGATGCATTCATGTTAAACTAAAACTTACTGAGCTTTTTTTCTTAGTCAAAACATAAACTACGCCAACAACGTGATATTCTGACGTCACGGGGGCGTCAAAAGCTCAGGAACAGGTGCAAACAAACACACGTTGCTATGAGCTAAAGTTAGCTAAGCTGCAATAACAAGACACGCTCTGTGTTCCCGTTAACATAAAGGAGAAATTCTTAGCGTTACCACACACTGGTCACACCGAGGGTGATATAGAAAGTGACACCGCCAACAAATAACAAGACAAAGTCAGCAACGAACTAAACCAAACGTTAGCAACCATTAGCTCGTAACAGCTGCTCAGGGGAAACGCACACAGCTGGCACTAATTGCATGACACTTTCAAACACGGATACCTTTGCAAGTGTGCTAAGTGTGCTTATTTACCTGAGCGTCGACCGGTAAAGTACCGTGACAATGGGTAGAGCGCATAAAATAACAGGCTGCCAATCATGTTTCTCAGCTAACATCAGCGCAGGCGCGTCGTCGGGTTGTTGGTGGAAGTGAAGTTCGGGGCACAAGTCAAATGTCACTGGAGTGGTTTCCTCATGGAGCTGTTTGTTGTTTTGAGTTTGTAGTAATGTATTAAAAAAAATCCGACATTCTATAAAATGAGATGATATGAAAATGCACATCATCCAATGAAATACTATTTTACTCAAAATCATTTCATATACTGTTTGCCATGCTGTTCTTACAGTATGTTTTGCTTGGAGTTACTAAAAACACAGTATTGTAACCACACTAAGGCATACATTTTTAATGTCACTACACATGACACATTACCTTAGGGGTAGAATTACCTGCTAGACACGACAGGCCTATTTCATTTCACAGCACAGGCCCATACAGAACAACCAGGGATAAATGGGCAAATAATCAAAAGACTGTTCCTTTTGTGTCTAGGAAATGGTTTTAAAATAGGACACAAGCTCTACCTGCAGACTGCAATGTCGACACTATCTTTTGAGTCCCTTTGCTTAAAAGATGATGATTGTCCATCCCCAACTCAACCACAAGGCGAGGAGGACGAGTTTGACACAGACTTGGATTCGGATGGTATGTTAAATTAAGTCTTTCATTAATTTTTGGAATTCTTGGCTAAATACTGTTCTTAATGTAAAGCTGTAAAATCATATATAACATACAGCACATATATACTGTAAATTCATTATAGTGATGTAAAAACAAAACAATGCAATTAAATGGCTTGTGCCAAGAGTTGCCATAAAATATAGCTCATTACAATAGGTATAAGCAAGGGCCCATATATTCATACTGTATGGGGCTATATGTTTCCAGAAAAAGAGGAGAGCAATAAGGAGGCATCTGTAGCTGAAGTGTACCTGCAGGCCTGCAAGCTAGTGGGTGTGGTGCCGGTCTCCTACTTTATACGAAACCTTGACTGTACAATAATGACCCTTACCCACCATGGGCTTGGACCTTTGGGATGCAAGGCACTTGCTATTGCTTTGGTGGTAAGTTTAAAATGCCAGCGTGTTATTGGGTTTGACTTTTTGAAGTAGAAATTACTGATAAGCTCTTTGTGTTTAGTCTGATATGCATATCAACACTCTGGAACTGGCAGACAATCACATTCAAGCTGAAGGAGCCAAATACCTTGTGGAGATGTTGAGGGCTAATTTCACCATTCAGCATCTGGTATGTAGGACTGCAAACCCACCACCAGAGGGCACAAGTGCTTTTCCGGTGATATTTCACATGGCTTTCACAGTGGAGTATAAAATGTACTTTACCAGCATCTGTTTTGCTTTCAGGATTTGTCCAATAACTATCTACGGTCCGCAGGAGCTGAGTATGTGGCTAAAATGTTGCTGGACAACATTTCATTAAAGTCTATTAAACTTTCAGGTAATGTGCACATTAACAGCATTTAACTGCACTGATATTAGCTGGGAGTGACACGAAAACGTTGAATTGTTGAAAAACAACATTTCTTACAAGATCAGTAAATTTAACAATGATACTAATAAAATTATTATTTTCATCATCATCTCTATTTTGTATATTTAAACAAATAATATTTTCCTATCAGGAAATGGATTTACTGATGATGATGCTAAATATTTTGCAGATTCCTTCTCGGTAAGTTGTTAAAGAAGAATTAAACATTTCTTTTATTTAAACATTTGTTCATTTTCATATTTTCTCAATGACCATATTGCTAATATTTTTTTAACACTTAGAGCAATTCCAGAATTAAGGAACTTGACATAAGCCATAATGAGTTCTGTGGAAAAGGAGGCGAACATTTGGGACAATTGCTGGGTACGGTCAAATTCACCAGTCTTAATATTTTTATAAATGTGAGATTTTTCTCTGATTTTACCATCTACTTCTACAGCAAACAATGAAGGTCTGGAGGTGCTGGACCTAAGCTGGAATCATCTTAGAATGAAAGGCGCTGTAGCTTTTTGTGCAGGACTCAAAGTATGTTTCTATAAGAAATTCATTTTATCATTTACTTGTTATGCAACATTTGAATTCATGTACTCTACATTTTCAATATTTAGGTGAATATGATGTTAAAACACCTTGACCTATCATGGAATGGTTTTGGGAATGAGGGTGCCCTGGCCATGGGAGAGGCCCTAAAATTCAACAACACTCTGGTGCACCTCAACCTCAACAACAACCGCCTCACCAATGAGGGCATCAGCCTGCTGTGCAGAGGTCTTGAGTTCAACGACACACTCCGTGTCCTGCTGGTGGATGGACAAAGTTGTATTAAGCCAACACACATCATCACTTTGGCTACAGATAAATTGTAAGGTGATGCTTTATTCTTATAATCCTGCAGCTGGCATTCAACTCTATAACAGTAGAGGGAGCACTGGCCTTGGTTAATGTGGTAAAGAACACACCTAAAACTGCCTTGGAGGAGATAAACATGTGTGTGAGTGACTTGTTTACAGCACTGTTTTGCATCCTGATCCAATTATCCTGTTATGCAATCTGATCGCATTTCGAACAAGTCACATTAGCTGTTGACACAGTTGAGTTTTGTGTTCATTTTAATCAAGACAAGATTGCATTGTTTTTTTTTTACCTTCTTACCAAGCAGAATGTACTGGTAAATGAGAACTTTGTGCATCTGTTGGAGTTGACGTGTCAGGAACATCCTGGTCTGGACGTGCAGTATGGAGGGGTGGGGGGCTTCATCGCTAAGAAGCCACCAAAACGTGTCGATCCAATGAAAGTCATTCAGGTCTGTCTGTAATGTCTAACAAGTGTTTTACTCGCACAATAATGGAGTAAAACGGTCAAGAGACTGCATCTCTTTCTTTCTTTGGTTCTGTATGTATTTAATAATTGATAAAACATGTTCTTCCTTTTTCAAAAGGACTATCTGGATAAACGCAAGCTGCGCCTGTGGGATTTCTTTCGGAACATTGACAAAGATGGCACCATGCGAGTCCCTGTCGCTGACTTCAGGAAGGCAGTGCAGGTTTCTGAATAAATATCGATTCATTTAACTGTGTAGGGTCAGTGACATTTGCAGGAAGAACTCCACTGATGGATTTCAGTGACAGAATACGATGAGACTGTCCTCTGAAATCATCCGTGATGAAGTCTCTTCCAATCTTATTCACAACTGTTTCCTGATGCTGATCGTGACCGACATAAAACACATAACTAATCTATAAAGTCATGCAGTAAAGAACTTCACTGATGCATTGCATGAAAAAGTAGAAACTCTGACTCTGTCTTTTTTTGTTGTGTAAAACCATGATAGCAATCAAGCATTCCTTTGGATCGATACCAGATTGAAGAGCTGATTCAGAGACTTGATCGTGACAGGACAGGAATGGTAGACTATAGGTGAGCACATCTGGTGTTTGATTACGGGCCTCTAAACTGCGTCACAGAATAGACCTGTGCTGGCTAAGGTTTACGGTTGGAAAACATTGAGAAACAACGCTGCTGTGAATTTCTTTTTTTACAGTTGCTCGTTTTATTATTATTTCAGCGATGGCATAGTTGAACCATGTGTGTTTTAGATATGAGCTGGGAATTTGTCCAAATCTTCACTTTGAATGATGTTGTAAAGTTTGGCTCCACAAAGCAACTGCTGTATAATGTTTCTGTGCAGGGGGTTGGCAGATACAAGGAAACAGATGATGAGGGATCACCGCCGCCAGCTGAGGAAGGTTGAGTCCCGTCAGAAGAAAGAGAAGCAGAAGAGCGACCGTATCCTCAAGACCTTCCAGAGCGCTGTGGAGGCAGTTACGCCTCACAGCTCCATGGTCATATCTCCAGGAGGTGCCAAAGATGACTCAAGTGGTCCGCAGCAGTTTTCTGCCACCCCTCTCAGCTCATGGCACCACATTGTCATGTCCAACAGCAGTCGCTATTCTGTCACTAACCTAAGCAATGAGCACGTCCACCTGCCCATGTTAGGAGGCACCATGTCTTACCGTCCGACCAGTTCCCTGGCAATGCGCTCCTACTCCCAACCCAACCTGCTGGATGACTCCCCTCGCTCTGCCCCAAGCAAGTCCATCTCTGCTCAGGGTATACGCTCTGATCCAGAGATGGGACACAGCAAGCTAAGCCCCACTGCTAACCACCTGACCAGGTCCAGGCCTGCTCTCAGCGCCAAGCAGCCGCAGGTTAAAGCCAAAACCAAGAAAGTGAAGAAGAAGAAAACTAAGAAACATGTGGAGAAGGGCTCAAAGAATCTAACACAAACTGTCAAGTGACTGTCAAACTCTGTATAACGCTATGAAATGTTAGGATTCTTTTTGCCTGTTGTCACTGGCTTCTTTGTTACACACAATTATTAAATAAACATTGATTTTCATTCTTTATCCTGTTGCTGAAATGACAAATGACAAATTCATCCATGCAGCAAGTAGGCCATCTCTCAATCAACATTTCATTCAGTTTCCTGCTGAATGGGATGGACCATCGGAGGAAACAAGACATTTCGTCACACTCAGACGTTAGAACCATCCATCAGTGATTCTTAGAATTCTGATGCACACCCAAACGTTAGTAATTCATTTCTGTTTGCTGAAGATATCATAAAGTGTTATATCTTGACATGTGTCTTGGCAGTGCTGTGAACCAGGACAGGTGCTGCATCCTACAGGATGTTGAAACTGGCTATATAAGCCCTGAAGATTCATCTGTCTCAATCATAAGCACTCTGACTGCACCAGCATGATCGGCACGGTGTATTTCTTTGCACTGCTGAGCTCCACGATGGCCTGGGGGGTATGTATGGCATGACTTAGATCAGCGAGCGATTCATCTTTAGTCTTTGAGGCTCTATCCACATTAGAGGTAAGCTTATCTACAGTATATTCACGTGACCCTTCTTCTCAGCGTGTAGGCCTGTGGAGAGAGGGGAGTGCGAGGAATGAGACAGGAGGTGGAAGTGGGGACAGATGTACCTGTGATGCCTTCATGCCCAGTTCAACTTTTCCTATAGGAGACCTGGTGGTGGTAGAGCAGGCAGCCGGGGAGATCTCCCACAAACTGGAGCTGGAGATGGGAAAGGTACATTTTGGGAGCATGTGCAATAACTGGCAACATTTGAGACAAAAAAGTGTAAAATGTTTTTTTTTTTTTTCATGACTTGATTTCAGCTGGAAGACTATGAGACCAAGCTGATAGCATACGCAGAAAAAATAATAAAGATCACAGTGGAAACTGAAAAAATGGAGAAGAACCCTGATGCCTACAATGATGCTGACATGGACGAGATGAAGGTGGAGATTAAACAAGTGGAAGCTCTGATTAAAGAACTGCAGCTTTCCATCAGAGGCTCCACCACCATCTTTGAGTCTCTGCGCGTACAGGTAAGTACTGAGCATGGCCGTCAGTGCATCAACAGACATAATGCTGATAAACCACGTTATCTTTCAGATCTCAGCCATGGTGGAGACCTTGAATAGCCTGGAGAAGACCTACGACAAGAATGTGGTTCTGGTGACCCGCCGAGAATACATCAAGGTGCAGCTGCAGCTGGAGGAGTGTGAGAGACGCCACCAGGAGCTCTTCAACCCAAACATTGGTAAGCTCATCAACACTACTACACACATTGAGATCGAAGCAGTCTTTGAACACATTTAATTCATTTTCCTCTCTCTCTCTGCAGGGTCCTGTGCGCACACTGGTATCATCAAGGTCAGCAAGCCCATTGTGAGCCAACTGAATGCCCATCTAAACTCAGGCTACAAATTTGGAGGCTGGGGGAAAGATTCAAAGCCTGTACCTGACAGAGAGTCTATGTACTGGTACTCTGGCTACACTACTGGCTCCATCGTTGACATTAGGTTTTACACCAACTACAAGAATCTCATTTTGAGAAACCACTTCCAGCATCACAACTTACACAGCAGCTGGATTGGTACAGGGAACAATTTCATCATCCGTGACAATTCCCTGTATTATCAGATTAACAGTCCATTTGGGTTGGCTAAACTGAATTTCACCAACATGAAATATGAGTCCAGGGTGATTCCTGGGGCTAGCACCCGATTTTCCTACACTAACTCCCCCAATCAAAACTTTGACTTCGCTGCTGATGAGACCGGCTTGTGGGTGACCTATGCTACAGAGTCGTCCAGCGGTAGGATGGTGATTGCTAAAATAGATGAGCCTTCTTTTGGGGTCGAGGAGGAATGGCAAACTAGTATCTACAAACCAGGATTGAGCAACGCCTTTATGGTGTGTGGCGTTCTGTATGCAGTCAGGACAGTCGATATTGAAACGGAAGAAATCTTTTACAAGTATGACACCAAAACCAAACAAGAGAGCTACATCAGGATCCCCTTTGAGAGGTTCCAGGAAAAGTATTCCAACCTGGACTACAATCCCAATGACCAGAAGCTCTACATGTACAATGACGGCTACTATGTTAACTATCATCTGTGGTTTAACCACACAACTAAAGCCACTGTGGAGCCACCACTTCTCCTGTCCTAAATCATTATGTGATTTTCTGAAATATAACATCTTATAAATGAAACAATGATCGCAGCCTATCTCTCACTTTTTTTTCTTCATCACTTATCCTTCTTCTTGAATGCTATTAAATAAATAAATAATCTCAAGCATTACAAAGGTGTCGGGTGTGTTCTTGTGTAAATGCTCATGAATAGAGTATATTATTTGGTGATTCATGAAAATTAGAGTATCACTACTATCAAAATAGATTCAATTTGAAAAAAAAAGTAGATGGGTGGCGTAGTATTCAGATTTATGATGCAATAATCAACTTTGACATCCTATTTTCCGTTTATGTAACCATGAAATTATATATAACATCCATAAACATCTATACAAAAGGAGGAATTTATTTCCACTATAAGATGAGCATTTATATCATATGAACAGTATGACACTAAAAGATATTCAGATTTGATCCCAAATGCCAGATTACATGATCAATAAATCCAAGTATCTTGAGTTTTGCTCTCAATGCTTTTCAGTTTTTCTAACAAACCACAGACTCATTATAAGTCTCAATTTCTCAAACTGACAAGCTTAATGTTGCATCAAAAGTGAGACAGTTAAAGGCTCCTGGTGCTGTGCATTCTGGCTGATTGGTAATTAATTCTTTTCTTCTCTTAGATTTAGCTATTAGTCTTTCTATTCTGACAGCCAATGGAGGATTTAAACACGGGAGCCATGGGCAGCAACATCTTTTCAGGGGCGGCATGGGTGCTCACCAAAAAAAAAAAAAAAAAAGTTACATTTGCACATCACATCAATGACGTCATGTCACCAAGTGGATCAGAGCTCCTGCTGAGAAGGTCTCCTCTCTCACTCTCAGAGATGCTGGTAGATGGGGAGGGAGCGAGGGAACCCATCAAATAGCGAACTTCTATCTCTGTACAGAACTAATGCAATTAGTAAAATTAGTCACACCAGGAAAAACTACCAAATAAACCACAATTCATTCATAATACTGTGAAATCATCTATTAAACTAGTCTGCACACCACCACGTGCGTGTGTCTTGTATATACACTGTTGCTCATAAAGTTGGAATAAAATATTTTTTACCTCTTTCCATGAAGTGATTGTGACAATGTGATTTATTTCATTTCACCTGGGTAATTGGGACACATAATGTAATCATTGCACCTGGTCAAAAGTGATTACTGATGCATTTAATAGGAATAAACAGGATTGTGTCTGAAAACATAATTATTCCAACTTTATGGGCAACAGTGTATATGTATATATATGGGGGTATGAAGGGGGCATTTGCCCAGGTCACCACACAAGCTAGAACCGCCACTGCTGACAACTAAGCCAACTCCATGACAGCTGATCAAATCTGTTACTGAAGGCAGTAAGATATGGTTGAAAATTGGACTGTGATTAAATGTGTAGAGAAATATGTAAATATTTTAAAATGTAACTTAAACCAGCACATGAATGGGGCGCTTAATGTGCAGACTCAATTGTTAGCTACAGCCAAATGTTCAAGACAATGCCTCGAGACAAACTTTCATTTTGCGAATTGTAAATGCACTTCAACAGTCCAACTCTGTGTGGGCCCAAACCCAGAGGGGGTTTACCTCACAAAACTAGTCCGAAGTAGCAGCGCTGCATAGACGGTGTATTATAACCTCTTGTAAATGCAACAACGTCTGAAACTGGCAAGAAACCACATTTAGGCAGCAGAGAAAAAGTACAAATAGCTTTTTCCTTCCTTGTCCTTTTCATTTGCACCATTTGACGTTGACGTTGTGGAAAATATCTTTGCTGGAAAATGTTTCCAAATACTTTACAAACATGGTATTCACTTGTCTTCTTACTCTGAAGGTAACCAGAATGTAACTGACCAGATTTATATTCTGGTCTTAATATGTGGAGTTCTCTGAAATCATTCTGATATCATAATTCATTCCACATCCTTCAGAAGACGTGGTCCACGGAGGTGTGGCTCCACGAAGGGGCCACACCTACAGAGAATTTTCACTTTGCGTCACCAGCTGTTGAACTGAGCTGAAACCCAATACTTACATTTAAAAGTGTAATCTTGAAGCTCTCTGTTAATGTTGTTTGCTGTCATCACTGGCAAACAATGAATCTTGAGATAGCTTTGGCCACAAACCACCTGCTGGATCCTTTGTTGCCCAGGAAAAGTACTCGGTCAAATTTGAAGAAGCCTTCGAAATGGGGCAGTCTAGTCGCACTGCTGTGATGCAATCAGTCTTCAACTGCAGCCTTCGAAGGATGCAGCCCCTGAATTGGGACACAGCTTATGTTTTCCTCCTGGCTTTTTAATGCTAGGTATAGTGAAGTGGGGGTGTGGGTCACTTACTTTATATATTTTTACAGAATATATATTTTTTAACCAATAGGTGCATTGACAATCCAATAGGAAGAGGGAGAAAACTACAGGGAATGATGATTTCCTGGGTTTTGGAGTCAGCATCTAATTCAAAAGCTGTTCTCGTGTGGCACAATATTTCCTTCCTATGAACCATGCTGTTCAAAAACACCACCCAAGTCACATGCATAAGATTATGAAATTAACCATGTGAATAAGGAAGTGATACAAAAATCACAAACTGATGCCATCATTCATAATACTGTGAAAACTGACTTCTGAGGTGATGATACAAACAAGTATGATCTATTCAGTACAAATAAATTGGTTAATTTGATTCAATTCAACTCAATTCAGTTCAGTTACACTCTTGAGCGAGTGTAATACAACGTGTCTATCTGTGGGTATGATGACCTCTTCCTGCTCCCATGTAACACACACAGCCCTCAGCTAACAGGCCATAAACTTAACTAGTTGTTGCTAGATCTAACTACACATGGTATTTTTCTCATCCACACCCTGTGTTCAGATCAGACTGTGCGTGGTTAAGCTTATTGTGAGCAAACAAGGATAATGTCTGTTATCGACTTCTTGTGAATGAATGAATATGACGTGTACTTGTGTTGAGCTCAAACAGTGACCATGGGAAGAGAGAAGGTGTCTGTGATGATCTGATAAGACCTGTCTTTAAAAACCCTCTGACCGAGCCTCCGAGGAGACACTTGAGAGGCAAACTGAGACATGATGCTGCCAATTCTGCTGCTGCTCCTGCCGGTCCTCAGTCCCGCTTTGGCCTGGATTGTAAGTGACTCTTACTTTCCTTGACTAATTCATGCAAATGTAATAAATGTAATTTATTAGGATTGCTTTTAATTATGTTTTTTTTTTTTTTCAGCCAGTGGAGGATTGGGAGTCTGGCAATGTCACTGCATCAGTCGGTGAGTCAGGTCAATGTGTTTGTCATGTGTATCTGCCTGACAGCACCTTCCCTGCTGACCGGGTTCAGCAAATGCAACAAGTCAGCAAGGATCTGATCCTGGAAGTGGAAATCCAAATGAACAAGGTGCAGTAGGTCTGACCAGTAGCATGATGACTGAAAACATATGTTGTGGTAAAGCATCCTCATGTTGACCTGTGTTTTCTCTCAGATGGTGAGCTATGAGGGTAAACTGGAGATCTATTTGAAAGAACTGAGCGACCTGACTGTCAGAGTGGCCATGCTGGAGAGCAGTCCTGACAGTTACATCAAACTGGACTTTGAGCTGCTCAGGATTGAGCTCAGAGAATTCGAGGCTATTGTGTCGCAGCTCAAAGACTCCCTCAACTCCTCCTCACCCATGTTTGACAGTCTGTATACTGAGGTGAAAGAGTCATCTGTTAACGTACCTCCAAATAATATGGCTTCGGTTAGAGTTATGGATTTCAGTTTAATTAATGTGTTTATTTCCAGATCCGCAACATGACACTCATTGTGAACCAACTGGAGACTTATGACAAGAGCAACCTGGAGGTGATCCGCATTGAGTTCGCTAAGCTGCAGAAGAAGCTGGAGGAGTGCCAGAAGGAGCAGGAGTTCATCAAGCCAGATATTGGTGAGGCAGCTTGCCAGAGGATAGTGGGTAACAGTTTACACTGACAGTCATTTTCAACATTTTTCTTTTTTCTTTTTTTTTTTTCAGGCAACTGCAATCATACAGGAATCATGAGCCTCAGCAAACCCACGGTGGTCCAGCTCAATGCTCATTTGAATGCAGGTTACCAGTATGGCGGCTGGGGAAAAGACTCCAAACCTGTTCGAGGCTATGAGTCAATGTACTACTTTGGTGCATACGTCAATCCCTCAGTGCATGACTTCTATTTGTACTCTGACTATGAAAAGCTGATTCTGAGGTCTGCATTCAAGCACCATGACATACCAAGCGGGTGGGAAGGTACCGGAAACAATTACATTGTTCACGGCAACACCATATATTACCAGCACAACACACCTTTCAGTATGACCAAGCTGAATCTGACCAGTTCCAGATATGACTCCAGAGTGATCCCAGCTGCTAGTACAAGGTTCTCATACAGTTACTCAGATAACCAGAACATGGACTTTGCAGCCGATGAAAATGGCTTGTGGGTAATGTACGCCTCAGAGGAGAGCAAGGGTAAAATTGTCCTAGCAAAGATAGATGAGAAATCTTTTGGCATTGCCGATGAGTGGGAAACCGGTGTGTTCAAGCAGTTGGCTGGCAATGCTTTCATGGCCTGTGGAGTCATGTACGCCACCAGGTCAGTGGATTTGAACACAGAGGAGATCTATTATGCATTCGACAGTAAGACCAAGGAGGAGAACCATCTCAACATTCGCTTCCAGAAGTTCCTGGAGAAATACACCAACCTGGACTACAACCCCACAGATCAGAAGCTTTACATGTACAACGATGGCTACTACGTGTCCTATAATGTGAGGTTTAACAGAGAATGATTCCTCCTCTTTGTGATCGACCGTATTGTGATTGATACGAATGATCTGTATTTATTCTCTGTCACCGGAGCTCTACAAAGCTATGTACTGTCTTTTTCTGAATAAAATCAAACTGAAGCATTCAAATGACGTGACTGGCCTTGACTTTTTGTGCATGAATGATACATATGATAAGAGAAAAAAAGTGAACGAAGAGTTCCAGAAAACCAAATGGAACAATTAACAAAGTGTAAATTACTGAAAGTACGATCCAGTGTGTTCAATCCATTATGGCACCAATGCAAGAAAATATACAGTATGAAAAAGAATTAAAAAAATCACCAATGGCACTTATTTGGCTTTAGATTAGTCAGGTCCAGCTATAGGAAAGGTAAATGCTATTAATAATCATTGTATGTGTTTTGGCACTGCTGGAGCCTGAGGTGACACAAACAAGACAAATACATACTGTATAGTATATAATCTAAAATAGGTGTATATTTGCCATTCGATAGTAGCTTAAAAAGGATTGACTAATGAGCCTGCACCTTATAATTACAACAGAATCAAAGGAAGGTAGATGATGAAGTACAAAAGGTGCAAGTACAGCAGCACACAGGTATAACCAATTTTCATGTCTTTCAGTGTGAAGATCGAAATGAACTAAATTTACAGGTACTGTTCTCTGCTGCTTGATATTGAGTTTACATACAACCTGAAAAAAAATGCCCCTGTGCTTTTCCACACATTAATATGAGCAGCATGATTCAAGAGTAGGTTGCTTTGTTAGACTCATATTCAATTTTTAGTTTTTCTCCAGGGTATAATGAAAGCTTAAGATTAATATTGAACCAATTACCCTTTAGCCCCAGCTAATGAAAATACAAGTTGACTGGAGAGACAAATCAAATATCACCAGTCTAGCGAACGTTACAGCTGTTTTCCTCTTTTGTTCCTGAGTTGAAGTAAATTAATTTAAGAAACTGTCAACAGTTTGTAAGCTTCGTGTCTTCTCAGGCCACAGTTTGGCTCTCAGCATCATAAAAGTGGGTCGACTTTATTCTTATGTTTGTGCCGTATAGGAGATAAATGTGTGTCGATAAATAAATAAAATAAAATATCCCCATTTCACTTAAAAATACTTTCTTACATGTGCCAAATTGTTTCCTTGTCATATCAGATGATTTGGAGGCTCTTCACTGTTCACTGCACGTATTTTCTATTAAATTAAATAAAAAAGAAAATTTACCATATTTTTTCAGGTTCAGGTTCATCTGTAAAAGGCACAGTTACTATCTGGGAATTTGGCAATGTCTAAATAAACTAAAACTTGTACAAGGTAACAACGCAATGAGAAATAAAAATGTAGCAATCCCAGCACAGTGTGTATAATATGCACATCTGCACTGATCTCAAGGATGCTCTTAAAACCGTGTCTGTGGAATCACGTCACATGGCTGATAAGAAGTGTAAAACCCACAGTTAACATAGGACAGATGAGATGAGATGAGACAGTAATCAGACAAACCACCAGCAGAGACATAATGCCTCTGACTCTACTGCTGCTCTTTCCCATGCTGAGCCCTGCACTGGCATGGCTTGTAAGTTCTAAATATTTTCATTTACCTTCAGTAAATTGTATTGTATGTAATATCTGGGTAAAATAACTCTTTTTCTATTTTCTTGCAGCCAGTGGAGGATTGGGAATCAGGAAATGTAACCACATCTGGTGGAGGACTGGAGTGTGTTTGCAGTGTGTTCCTGCCTGACAGCAGCTTCCCTGCCAACCGAGTGCAACACATGCAGCAAGTTACCACAGACCTGAGGCTGGAGGTGCAAATTCAGATAAACAAGGTCAGTATGAAACGCAGCATCCTCTCTGTTTTTTTTTTAACTATTAGAATAGATTTAGAAATCTATAATGACTTTAATAGTTCAATAATGCAACATAAACAGTTTGTCATTACTACTATCTGAGATTGAAATAGACATGACTTGTTGGGATTTCTCTTAGGCATTGATAATTCAATAATAATTCCTACTAACACAGAATATTGAACTATAAAATTGGGCAAATATCTGATGCTTAGAATTGTTACTAACAGACTTCCAGCAACCACGTCCATTTTTATGGACAAATTGAAGTCTAAGCAAATACTGTAAATACTGTACAATGTACACCATCCATCCTATCCATCACAGATGCTCCCGATGCACAACATTTGTGTACAAAGTCATTTATACTACTCATATTAATTCCAGCTTTATTTGCTCTTCCATGATCTCTTGTTTGAGGCTTTACTCTACAGCACAGAACCAACTAGAGCATAATCCTATATGTGTTACCTGTATGTATAATCCTTGTCCAGAGGATTTTTGTATGTAGTTGTATGTTCAAAGTTAACTGCCTGCACACACTGTAGTAACTATGTGTTTCTGTTGGCTTATCTTATTAGTTTTTGTTGTCTTATTTGGGTGTCTGTATATTAAGTCAAGTTCCTTTTACGTCTTTCAGCTTGTCCACTATGAGGGCAAACTGGATATCTTCCTTGCAGAGCTGAAGGACCTGACTGTCAGAGTGGCCATGCTGGAGAGCAGTCCTGACAGTTACATCAAACTGGACTTTGAGCTGCTCAGGATTGAGCTCAGAGAGTTTGAGGCTTTGGTGTCTCAGCTCAAAGACTCCCTGAACTCCTCCTCACCCATGCTGGACGGTCTGTATACTGAGGTGAAAAGGCAAATTAAAGACTAAGCGTCACTATTCTGAGATTTTATCGGCTATGTGGTAACTATTGTGGTGTCCGTTTGTGCCAGATTCACAACATGACGATCATTGTAAACCAACTGGAGACGTTTGATAAAAACAACCTGGAGGTGAGCCGCATTGAGTTTGCTAAGCTGCAGAGGAAATTAGAGGAGTGCCAGAAAGAGCAGGAGTGGATCAAGCCAGATATTGGTAAGTCCATTAATCAGTTCTCTGCAGCAGCTGGCCAGCAGGTTGCATGTGACGTAGAGGTAATTACGCTTTTTAATTCCTTTTCTTTTCAGGCAACTGCAATCACACAGGAATCGTGAGCGTCAGCAAGCCGACAGTCATCCAGCTGAATGCTCATTTGAACCCAGGTTACCAGTACGGCGGCTGGGGGAAAGACTCCAAACCTGTTCGCGGTCATGAGTCAGTGCACTGGTATGGAGCATACAGCAGGCCCTCTGTGTATGAATTCTACCTGTACTCTAATTATGACAAACTCATTCAGAGGTCCTCGTTCACACACCACGGTCTGCCACAAGGTTATGAAGGCACCGGTAATAATTATGTCGTTCATGGTAACACCATATATTACCAGGCTGCTAATCCATTCAGAATGTCCAAATTAAATCTGACCTCCTCTGTTTATAGTCACAGACAAATCACAAAGGCAAGTGAGAGATTCACCTACACCTATTCACCGAACCAGTACCTAGACTTTTCAGCTGATGAGAAAGGATTGTGGGTAATGTATGCCACAGAGGAGGCCATGGGTAAAATTGTGATTGCTAAGATAGATGAGAAATCATTTGGCATTGAGGATGAGTGGACCACAAGTGCGTTCAAACCTCTAGCAGGGAATGCTTTCATGGTGTGCGGAGTTATGTATGCCGCCAGGCCGGGAGCTCTGAACACAGAGGAAATCTACTACTCTTATGACACTAAGACCAGGGAGGAGAAACACATGAGTATCCCCCTGCAGAAATTCCAGGAGAGGTTTGTCAACCTGCACTACAACCCCACTGATCAGAGGCTTTACATGTACAACGATGGCTACTATGTGTCTTATAATGTGAGGTTTAACAGAAAATGAATTGTCCTGTTCTTGATCTGCTGTATTGTGATTGATGCAAATGATCTTTCTTTACTGACTTTCTTTAACATTTGTGATCTATGTGTGCGATGCACAGAAACTACACTTTTTATTTCTGGAATAAAATCGAAACTGAGCATTTCAATGAGTCTCCTGTAGTCTTTAATTTCAAACATTTAAGAAAGAAAGTGTAAAGTAAAACTCTCCCTTTCTGCTTTTTGGGCATGGTTGCAGCATCTGATACATCTTGCCCCCCTCCCCTCCTACTCTCTTGCTCCGTGCTGGAGTTCCCTCCCCCCTCTGTAACCCAGCCCTCCCTTGGGGTAGGGACTACTCTCCTTTGTGCTGTGGTTGGAGCCTGGCTCCATCTGGTACTGAGCTCCAAGACCCAGCAGATTACGGTTTCTGTGCAGGGTGATCCCTCCATTCATGGTGGATGGGAGACATCAAAGAAATACAGTAATGAATAATAATTTTACAAACCGATTGTTTTTCTTGAGGGATTTTGTCAACAGTCAACAACAGAAGCTGAACAAAGCCTATTTTAGAAGTACAAGTCAGGGTTGAAAATGGCCTTCAGTCAGTGCACACAAAAACAGCACTGTCTCTTTAAACCGGCCAGCATCTGTCAGGATGAGAGGGGGGAAGTGAGCGCCTTGTGTGAAATGGTACCCTGAAGTGACATCATGCTCAGCCAATCGGCAGCCTCGCCTGAGCTCTCTCCTCCCTCTCCTGCTCCTGGGATGAGCTGTGTTGAGGCTGCTGAAGACATGAGCTTCTGCTGCTGATGCTGCTGCTGGGGCGGAGGGTCCAGGGCATGCTCGCTTCACATCAGGTGCAGTGTGTGTATCTGTATCATGTACGCCTGTTTTCTGTTGTATTTGTGCATTTATTTTGTACGGTGGATTGCTTATCCAGTGGCTACGGAAAGTGAATGGTGAGAGGATGATGGATGATAATGGAGGAGACTGAAGATGGCTTTGTGTGTTTCATAACACTCCTTAGATGATGTCGCCTCCATGACTGTAACCAGAATGGGGTGTGTATGTGTGTATATATGTGATGTTTTTGTGTTTCATTCTGCAGCTTAATTTAAGGGGCAAGGAACACTGTGTTTTTACATCAATGGTGGATTTTGTGACAGCTTTAGCCTCTGCTGCATGACTGCTCCTACATTTTGTTTCATGTGACAAAGAATTATTGCATAATAGTAAAGATTTTAAACATTCTTGTCAGCAGAGAATTTATTTGGAAATAATCCATTTCATGTGATTTGTGTAAGTGTGTGGGTGGATGCCTGAAACCACATCAGTGTGTCTACAGACCGGCATACACAAACACATGTTTTTTGTTGCATTTATTACTGGACTAATATACTGAAAATGGGTCGTCAACACCTTCTCTGGTGTCATCTTTAGGTCTTAATCATCCTGTGGGGATAAATGACTATGTAATTATCCACAGACACGCGACAATGTGCTTCAGTGTTCTGAGTCATCTCTCTGTCGTCTTGGACGTCCGCTTTCTTTCCATTCATCAGAAATAGTAGGCACACACTTGTACTCACTTCCTGTACTGGTCTGGAGGTTAACTCTTTGTTTCCGCTGCCTCAGATGATCATGCTGTGCTGCAAAGACGTAAGCCGTGGAGTCACTGGGGGCACACGCACACTGAGCCCAGTGACAACAGACAGAGATGTATCCTGTTGTTGATCAGACCAGGGGGCAAAGGTGAGTCACAAGTTAAACACTTACAATCTTTGAGAGCCGAACGGCCGCTGTATGACTCACTTAGAAGAGCTTATGATTCAGTTTCTTTAAGGAAGCAGTGTGTATATAACTCAACTATCTGCCACGTGTTAATTAAGCTCAACTAAATCCGCAATACCTTTTTATGCAGCGCTCAGGCCCAGCTGGACCCTGACAGGTCCCGAACAAGGCAGCAATGGCAAAGAGAGATTACCTGGTGGAGGCGGCCAAGCAGATCCGCATGGCACTGGACAGCGAGGTCAATGAAGACTATGAGGCAGCTTTCAGTTACTATAAGAATGGTGTGGACTTACTGCTGAATGGGGTTCAGTGTAAGTGGACAGCATTCATTTTTTTCCCCCATACGTTTTTATGACTGTGTAACAGTGAATGAGGAATTGGAAGAGGTGTGTTTGCACAAGACATGTGATGGGAACATGGGGACAAGAATAAAAACAGGAAGTCAAAAAACAAAGGTTAAACACAGATTTCTTTGCTGGCCTGCGCCTCACAGTGTCAATAGCCAACTAGCTGTGTGTTACTGGTTTACATCCCAGATAAAAGGCCAAGAGGTTAAGTCAGGACTGGGCTTTGTCTGTTAGATCTATTCTGTTCACACAGCTGGTGCTTGACAGAGTGTATCTGTCTAACAGTGGACCCTAACAAAGATCGCCGGGAGGCTGTGAAGAGGAAGACGACCCAGTATCTGAAGAGAGCTGAAGAAATCTTCATCACACATCTGCAGGATAACCTAGGGAAGGGGAGCTCTCACTTAGGGGTAAGACCATCACCCTGAGCGATCATTTTACAAGAAGATGATTTTATTGACTGCCTTAAAAGATTTGCTTTAAATGTGTGGCGTGAATAATTTCATGGGATTAAAGCATTCTCCACAGAATAGTGCAATAAAATGTCAGCGTCCCTAGCTTGCACTCTGTTGAAGAACACAAAAGGCCACCTCCTGTGTTGCTTCTCACATTAGGTGTTCGTACGTTAGATGTAAGGCTGTCTGGAGCCTTATTCATCTCAAATATTGTGAAACGAAATGCAGTTCTTGGTTGTAATGTGCTTTATTGTCCCAAAGCTAATATCTTCTGTCACTTTCATCACCAGGGTTACAGCAGTCTGAGATTCCGTCCAATCAGACACTTGAGTTCACCCGTGGAGGATCTGGAGATGTGTAAGGTGGTTGGAGTGACTGATAAGGTAAGACAGAACTTTTATTGTACTCTAACACCTCCTACCTCCGTGTTTCAGAATCAGTGATGGTTTTGCGTATTAACACTCCTTGTTGAAACGATGAAACTAGACATGATCAGCACTAACCACAAAATCACACTGTAGTAATTTATCTGCTTTGCAATGGTAGCCTAAAAATATTATGATATGTACACTTTTTTTTTTTTTTTTTAACCCAAAGGTCCTGATTGTCCAGAGTATGGTCAATAAGGAGACATTTGTCGTAAAGGTGAGTATTCAGTCTTCCTCCAGGGCCACCGCAGAGAAGAAAATAAGAACTCCAGACTACAAAATTATTGCACATTTAAATTAAACACAGCTCCATTGGCAGAGACCTATCCACTCATAGTGGAGATGTTTTGGGGGTTGTGTCATCTGGCAGCAATCCAGTCTTTTTGAATTCTGTGGCAGGCCAGTCGATGGGAGCTCTCTCCATCCTGTCTCCCTGAGTATCATCCAGCATTGATCTGCCTGAGAGCTCTCACCCTTTTAGTCAGTGCAACTGCACCTCAAATTTCAGTCACCAGAGAGACGTGGTAACAGAAAGACACTAATCTCTTACAGGGGCAATCCAAGCAGCATTGAGCCCATACTGATACACTTCTTTCCTACATTGATGCATATATCTTCCCCTTTCTAAAAGTAGTACATATTTCCCTTTCTGAAAAAAAAATCAGTCATTACATGGATGTGTTCTTCTGCAGAGTCTGGTCAAGTCAAGCTGGGAGAGCAGGGACCAGCCAACCATTATTCCTCAGGGGGTGCCATACATGGTTAAGTTGCTAAGATATTACGTCAGCGAGGATGCTGTGTACCTACATCTTGAGCATGTCAAAGGTGAGCTGTTAACAGCTGCTGTGCTCTCACAGCTGCAGAGACCATATAAGGTGACCTATGAGGTCCTTTTTTCATGACAAGCATTTAACCAAATGTGTATCACGACATTGTAGAAGTAACAATAATTCCTATTCCTGGTCTTGTTTTACTACTCCTATCATCCCAGGTGGGAGGCTCTTCTCCAGGCTGCACAAGCTGAGGAATGAGAAAGCCAAGGAACACCCAGAAGGCTTCAGCTCTGGCCAGCGCAGCATCAAGCTGAAGACCAGCTACACCTCTCCCACAATCAGCACAGACTACCAGCACATCAACAGAGGAAGCACAGGGGTGATTCCTGAGAAATTAACTGATGAGAGCCCAGATACGGACTTCCTCACTTCATGGGATGAGACTCAGCAGCGTCTGGAGAGCTGCGGGACTCACTCCTACATCGAGGAGACAGGTTGTCTGCAGAACACACGCTCGGCAGCATCATTTTATACCAAGCTTGATCGTCTAAGTCTATATTCTGGCCAGTCGAGGACACAGGTCAACACCCGCATCCATCCACCAGCTCCTAGTTTGTGTTTCCTCTCCAGTGAAACTCAGGAAAAGCCTGCTCTTCCTCTTTCTTGCACTCGTGTCAGTCAAGCTCTTGATGTCATGTCAGAAATCCATAAAAAGCAAGCTGGAATGGGACTAATAGAGTGTAGCTCAGAGTTTGAAGTGGCTTGGAAAGCTGCAGATCCAGCACATAACTGTGAGAAAACGAACCCCTATGCAGTGACTGACAGTGTTGTTCATAGCACGCTCGGACAAACTGCACCTCATACAAATCAGACCTCATTTCTGAACGATGGACCGCCAAACAGTGAAAATAATGGTTTGAGTTCTTCCCCTGCCATTTTGCATCTTCCTCTCCATTGCCAAACCCAGATCCGTGGCAGGGCACCATGGGATACCAATGGCCCCAGTCAAGGATCTGTTTTAAGTGGTAACTCTGCAGACACAGTTACAGACTCAAAGCAAGACAGCAGCAGCCCCACCATAGAGGAAAGAAATGGTATGGTTGTCATCAGGAGCACAGACAGAGCTGTATTCTCTGACCACACAGACACAAAAATGACCTCAGACAGCTCCTTGCCTTCTTTGTCAGGGGTCCCCCTGTCCCTCTCAGGGGTGAAATACAAAGGGGAAACATGTTCTAGTGAGGCAAGAGAGGGAGTAGAGGAAGCCTACAAATTGCTGAGTCCTAGGGAGAAGGTAGCACCTGGAAAAGTGGGCTGGCTCTCTTCTGTCCCTCCTGGAGCCCCATCCTACAGGAGGGGAGAGGATAAGGATGCTTTCTTTAAAGCAGAAGAATCAGAGGGGCAGGGAGAAGACCAGATCATTGAGGTGGATGGCTGGTGCCACCTGCCTCGGTTCCCTGTCAAGTCCTCCAGGCCTACAGATAAGGCCATGCAGACATGCTGGGGGCTTCCTGAGGCAGAGGTGTGCGTCTGGGGGGCACAGATCCTGTTGGCCCTGGAGAGTCTGCATCAGCAAGGCATCCTGTGTCGGGATCTCAACCCTAGGAATGTTCTGCTCACCAGCAACGGTGAGTCCATCAAATAACTATAAGACAGCATTAGAAAAAGTGCAAAACTTTTGATTTTTTATCAAAAAGCAATGTTTTCGCAGGAAAGGTGTGTCTGACATTTTTCGGCCAGTGGAGTGAGGTTCAGTCAGAGATAAGCTCCAAAGCCATGGAGCAGATGTACTGTGCTCCAGGTAAGACTGTGCATTACTGTAAGCTCACATCAGTGGTTGTTCCTTAGTGTAACCTGCCACCTAGTGGCAAGATGCAGTTTGTCCACTTCATTCAGAGTAAGAGGTCAAGTGCTGCACATTGCATTGGAATACAAAGACATACTGTAATAACAAACACATTGTCAAGAAATGTGCATGAATACAACTAAACTCAGCTTTTTGTTTGTTGACAGAAATCGGTGGGGTGTCCAGGGTTACAGAGGCTTGTGATTGGTGGTGTCTTGGGGCCTTGCTGTTTGAACTTCTAACAGGAATGGTAAGTAAAAAGCTCTACAAGCATGCTCAACCTTGCAGAGCAGCTATTCCTGCAAACTGTAATGTTGGGTTACGGCTTCTCACGCACTGTGTTCGCTGTGCCTCCAGCCACTGTGGCAGCTCCACCCAGCAGGAATCCACTCTCACACTCAACTGCTCATCCCCGACCACCTGAGCGCTGCAGCTGCATCTCTGCTCACAGAGGTCAGGTTTAAGGCCTCAAACACCCACAAGGAAAACAAATACACACACACTGAATGATTTAATGTTATCTTACAGTATCTCCACTCTCCACTATGCTGCTCCACAGTTGCTTCAGTTCGACGCCGGCTATCGCTTGGGTTCTGGAGGTGGAGGTGTGAGTGACATCAAGTGCCATCCCTTCTTCAGTAGCATCTCCTGGAAAGCTCTGAGCTGCTAGCAGGTGTGGTCGCTGCACCTCTGATTCCTCTGTACTCGTCAGGAAGGGAAAATGAACACTCTCTTCTAATCCAAGCATCCTTGTGTGGCCAAATTGGATGCAGCACCAGATCTTGCTTTCCTTTGCATTTTGTGCTTCCCAAAGAAAAATGACACAATAAAAATTGAAACATGAAAAAAACTGGTCAACAATGGATAAATGGATTTATTATTTTAACTTCTGAGACTCTAGCATCCTGTTGTGTGAATGTAACGTACCCCTGATGCAATTTTGATAGATACAGTACATTTATAGTACTTTATACATATATATATATATATATACATATACATATATATATATATATATATACATATACATATATATATATATATATATATATATACACATACATATGCATGAAAACTGATGCCATTCAACCATAAATTCTGACTAAGTTTTTGGACTGCCTGCCATCATTGTGGAAAAAGTGAGGATATTGGGCAATAAATTGTTACCTCGTCTTTGTATATCCCTGAAATTTTCACTGTTAAAGCCTGTCATTATTGATAATTATGCTATATATGGTCCTAAAGAGGACTGAGACATGAAGGCCATTTGAATTGCAGAAGATGAAGGGTTAACACTTACACATACAAATTTACTCACAACTATGGACAACCGGCAATGAGCACATCTGTCCAAAAGCTAATCAAAGAAACCTGCATAAGAGGAATCAGAATCAATTTTGTGGTGATATATTCTGTATCTTGTAAGAGGATGAACCACCCTTTAAACAATGTATGCCCTGCTTATTGTAAATTTTACTACCCAGTGTCAATGTTAGCACAAAAAAAAAATCCAAGACAAAAACCTACGGTTGAGTAATGCAGCTTTTATTGTTTAAAACTTTCATTTTCTTAAATAGTCTTTCTTACACAGCATAAAGAGATTTTTCCTCATTTGTGTGAAACAGATGGTATAAATTCTCAAGAGGATTTCTTCACTTTGGACATTTTACAACATAGTGTTTCTTGGTTTCTAGTCCAAAACGTGCTCATTGTTCTTCTCTCAACCAAAATAATGAAATGATACTATGCAGTTTTATCTATATTTGTCATTCATCTCACAACAGGGTGAAATTAATTTTTTTTAGTTGTATGTAGAAAATGACATATGGCGCACAAGTTATAGAATATCCTTTTTTTTTGATCTAGAGACCAGCACCACAGAAGCCCCAGAAACCCCCTGAAACTTATCCACAACAGCACCAAACCTTTTATCACTGCCAGTCTTACGAATGTCCATTGCACAACCCAACTGTCAAGTTAACCAATACAACAATACATCAACTGCAGTTAACGGTAATGTTCATCAGGTGAGTACAGCCACTGTTTGTGTAGGGTGATTTGTTTGGTTGGGCCTGGAGTTCACAAGGGTTCACATGTCGAGGAGCAGCACCCTGGGGTCCTCCACCACTGACTTGATCTTGCGCAGGAAAGTGACGGCCTCTCTTCCATCAATCAGACGATGATCGTACGTCAGGGCAACGTACATCATGGGACGGATCTCCACCTAAACACAGGAAAATCACTCAGACCACATCCTCATACACCAAGCGGTGAAAGAGACGATGAAGGCATAATTAAGCTGATTGAACTGATAGATTTGATATGCATCTAGTGAATTACTGAATCGACAATAAATTAATAAGCAACTATCTTGATAATTGATCGTTTTTCTCATTTTACCAGCAATGGTAAAAATTCACTAGTTCTCCCTCCTCTATTGTGATGATTTACTGCTTTTCTGTTTCATATCACTGCAGATGGAATATCTTTGGCTTTTGGGCTGATGATCAGACTAAACAAGCAAGATGTCATTTTATGCTCTGAGAAATCATGTTGGGAATTTTTTAACATTTGACATTTTCTACAATAAATGATTAATCAAAACCATAACTGGCAGATTAATGGATAACGAATGTAAAGTTGCAGCCCCAATCTATTGTTAACATCTCTGTAAGCCTTATTATCCTGCATCAGTGAGATTATACAATGTATAGTTGACACTGGTCAGTGAGAAAGTCGCAGGCTAAGCATAAGACTCCTTAATGTGTTCAGCTAGCTTCAGTCAGAATAAGTAGGTCAGAATTATTAGTGAGAATGTGTCTGACTTTCACTGGGTGTGGTTTATGAATGACATATGAGTCACTGCATGTAAGACTATAAAAACTCACAGCAGTGAAATTTGACTTTATCTGAGAAAGACGGCTGTAATATCAATGATATTACAGCAAACCAAGCCAATTTTAACAAAACAGCAAATTTATCAACCGAATCAATCTACTGAAGTTATTTAGTTCATTCAATTAATTTCTACCATTCATTTTGCATATGTGACTATTCTACTGCTATATGCATTTTCTGTTTTTGTACACCATTATGTATTTGCGTGTTTAACACTGAGGAAACGCACCTTGCCACCAACTGCAACAGGCCTGTCAAAGATGCCATGCATGCCTAAAATAGCAGACTGTGGCGGGTTGATAATCGGTGTGCCGAACATGGACCCAAACACGCCACCGTTGCTGATGGTGAAGGTTCCTCCATCCATGTCCTCAACAGCCAGCTCATTCTTACGGGCCTACAAACACACATCCACAATTACTACAAATCACGTAATAAGGAAAAAACAAGATAAGAACATCTGGCAAAAAGTGAACAAAAAAAAAAAAAAGAATAACTATGACAAACCAAGAATGTTAAATAATATGTTATATAAATCATCACCTTTTCTCCCAACAGATTGATGGCTTTCTCAATGTCTGCGAAATTCATTCCCTCTACGTTTCGGATTACAGGAACCACCAGACCCTGAGAGAGAAGTCACATGACTGAATTTTCTGCCCTTCACATTAGAGACAAGTGGGCTATCAAGCACTTACACTCAGTGTTACAATATAATCCACTTGTCTTACCTTTGGCGTGGCCACAGCCACACTGATGTCGACGTAGTCCCTGTACACAATCTCTTTGGTTGTGTCATCGATTACTGACAACAGAAAAAGAGCATTAATACTGTGCACACAAAAATACATACAGATTAAAACTGTTAATCATCATCTAATTTCCAACCATGATTAATTTCCTTTTCTCATGTGCCATTTCTGTTACATGCAAGTTAAAAGGAACGTGAAACCAACGAGATACTTTTAGATTTTTAAAAGCCAGCAATACAGACCACCTCTGCTTCATTGTGGTATCTCTAAATAGGTCAGGGTGGTATAAAGGCAGTAAATAAGTTAGTGTTGGTTTTGAGGTTTGGCAGTGAAAGATACTGAAACTTAAATCTTGTTCTTCACCACACACACTTGCAGTGACTTGATACTGAATGTGCAAAGACACAGTCAAACAGATACCACAAAGCGAGGTCTTTTAACCCATACCAGCATTGACAGCAGGCTGGTCGGACAGCGCGTAGGCAGCAGCCTTCACAAATGCAGACATGAAGCCCAACTTGATGTTATGCTTTTTCAGGAAGGCATCTTTGTAAGCTTTCCTCATCTCTGAGATGTTGCTGCAGGGA
Source organism: Seriola lalandi dorsalis (assembly GCF_002814215.2). Lineage (NCBI taxonomy): Eukaryota > Metazoa > Chordata > Actinopteri > Carangiformes > Carangidae > Seriola > Seriola lalandi. Next base: position 1,184,119 of record NW_019525126.1, on the reverse strand, counting down.
AATAGAAAAAAAAATGCACAGATAAACTAACAATTTAGTATTAAGGTATAGGCAAAGTTTAAGCCTATGGGATAATAAACCTACTAGGAAACTAGGATTCTAAGAGGAAAAAACTGGACAGATTTGGGGATTTGAACACACATTCATGCAAAACATGGAAATATAGTGGTATAGTGGTTGTTATTTAACATTAACCCTTTGTTGTTGTTTTTTAATTTAATTCTATATTTCAGCTGAGAGGTTGCCTATCATAGCTGTGGCTCTCATTCAATAACCTTCTGCAGGTTTAATGGTTCGTTGCTATATGTGCAACAAACAGTGCACAATCCACGGCTCGTGCTAAGAAGGTACACATAACTCTAAGTTATGTGTACCTTATTAGCTCTAAAATACTAGACTCATTACTAAGATATACCAAAATTGTAACCATGTTATGAAAGATGGATGTTATAAAATCTGACAAAAGCATGAATGCTTTTTGATGGCTATAAAAGAATGCTTTTGCAGATCATGGTGAATTAAAGCGATTGAAATTGGCCTGCTAATTGTTTCACCATTGCTCATTTTTCTCTTGTATCTCTCTTTTTAATTGTTTGTTTTCCTGTCTCTAACCCTGTTGAAGCTCTAGGATTTCTCCGCTAACATAATTAGCCCCTCCCAAGACACAGACTCTCCGAGAAAGGAGAGAAGAAGCGATAAAAATCTTCACTTTCTAGAGCCTGTAAATCTTATTGGGCTGTCATAAAAGCCCATATCGGTTGAGGCAGCTCTTTCACTCAGAGCGCAGGTCTCTGCGGGCCCCTGCAGATGCTCCGGCCTCCTGCTCTGACTAGCTCCTTCGGCTCCAGATGAGCCCTAGCCTGGGAAGTCTTCCTCCAGACCGTCAATGTCAATCCAATTAGGATACATAGAAAACCCTGAATAGCCGAAAGCTGACACCACACATTTGCGGGGAAAAGAAATCCTCAAAGTGTCCTCTTCAGCACAGGGGGCAAGTGCAGACAATAACATTTCCTTGTAAATTAATAAAACCTGTTTTAACAATTCTTATCTTCGTTTTAGATGGCATTACGACCAAATATTTACATTCCAGTGTTTAAGAGGATATTAGGTTTCAAAAAGCTTTTCCTATTGGGCAGATTCCAATCTATAACCATTTGTGCAAGTGTTGTTTTGGCTTTTAACGCAGATATGTATACAGTGTGTATACTGTATATGTACTGTGCTGGTATTGTATGAGAATGCAAACTAACAAACATGTTTGGTCAGATTTGGTCTCCTACACTCTAAAAAGTCTGAGCGCTTAATAATATAGGTCAACCAATTCAGAATTTCCTACCTCATGTCGACCTCATTAAAAGTAGTCAACATAGCGCAGGTGTTTTGGGCTTCCTTCAGTCTCTGGGCAATTCTTAGTCTCATGCGATTCATCTTAACCTAAAATCATAGAAACGATACAGAAAATTCAGTCAACAGCTACCAGCTCTTACTCTACTAAATTATTAAACAAATAAAAAAGTCGTCAGGACACCAAAAATATTTTTAGGTGTTCTGGGGATTTTTACACTTTACCCTGCTCTCTGTCCTGGCTCCTTTAGCTCCACCCTCTGCTTGGGCCACTGGTGCAGCTGGAGCAGCTGTGGGCTTGATGGCTGAAACTACACAAAAAACATAAAGACGCAGTTAATATCTCTAGACATCAGTTTAGTGGAACTGGTAAAGGCCACTCTCTACAGAAAGCCAAACAATGATTAATCATGTAAGCTCGAGGTCAAGAGCACAGATGTCAAGCAAAACAGTTCTCACATGACACACGCCGTCTGTCTGATGACAACTAACCTGGTTTGGTGTCCATAGCATGTGCTGGCACAGGTGGCACAGGGGGCATAGTGGTGGGAATGGGGCCCACAGCTGAGGGGGGAGGAGGGGGAGGAGGGGCAGCAGAAGGTGGTGGAGGGGCCTCAGCGGCCGGGGCCTCAGCTTTTGGAGGTTCTGCAGCTTTAGGAGCACCGGCTGAAGACACAGAAGTAAACGGTTACAACAATTCAGGCTTAAAAGTGTCATCTTAATGACACTATTTGATGTTAACCTTGTCACATTGTCAGTAAAACTCCAGTATTACAGACCTCCTTTTCTAAGCTTGAAGAGAGGAGTTCCTCCCTCGACCTTGCCTCCATCTGGGATCAAAAGCTCCTCAATCACTCCAGCAGCAGGAGAGGGAACCTGCACTGATGTCTAATGGCAGGGAAAAGAAAATGAATGCATACATTTATTTTAGTGTAAACAAAACTAACTTTTTGTTACAGTTTTATATGCAATTATTGACAAAGTAAAGACTAACACAGCTAATTCTTTCATTCACGTTGTCCAACGTACATTGAGGGATTTCACTTTAGAAGGCAAAGCCCAACAATGACCTCCAATCACAAACACAGTTTCTTTATATCATTTATTTAGTTTTACCTTATCTGTCTCAATTTCGCACACCACCTCATCTTCCGAGACACTGTCTCCAACAGCTGTAAACAGAAAATTTTGTTTTAGTATCTCAGTACAATATGACAACTTTCTGTTGAGGTTGGTTTTGTTGTGACCAGTGTCTGCATCAGAAGCAACTAATGTTTGTTTATTAATAAAAATTGAGTTACCTTTTTCCCACCTTACGTCCCCTTCTGTGACAGATTCTGCAAATGCAGGGGTCTTGACTGTGACAACTTCATCTCCTGAAGAACAAAGACAGGTCAAAGGAAATGTATTCCTCCACACATCAGCTGTTGTGCATAATATTCAGATAAATGTAAGAATAAAAGGCATAAAGGGCAAAACATACGGTAGGCTACAGACGTCCTGAAGTACTGGATTTGGAAGATGCTGGACCGGGGATCAGATTTTCTGAAGATAACAGAAGAATTTAAATCAAACTATAAACAGAAATTCAAAAAGGTTATCGCATCAATTATACTAAAAATGACTGGTTTTACATTTGACTTGTATTTGTGGAATGACACACACTATTTCTGTTCAATCATTTAAATAAGAGGCAATTACTGGTTGTTAGATAGAGATACAGATAACTGGAAAACACATTTATGATAGTGTATGGGTGGCAAGGTTACACCACTTTGTCAGCTGGGGCAACAAGTCAGGTACAAAAGACTGTCCAAAAAAAAAAAAAAAAACTAATTCATAATATCTGAAGTGTGAATGGTGTGCTTGAATTTTGACCATAAAGTTTCCTGTCTCTAAAATAATAATAGTAACGATGTTTGGAAGTGTGTACTTACACAGTGTTGTTGAAAGTGATAGAGTGGCTAGCTGATAGAGCTGGTAGAGGAAGGACAAGAGAAGACTGTAAATAACTAAATCAGAATGATAAATAAATAAATGATTGAACAGTAAGCACACACACCTGCCGTGGCCCGACGAGCTAACACATTATTTCCCTGTGAAAAGATAGAGTCAGGTATTACAAAGCATCAGTGCTGTCGGTCAAAGGTCACTTCTACGCGCTATACAATGACCTTTGACATGATCAATAAAATTTTCTGGCAAACAGGTTGCTTGTGTGGTTTTGCATGAAAACTAAACCAACAAATGTAAAACATGTATATTCATGCAGCTAATTTAACAGCTGCATTAAAGCTTCTAATCTTACTGACACTTTGAAACTAAGACTTTACTAACATTTGACTTTGCTGACTTAGCTTTATAAGCAACTACAGAAAATTACAATCTAAATGGAAAAAAAAACAAACTTAGTACTTCCATTAAGTTAGCTAAACCGGGTGTCGGTTCTCTCATAAACCACAAAATGACCTCAGCATGACAGCTAGAAGCAGCTAGCTAACCTACCCATACATTTAGCTCAGTATGGCTAATATGTTCTTGCTAGCTACCTAAATATTAATGGATAAGTTTGCGATAACTTAAATGAGCATGAACCGGGGGTGTTTCTGCTTACATTAAACATCTTAAACATTCGTGTCAAAACGTGAGACCAACCCATCACATCTGGCATTGCTTTTAACTTTAATACAGCCTGCAGCAAAGACTTGTGAAGGGAAGTGTCATACTGTCCTTGGCTCACAATGTTACGGCCTGTCCGCGGCCTACAGCAGCGAGCTGGCTAACGCTAATGCTAGCTCTGACTGAGATGAGCCCGAGCCGCCGCAGCGACAGCAAGGAGTCGGCCAAACGTTTGATCTGCTTGTTGCCTACCTGGCGGATGGCAGAGAGGGAACGGCCGAAATTCCTGGTGAGACACCGGGAATGGGATAACATGGTGGCTGTGTGACAGCAGCCTGTCAGCGGAAGGGAAACTCCGGTCACACCGACAAGCTAGGCACGAGCAAGTACCAAGGAAGTACTGTGGGACAAACCAAGTGCACCGATTGGAAAGGGGTGGGGCGGGGGGAGACATCACCGTGGTGTGATCCCCTCTGACCCCCTCTATCCTCCGCACTACTGTGAGTACTGACCACTGAGAATCTACAGATAACATTCAGCCACCTTTACAAAAACAGTAGCTTACAGGTAACAACATAAACACATAGAGTAGAATAGAATAGAATGAAATAGAATGCCTGCATATAACTATATAAAACATAGGATAGAATAAAATAGAATAAAATAGAAATGAATAGAATAGAGGTAGGATAATGCCTGCATATAACTACATAAAAACATAGAATGGAATAGAATAGAATAGAATAGAATAGAATAGAATAGAATAGACTTTGAGGACAACTTTTTCAATTGACAAAGCTAATCTTTGAGTAGGCTATTACCTTCGATTATGCTGTAAAGTGTAGCTACAGATAATTATTTATTTTATTTTATTTACTTTTTTATTCATTATTCAACTTTTATGTTTTATTTTATATTTTTAATATATATTTTCAAATTATTAATTCGACTTATTTTCAAGTTGTTTTTCACTCCTTTCTTCTTTTGTGTTTTGGCGTGTTTTATGTCTGTTTGACTACTGAGCAACCTCTGGGAGCAAAGGAAGTATGGATTGAAGAGGAGCAATAGATAATGTTATATGCTGACCGAGTTGTTGTTTCCCAGTTCTAGACTAATATTAGCGCAGAATTACTGGGCCATGAATATTAATGCATATTTACAGATTGCCTGAAGCATCATTATTTCTTGTAATTCCGTCAGTGGGTTTCAAATCTATCCGTTATGAAACCACTGTGAGTAAGTGATCAAACCAGCACCTTACGAATACTTTCCTCCTGACATTATATTGGTGATAATCCTGTTACCATCTCGTTGCTTTCACATGGCCACGCCCCAGCTCTGTTTGAAACACCGACTCTCCTGCACTCTGACTGTCCAACTCAGTGTGCGCAGGCCATCCGCTCGGAAGCACGTCCCAGCGCAACAGGTAAGGTCCCATCATCAGCATCATCATCATCATCATCATCATCACTGCCGCTTACTCTGTCTGTGTGGGTTATAGCTACTGCAGCCCCATATGAGTGGGACAAAGGGCATGTCTGCATATCACTGCGTTTCAAAACTCATCACTTCAGTTTAGTGGGTTTTCATGAGAGAGATTTGCACTGGGTGTTTCTCAGACTCTCACGCATGCTTTCACTGCTCGCCTGACAGCTATAATCACATTGGGTGAGTTTTTAATCGAGTTATCTAGTGTTTAATGACTGTTTAGTGAATGTTTCAGGTTTTTATAAATCATAAAATAATTGGTTTGCTCATTTGGGATTATGTGTACCTTTTTATGTAGGATAAAAGTAGACAATTAAAGCACTCTTCACTTAATTAGTTTAAAATATTTGAAATAAATTTGATCTGTAAATTTTATGTTGTTCTTCAGGCAGTGGTTATCAGCTAATTTATCCACAAAGCAGAAGGTGTACAGACTGTTGTATTGCAGGAAATCTTCAAACTGTAAAGAGTAAAGGAAACCAAATAACTCCTACTGTCCACAAATTATATGAGGTTTCGATGATCTTAAACTTTGCATAGAGATAACTTATTCGACTTCTTTTTAAATATGCTCCTAAAGCTTTGGTCTTTCTGTTGCTTATTTATAATAAAAGTAGGAAATAGAAACGTAAGTTGGACTTCTTAAGTTGTGTAAATTACTGATATGGAATCCATCGTTTAATGTATGGAAATAAATTAGCCTCTGTTCTTCTAAAGTCCATCTATTCCACTTGTAAGTACAGATAATTAATTTTTGTTATAGCACAAATATATTTGAAAATACACACTTAAAGGGAAGGAAGCCAGTGACCACAGAATCAGGCAATTGAGCTTTTGCTCTTGATTATTCCTCAAGATGAAAACTATGAAGTATAAAGAGGTTTTCATAATATTTTCTCTTGTAAATTATGTATACACACAGAGCCGTTTCTCGTGCGTGGAATATGGCTTTCATTAGCTGAAATTTACCTTTCATGGGTATAACACAATTGTTCTTTTTATCCTTTGTGTTAACCGTTATTACAACCCCAAGATGAAATGAAAATGAAAGAGAAAAGAATGCACTCTCTTATTGCTTAAGATCAAGGATTTATTTATTGTATTCATTTATTTATTTATTTTAACAGAACTGAGGATCTTGAAAATAATGCAGACGTGTTTGATTTTGTATCATATGTAATAGTGGTACCACATTTGCTTGTTAATGTAGCAATTCTAAATTAAAATCACAAGTTTTATAAACAAAATGGCAGAATTACCTGTGAAGGTTGTATCTAATAGTATTAATGATGTGCTCAAATTAATCTTCTTTATTTTACTTGAATGCCACTGTTCAAAAACAGGCACAAGAAACAAAAACATTAAGATGCTTTTTTTACTTTGTAAAAGATACAATAATCAATATAAAATTATGACACATATAGGATTAAAAAACAAGGGCTATATTTTATCTTGTTTTCTAAAATGTGTTTTTTTTTAATTGTTTATGTTTTTTCAGATTCTTGCATTTCACTGAACTCAGATTCATCACCGTGTGGAGCTGAAGCCCTAGTGAGCATGAACCTCAGTCTTCCTGACCAGAACATGCACAACTCTAGTGAAGGCTGCATAGAGGACGACAAGCCTGATGTCATGCTACCTTGCTTCCGCAGAAACATGTATGACGAGCCTCTGGCCTCATACTCCAACGGGTCCATCATCTCTCAACTCCTCCGCAAGACAATCCACAACAAGAGGGCACTAGATGAAAACCATTTCTACCTTTCTAGCTCCACTGCCGCTGACTCTGGCCAGGAGGACCAGAGCAGTGTCTCCTCAAAGGACAGCACAGTGGAGGCTGCCTCCCCCAGCGGTCACATCTCTGCAGGAACCAGCCCGGATGGAGAGCATCCCATGACTGACCACCTGCAGGCCAAGAGGGCCAGGGTGGAAAACATCATCAGGGTCATGGCTGGCTCTCCCAACGGCAAGCAGCATGGAGACAGTGAGAGGTCTGACACAGAGGCCAGAGACACCAGGGAGGCCAGGGAGGCATACAGGGAGAACAAACGCAAACAGAGGTTGCCACAGCATCAGGAACACAGCGTCGGAGGACCAGCGAGCAGAAGACCTGGAAGCAGCAATAGTGAGAGCTGTAGCACCAAGGACGAGGAGTGTCACAAGTTGAAAGAGCAGCTCCACAGCATGCAAAGGCTTCTGCGTCAGCTCCAGGAAAAGTTCCTTCAAGTTTACAACCAGGACGATCCTGAGCACAACGACAGAGATGAGACAGAAATAGCTGTTGAGCACGACACCCTGGCAGAAAGCACAGAGTCACGCTACATAAGCGCTGAAGATGATTTTGAGAGGAAGAACAGCAGGGTGTCTGCAGAGTGTAAGGACAGAATGAAAGTAGTTGGTTATCTGGTGCACCAAAGAGAAAGTCAGAACCTACAGGAAACCCTGAAGCAGGAGCTCTCCCGGGCTGTTAATGAGTGTGTGGATAGGGTGTTCAAGAAGGTGTCTTCCACAGGGCTGGACCTGTCCCCTCAGCCGTGCATGTGCTCATCTCCAGACATGCAGATGAGCATTGGTGCAGACAGGAAGAGCCAGCAGGCCGGCTCCACCCAGGAGCAGCCCCAGTCTGAGGAGGCTGCACTCAAACCCCGCGCTTTGGAGTTCTATGAAAGCTCTGAGGCTCAAAGCCCACAGGACCAGACGGAGGCACTGTCACTGGTGGTCCGCAAGCCGACAGTGACCCCACTGAGCTCAGTCACCCCAACAGTGAAGAGGCCCTATCCTGTGCACCAGACGCCATTTCAGTTCAATTACAGCACGCCTCTGCACGACAGCCAGATCCTAGAGCACCTTCTCAAGTATGGGCCACATTCCAACTTTGGGGGTCTGCCTTGCATGCCCCCATCAATTGACAGGACCTCCCCAGACTCAGTAGACCTGCCCTGGGACACCATCACCATGAGGTCCAAGGTGACATCCAGCCACCTCAGCCACCACCCTCGTCCCTCCACCCTGGGGGCAGTGACGGTCGACAATCTGTGTCTCCCTCACGTCAAGATCGAGTGTGGTGATCTGCAGAGCATGGCCGAACGAAACCCTTACATGTCTCTCAACATATCCTTTCACATAAATGATATAGTCTGAGCCAAAGTGGCTTTGCCTCTTTGCCTTTTTTAGATGTAAAAAAAAAGAAAAAAAAAAGAAATTACCAACACTCTGCTGTCGTGGCTAAAATGAACAACTAGCTTGTTTATTATTGTTGTTAAAAATTGAAGATAATACTCAGATTCCCATATTTGTAGGCTGAAGGTGCAGTGATGAAAAATCCTGTAACTTCACCATAAAAATATAAAAAGGCTAAAAATTAATGACTACATTTTATTTTATTTTTCTTACCCTAAGATTCAACATCCACAGACCTACAAAATATGCATGAAAATACTAATGTCAAAACATCACAATTAAAAACATGGTGTGTTTGATAATATCTTATATATATATATGTGTATATATATATATATATATATATATATATATATATATGTACATATATATGTACTGTATGTACCTTTTATTTTATACAATCTCCCTATATTCAGCTCTTCCATTTGAACAATGGTTGAGGTTCATTGCAGCATGGGCAGTTCCAGTAACAAACTTCAAGGAGAATTTTTTCTTTGATCTCGCTAACCCCATAGAAAATTATAGCATCTTCTTTAATCTGAGCAGAGTAATGACTTTAAGTCTAGAAAAAGACAAATAAAAAGGAATACAAGGCTTTGATAAGAATTGCCAGGAACAAAAGCCAATTTTTCAAAGGCAGAGAAAGCATCGGTTTCTGTTTCAGGAAGCGTCGTTTTTTCAGACTTGAAAAGGTGCAGGATCTATTTCTCCATCATCAGAGTGATAGGGGTGCATCTAAAAGGTCACATCTGAGTGCTGGTGGAAAACACAAGTGCCTCCCAACCACAACACTTGAGCTCTTGTCTTGAGCATTTGTTGTTGGAAACCTTTGTCAGAATGTGCATGATTAAAATAGAGTGCAAATAACAGTGTTTTTTTGCCTCAAAGAAAATCAACCGCAAGACAAGTTGTTCTGTTCAGGGAAAAAACTGTCCATTGTTTGAAAAGTTAAAAATTTGTTAAGTTCCGTGTTTGCTGATGTCCACGATCAGTATGATTAAAATAATATCTAAATTTAATCATTCCTACAAGTAAATTGAAATAAATCATTTCTCTACTCCTCGCTGATTATAAAGTAAACAATCTTTAAAAAGATCCTAAAATTTGAGTTCAGTTTTGTTGATTCTCTTGACGCGAAGCATTAGAGAGGGTTTGCTTTATCTTTACAGTGCAAAGAGATCTGCTTCTCTTTGAACAAAGCCACATAAATCTTTCATTCCAACTTCCTTATTTCAAAGGTAGGGTTCCCTAATACATGGATGGTGTGGTGACCTGATAAGGAAATATTATGACCTAAGGCATGGTGGTGGACTACAGAGGAAACGCTCCTGAGCATCTTCATTGCCATGGGGGGAAAACTTGAGAAAGAATTGCATGTATTTGCAATAAAGTAAATATATGTAGTAATATATAGTATGTCGAGTACTGGTAAATGGTTAGTTTTTTTTGTTTTTTGTTTTTTTTTTTTACACCATTTAAAATATTTTAAATATACCACATGGAACTATATACATTTATATTATCTGAAATGTTTTACTTTTTTATGACTGAAATTGACATTGTTTCAGGGTTTTTCTGAAGAAAAATTATAAAGCAACATATGTCGTCTTTAAATCAACTTAATTATATCAGAAAATCAGCTCCTTTTTTCACAACATTTCAAAACAAGCTGTCTTAACTGCCAGGCATGAAGTGCTTCGCTCTCTAATTAAAAATCCCTAATCTAATTCGTAATTCTGTTTTGCCAATAAGCACATGTTAGGGTCATTATTGACTCCCTGGTTAATGCCAAGCTGTTCTTTAGCGAAATTCAATTTAGCTGAAGATTGAGGCAACACAATACTCTGGTCTACTATCACTTTGCACAGGACTGTATGCTGTGTGTTATATTTGATTGTCAGTTTTTTCCACCTTAACCTAAATGTGAACATCCAGGAGGGTCTCACCCCGAGCCATCTGAAGAAGGCAAAGCTCATGTTCTTCTACACCCGCTACCCAAGCTCCAATGTGCTGAAAACTTTCTTCCCTGATGTCAAGGTAATTTTATTTTTTGCATATAAAAAAATTTACTTTTTACTTATAATGTCAAACAAGCAGCAAATTTGTTTGTCCTGCGTTTAACTCCCCGGTATCTACTTGTCAGTGTGTGTTTGGGACAGAAAAATCAGCAGTGTGTCGGAGGAGAGAAACAAAAACGCAGAGGGTTTAAATAACAAAGCCACTGAGCTGCTAGTATGTCCTGGGGGCAGAGGGAGATACAGGGGCATTCTCTCTTTAAAAAAGCCACTCCAGTCAGCAAATGGAGTGACAAAGGACTCTGTAGGAAAGGCATTGCTATTGAGTGTCAACAGAGAGTTGGTATTAGAGACTTGTGCAGCAGCAACCAGGCGGTGGTGAGCTGGCCCTAAACACAACATCCTGTGTGTTTTGGCCTTGGTCTCGTGTCATGCCTCCTCTTCTGTCTCCTCCTTTTGTCTTCTCTCTTGTCTCCTTATCTGCATCCTGTTGTTAGCTCTTCTCATTCATTCATCCTCTTTATCTCTTTCTCTCTTCTCTTTTACCTTCCTATTTGTAGCACAAGCTCCCACTCATATCGTCTCTCCTGCCTCCCCTTCAATTTTCTCCAAAACACCTTCCCTCTCCTCTCCTATCTTGTCTCCTGGATCTGTCTGAGCCAGTTCGGGGGCCCCCGTCTCTCAATATGCTCTGACCCCCGGGGTCAGGGGGGAGGATGCTGTTGCTGCAGCCCTGCGAACGTCTCCTCCTTGCTTACAATCCTGTGGTGGGAAGTGGCACTGAACAAAAGACCACCTAATCCCAGTGTCTGATTCCATCCTATCAGCCTGAGTCAATGAGAGGGAAGCTTCCTTCTGTCCTTATGCTGCCGCTTTCTCACCCACCACACCAGAGAGAAGAAGCGTCTTTGATGCCTGCCCAGCCCTTAGGCATTTTTTTTTCCGTCTTTCTGGATGATGAGATAGAATAACACGACTAATGTCAAGACTGAGTTTAGAAATACAGAGCCCTGACAGATGTTTTTTCACCCCGCACATTGGTGGGAAAAGATCAGAGCAATTAATGTTGCGTGGAGTGACAGACCATTAGGTGGCATTTTGCCCTACAGGTACTAAATGCAGGTTCTCAGTCAATTATGGAAAAGGTTTCTAATGCAAAAGCATCAGAAAGACATTAGATTTTTAATTGAATAGCACAGAGATTAATATTTTTAAATTTCTCATTGAAGTCTCATATTGAATTCTAACATTATATATTTAATTTCAAGCATGATCTAAGTTTTTATTCGCCTGCTTCACAGGGAAGACAAAAGACAGGGATTCATTGTCTTGCTTAAAGAGACTTCAGCTGCACAGATGTTTGTCGGTTTAGGTTGCAGGTGTGGAACAATCCTTTTAACATGGGATAAAGTCACGTATACTATTTTCTCTCCATTTCCAGTTCAACCGCTGCATCACCTCTCAGCTGATCAAGTGGTTCAGCAACTTCAGGGAGTTCTACTACATCCAGATGGAAAAGTTTGCCCGCCAGGCCATTGTTGACGGCATCAGTGAAGTCAAAGACATTACAGTTAGCAGGGACTCAGAGCTGTTCCGGGCACTGAACATGCACTACAACAAAGCAAATGACTTCCATGTAAGTGTCATTCATTAGTCATCCCTCTTTTATGTTGCACTTTGTATTGTTTGATCATTCTAGCTGATTTTCTGCGTATGAGGTTTTGTTAAAGAGGTAACTCCTCTCATACTGCACATACACAGCAACAGATATACAAGGTTTGCGTAAAAGGGAAGAACATATTTTCAGAAATGTTGGGAAATATGCCATACATTTCCTGGCGGAGATTGAGAGGAGAAGATTGATAACACTCTCGTCTGTCACTTCAGTGGGATGCCACAGCCAACAGTCAGTTAGCTTAGCTTAATGCAAAGACTGGAAACAAGGGAAAACAGCTAGCCTGACTCTGTCCAAAGGTAACAAAATACACCTACCAGCACCTCTAAAGCACACTAATTCATGCATTATATCTAATCCAGACAAAAACTTAAATTTGCAGTTTCATGGGTGTTATGGACTATTTCTTGGCTCTGAGCAGCTGCCAGACAACCAGCGGAGGCCAAGAACTAGCTTAACACCTAACCCCTTGTAAATGACCAGGCTAGCTGTTTTTTCCAGTCCTTATGCTAAGCTAAGTGAACCCTCTCATTCTTCTCAACTAACCACCCAAAAGTGAATAAGCACATTTCCCAAAATGTCAAACTATTCATTTAAAGAACTGGAGTGGACACATTCATCACAGTAGTTACTAACCTACTCAAGTATGTCAGACCTCCTGTCAGCCTACGCTGTGTCACGTATGTCCATGTGCTGACCTGTGTGTCACACTGCACCTGTGGCTGGCCAGCCTTTACAGCCATTATCTAAACTCCAGAGTGATGCTTTATCAAACTGTGGGAAGAGGAAGCCGCAAAATCCCACTAAAACAACTCAGGATTAGAGGACCAGCACGCCTGAGCGAGACTGAGATTGCTACTGATGCGGAATGCTGAGAAAGACGCTGTGGATTCCGAGGGAGAAGGCCGTTTGGTGGGAAAGGGACGAGACCGTTTTCTTTACCTTGGGACCAAGACATTCCTTTCCCAGGGATGCTTTTGTGTCAGGAGATGAGGGGAAAGAAAAATAACTTATGCCAACAAATGTTGTGCTAACTGGCCAATGGATGGGAAACAAGGGCTGCAGGGCGGTTTTCTCCCAGCATCCCTTGCATCTATTCATTCACTGATGCGTTTTTATGGATCCTGCTCTCGTTATGGGCAACTCCCAAATTCTTATCCCGACTTTAACCACAACAAATCCTCACTTTAACACAGCTTTCTCCAAGTTTATACCTAAACTTACCCAACCAACCATAATCATTTTAATCCTCAGCTTCTTGCTGTAGTCCTAGTGGGATCCACGATTATGCTGTGTTGACTAGCTCTGCTGGGTAAAATCCCTGGGAAGAAAGCTCACCAGTAGTTAGTTTAGGTTCAAGAAAACAAGACTAGCTAATCAAAGAGGCCTCTAATTGAAAGTTAATGATTGCAGCATTGCATTTATTGTATGTGTGCAGAGAACAAAGAGATGCGCTCCCTTTCATCAGTTTGAGTGTTTGAAGAATTGCACTACAGGTCTTCATTTCATATATTTTTGACTTTGAGAAGGCTGAAGAGGGCTTCAGTATGTTTGTAACACATCAAGTGATTTTTTTTTTTCAAATAGAATAAGGTTCTAACTAGATTGACTTCATTTCTAAATCTCTACATTTTCTTTCTTTTCCAGGTTCCTGACAGATTCCTGGAGGTTGCTGAAATCACCTTGCATGAGTTTTACAACGCCATATCTTCAGCCAAAGATTCAGACCCCTCATGGAAAAAGGCCATATACAAGGTGATCTGTAAACTGGACAGCGATGTCCCGGAAGAGTTCAAGACATCTTCCTATTTATAGGCATGAGTGGAGAAATGTACAGGTGAAGGAGTTGGCGATTTTTGAAGTTAGTCCCTCGACAGTATTAATTCATCATTTATTGTAGTGCATTTTTTTTAGTGAGGTGAAATGTAGATGTTGGCTAAATGATTATTCTGTAAATCTGTAAGAAAAAAATACACACACACACACACACACACACACACACACACACACAAACACACACACACACACACACACACACACACACACACACCATCTTAAAAGTTAAGAATTTATAGCCTGACATATTGTGTTCTACTTTTATCAAAAAGCAACTATTGATTATTATTAATGCTCTTGTGGTTTATTCTATTGTTTAGTATTTACTCTTATATAATCTGCCTCAACACATTTAGAGAGTTACTGAGTTTGTGGGTGTGTAAATTGTTTACAAAGATGTAATCACTTAGTGTAGCCTTATTTAGCCAAACTGGAGGAGATTTTTTTTTTTGGGGCATTTATCGTCAGTATTAGTCATCTTTTTAATTCCATTTGTTTTCATAGCTGTGTGTGTTGTGTAATTGTACAAGCGCTGCTGTTGTATGTTGCATAATGTTCTATAAATTTGTTGTAAACTATTCGCTTGACAGAATGTGCATGTGAAAATAATGCAAGTGACTGTGAGTGAGTTTCCTTATGTATAAAAGTCATGTAAAGAACAATCATTTTCAGATATTTCAGTCACAAACATTGTACTGGATGATTATTGAAATTAAAGATGCACTAAATTATAATATAAAACTAGTGTGTTATGGTTTTCCTTGGCAATAGTCACTACATGAATATACATTTTTTTATATTTATGAGAAACAAGACATCCCAGGTAAATGCTTTATTTCTGGTTGTAAATGTTTAACTCTGCCGTGAAAATACTGCGTCCCAGTGCTGAGCCCCTAAGGTGCCTCTAATCCACGTCCAGCAGCCAGCTGTTAAATGTCCCCCAAACTATGCTGTTCTCATTGTTCACCGAAGCCAATTCAAGTCAACTTTCTAAGGCCTGCATTCATTGTGTGGCCGTTGCGGATGCGGACAACTGCCATGTCTTAAAAACAGCCACAATGCATTCCCTCCTAATGACTAATGCCCGAGGTGACCTCATATCACAGTTGTGCCACCAAAGCAAAATTCCACAAACCCGTTGACTCTTTCTTCCAGGCACCCACTCAAAGCACGCTACTCGCCAAAACACACACACGCGCACATATGCACACGCAATTTGGTGATGTCAGAAAAATCACAGATGGGATACTTTTGATGCCTTGGGCTTAATATAAACCAGACAATCAAAGCAGCGAATTAAATCCACTGTCAATTTCATCGTGGATGAGCATAGTAAATCATCAAAATATTAATCACATTGTCAGTACCATTATTGCAGGTGATTTTATTCCTGAAACTTTTACAAAAAACCTGCAATGTGCCTTTAAAATAAAGACTAATGATATGAGTGCAGCATGCACAATAGCATGGACCACTTTTATAAAAGTACACTGTTTCTTGTCACTGTGTGAGATGACATTGTCAGTGCCCAAAACCAAACATTTAATTGGAAAACCTGTTAGTCGCCCAAGCACCAATTACATCAGAAATGATAACATTAAGGAAATTAAAACATTAGTTGGATTGGTTGATGACAAAGACTGGAGACAATAAACCTCACTAATCTTTTAATAGACATTTCTTTTCAATTAGATCAGTCTTCTTCAGTAAATTGATTTATATTCTCAACTCAATTAAAATGCCTCTGGTTGAACCAAAGTGCTTTGCTCAAATTAATTTGTTGTGACATTTTCTGAACAAGACTTGGTAACCTCTGATATAATGAAAGAAAACAAAGAAAATACCTTCAGTTGTTTAACTGCCTCTGGCTGACAAGGCTTCAACTTAAACAGTACGATATGAAATTATGTTCTGTATTAGAGAGTCTCCGATAAAACAAAGCATGCTTCCTAATGAAGATGAAATGAAAAGTAAAAAGCAACAGGAGGACGTGATAAAATTAAAACAAAAAGCACTGTTTGATCAGATGCTCTGGGTTGTACATTTCATCACTTGGAAATACACTTTTACACATATATTTTACACATATGTTGTTGCAGCTGTTATTCTGTCAGAGTCTCACATGAGAAAGAAACAAATAAAGAGAATTTCATTATCATCATCATCATCATCATCATCATCATCATCATCATCATCATCATCATCATCATCATCACCAGAGCCGTTCGCTTGTAGTTCTTGGAGGTGGATGAGCCTCACAGAAAAGAGTAACAGCATCATCTAGTGAATCTCCGATGTAATACACACAGCTCGGCCTGCCTCAGAGTCAACTGATTCATCTCTGACAGTGCAAGTGCGATTTTCTTCAGTGTATACAATGTGTGTAAATTGTTATTTTTGCATTTTAGCCAATCACTAGCTTTCTTTTAAAATGAAATCCACTCTATTATTCAGTTTTTAAAGCCATTAAATATGCAACATCAGATTCTGCTGTGTACACAAATCTCCACACAGGGGTGCAATTGTCACTGTTTACTGAACTGCTGCTCAGGGATTCTTCAAAACGGCTCAGTTTCTCCAAGACTCCTGGGAAGTGGACACTGTGAAATCTTGTCAACATCATGATTTGTGCATTTGTGAGTTAGGAAAGCTTGGCTGATTGTGCACAGTCACTGTGTGTGTGTGTGTGTGTGTGTGTGTGTGTGTGTGTGTGTGTGTGTGTGTGTGTGTGTGGTATGATATTAATGAGAAAAAAAAAAAAGAGCTGGTGTCTCCTTAGCAGGGTCCTGGAAAGACAAAGGCAGGATCAAACACCCCTGAGCTGGAGACAAAAGGAGCTGTGGGACTGGGGGCACTGGGACGGTCTCTGTGTTTAATCTCCTGCTCATAGATACCGTCGTTATGCCAAGCTTACTCTGGGAGGGCGCTGGGAGCAAAAGGGAGTGCAACTTGAGAATGGAGGCCGCTGACTTTAGGCTGCCCTTCAGACAACCACTTCTTGGTGTAGTTTGGTGTGATCACCAGTAAATCTTTATTAATTTTAATTGGAGCCCCCATTTAAAAGAGCAATTAAAGCGGATTAATCGAGCCCATCCCGTATAATGTCTTCTGTTAATTAGTTTGTCAGCACTGTTTTAATATCGCTTAATGACTTCATATTTCAGGGATGACATTAAAGGGATGCTGAAGGAAAAGAAATGGCCTTATCACAATGCGCTGCTTTAATGGGAGATGTCCCCCGCCAGCGGGCAAGGTCAGGCCTGGGGCCACTGGGGAGGAAGAGGCTTCAGGGTGGCACCAAGGCAGCCACCTCCAGGGATACGCTGCCTCACACACACGCTACCACACTGTTACACACACAGTCTCTCTCATTCACTCATACACAGATCACTGAGGAAGAGGGATACATCGAGAACTGTGCATGTGATGTTTGTTAGATTCCGTTATATTTCAGTCACAATGTGAATCCGATTCTGATGTTTTAGTTGAAAAGGTAAACTCAAAGATTGTACGGTGAGAGTTGGTGAATGAGGTTAGAAGTTGAGTAGCAGTACGTAGTTTTTCTTTTACAGACAGGGAAGAGATGAAGATGATGTAAACTTTCAGGTCAGACTCCCAGATTGCACTGAAGGAAAACACCAGGATGCTGCATATCATTCAAATCATAAGAGCTCCTTTATCTTCACATCTACACTGAATGACTTCTAGAGCTTCCCAAAGTGGGTGCTGTGGTACCTCAAGGACAAGTCAAGGGTGCCATAAGATTTTTGTGATTCATATTTTTTAATATTGTAAAGGTGGATTACTTGTAGGTGATATCATATTCCACTTCACAATCAGTGGCATTAGCATCGGTGGTTCTGTCTTTCCTAACTGTGTGAGTTGGTTTCCAGGCAGACATCAAAAACAAGGCAAGGAATCAACTGTCTGTGTCAAAGTCAGAGATAACATGTTGCTCTGTCTTTGATATCTCCCCTTTAGTTTAACGATTATCTGCATATCTGTAGAGTATAACTGCTGACTTCTTTTCATTACATGATTGTGCATAGGCTTATATCATTTAACTTGGTTGATATACGCTTCATATATATTTTTCATCAGTGTTGTTTGTTTACTTTTTTTTTTTAAATCCTTAAATGTTTGATGGAAGCATTGGCAAGCTATAAATGCTCCACTGGTGGACACAAAGTTTAGCCCCTTCTTTAAACAGACATTTGCTGTACTGTAACAGTGCCTTACATGTTTAGCCTGTGATGCTCCTCTCACAGTGACACTGAGCCAAAGGTGGCCAGGCAGCAAGAAGTTGATAAAAACCAACAGCACATCCTCCTTATTGCAGCCTTGGCTGGCGTGCATCCCTGCTAATTTGAGTGTGCCCTCGCACCTCCACTCTCCTCAGCAGATTCATAAATCTCATTCCCATTATCCCGCTAATTAGCCGGGATTACAGGAGCATGTAATGCCCCCGCTTCCCAATAGATTGATTGGAGGACGGTCTCTTTGTTTTGAAATCACTTCCTGATTGATGTACAGAGCCCTAGTTTGCAATTGTAATGGCCCAGATGTTAACAATCAAATGTGTTTCCGCTCCAGGAAGTAACAGTCTGTCATGGAAGAGGAGCCAGCCGAGCGTGTAACGACACATCACAGGAGTGTGGGGAAAGAGGGACTGCAGAGGAAGG
>NW_019525126.1:1156764-1165257 GCF_002814215.2 Seriola lalandi dorsalis | reverse complement strand
GGGTTAGGTACAGGAGCTATTGTCTTGAAATGCTGCTGAGAGAGGGCATAATGTCTAAGTCTACGCCTCAAGCTGAACTGTATCTAAGCTCTGTGTTTCTGGAGGCTTTTGCATTTTATATTGGCTTTTCTGATGCTTTATTGATGGATCAGACTTTTATTTTTATTAATGGAATTTTGCCCCCTAATTCTTTCCTTTTTCTTCAGGTTGGTCATTGTAATTCAAGAGGTCCATTTTAAAAGGCTCAGATAAACTGGGTTCAGGCTAGAAGAAATACAGAGCAGTTTTCCAAAACTTCATCAGCACATTAGTGTTGACAACGTTATCGGTGCCAGTTTCCTGTCTGAAAGCAATCCATTTAAAAAACAGTAGAGGGCACTATTGTCTAACCAAACTAACCTTTGCTTTCCCCCTCATTCCTTTTTTCTTACCCTTCACCAATAAATCACTTTCCCAGATAGTTAATGGATATAGAAGCAGATCATGAGTGAGCTATCTGTGGGGCGATAATTTAAGTGAAGATCCCCACAATGATTGCAGTGAAAGGTTATTTATTTCAACAATAATGCAGGACACAAAGGGGGAATCTGGGCAAGATTACCAGCTAGGGTACGCTAGAGTGCTCATCTCCAATGGAGCAGCGTGTAAATTGGGTTCACTTTCCCCAATGAAAATACAGACTGCAGTTTATTTCAACTTTATGCACATGGAAGGCTGTGCTTTCCTCTCAAGGGTGGCTGGGGACTTAGAGATGGCTGTGCATATGAGGGGAGGGTGGGTTTAGACCTTGAAAAATGCCCCTTTTGTCCCTGAGTCTCTGGAAGGCTGAACTATTGAGGTATAGTCCCTCATCCACCAGATTCCCACTCTCCTCTAATTAAATAGCATGACAATAAGGAAATGGTCTAAAGCATGTTGGCCTGAATAATGGACAGAATAAGGACAGACCTCTAAATGGAACTGAGGTGAATCTTTGTGTGTATCTGCCCTTGTGTGCTTGTCTATAAGTGTGTGTGTTTGCATGCATGTGTGTTGTTTACACGGTGATGCTGGGCACTATTGATTGACTGTGTTGGTGGAGAACCACAGGGCACAGAAGCCAGCTCAGCATAGACACTCCAGTTCTCAACTCAGGCAGAAAAATGCATGATTAAGGCCCAACTGACATGTCTAAAAAGTCCTGGAGAGAGAAAAGAGGAAATAGCTCCATATGCTGCCCCATGTGGTCACAGCATCCTGAAAGTATGGCACCGCGCACTGCCTGGTTCTGCATCACTTCCAATAGCCTCTAATCATCCAGGTCTGCAAACAATGCATCTGGTAAACACATACACAGCAGAGTATAGGAACTTAAAAGCTGCAGCGTACAACGCTCAACACACTTGGGCATACAATGTATACTTTTACATGTCTGTCATGCTCCAGGCTTTCAACTATGCTGTCAGACAAGATATGCATCGGACATGGATCCAGTGCTGTGTGAGATATAACCATTGGGTAAAGGATGAGAGCCCTTGAGCTGCATGATAAGCACTGTCACAGAGACATAACATATGTATCTATGCTATGCTTTGCTTAACGCTCCAGCAGGCTTTGGTTGACTTTACCTGGGGTGGCAGGTGAATGCCCCTGCTCAGTGCCAAAGCTCAGGAGTGAGAGCATCAAAGCAGAAGTGTCTGTAGTGAATGAATAGGCAAGAGAGGTAAAGTGAAAGAGTGTATTTAGGACTCTAGGGTTTGGACTCTACGGGGGGCATCCCTATCCCCAGATGGGCCTCCTGATCATCAGACTGCTTCCTCAGGGTGATGGAAGCTAAGCAGCCGTCTCTGTCTCTCCAGATGGGTGGATCACAGGTCAGATCGTCCCAGACAACTGACTGGGGACATTTGGGTGGCTGGTCCCAGGGGGACAGCATGGGGACAAGAGGGAACCTGCCTGAGACTGGCAGCTGCAGCACTCCCTTTTGGCCTAACATACCCGAGGGTGTACCTGCTGCTCAGCTTGTGCCCCAGTGGCATGTGACAAATGGTGACATGCTTCTGCTCCCCTGCTTTGTTAGATCGGCGGCCCTGATTGAAAGCAAAGCAGCAGGCATCTCTCAGATCCATATGTCTGCAGAGAGACGGAGATAAAGGAAAGAGAGAGCGGGCAGACTCATCTTCAGCTTTAGTGAACACTCAGACAAATGAAAATAAAGTGATATCATTCCAGCGCATAAACGTATGCAATTTTCTGCAATAATGGGGTTGTGGAGATGAGCATATGCACTGCAGTCATTTTATTTACATATGGATGAGTCCATTTTTGTTTTTATGCACACCACTCTCTTCATTAAAATGTGCAGCTCGAAGAAGGATCATATTTCATGGAGGAATAAGGAGAGTTCCAAAGGATTTTGAAGAAAAATAAAACAAGAAAGAAGACAACTGAGCCAGGCCTTCCCCTGAAGTTCCAGCAGCCTTTATTAAAAGTGCGGCATGATTGATAACCTGTCAGTCATCGGAATAATCACGACCAATCCCGTCTCTCGCAGCCAGCTCTGCTTCCCGCCCTCATCCTTTATGCCCCTATCACCCCCAACACATCCACTTGCCATTGAAAACCTGTAATTGAATGGGTTTTTGTCATTATTGTGATTAATCATATTAATTTGAACTAATTAAGAGATGGTTCAAAGTTATGACAATTAGATTAATGAAATTAGTTTTAACTTTTTTCCCCCAACCTAATAAAGAAGGGAAAATCAGACCAGGACTGTTATGAAACAGTTGGCAATCTGGATTTTGGGACTAATTGAATGTCTGATTTTATTAATGATGAAATTTATAAAAGTCCTTGAGGGGGAAATTAACGCAGATTCAGCTGCTAAGAGTGGAAAATTAATTAAAAATCGTGGAGATATTCCTGTCATTAAAGGCACAGGGCCTGTTAACCCTGGTCCTACTGTGACTGGCTAGTGTGTACACACAGGGGCTCTCCACAGTGACTGGAAGGAGATATATGGGGTTTTTAGCGATAACAAATAAGCTTTTAGAAGCCCTCCTTTAACTGGGATTATTAGGGGTTCAGCGGTGGAACTCTTCGTGTTTGTTCAGGTTTTTCCTTTATCTACCTTCTTTACACTAGATTTGCATCAAATTCAGAATTCAAGTAAAGATTTTTGTGATCAGTGTTAGACCACTGCCTGGTCAGGCACCTGCCTGTATGAGCGAGTCACTACAGCCCAATATTCTGCCATATCAGTACATTTTCTGATCAGTGCTGATGGATGTTTCTTGTTCCAGGTTTAGAACTAAAAGAGTCTAAACTTTTGTACTCTCAAGCTCCAGAGACACGGACCATAGACTGTAAATAAAGATGGACGTAGCCTCCGTGACGTCATCCATATGTTTCTGAAGCTCAGAGTGGGTCGTTCCTTCGTCACCGTCTTGCCAGTACGTGACTCCGCCGAACTCCAGGCTAAATCCAAAAATGGGCAAAGAGGAGGGGCGCTTGTTGAGCCGAAACTTCGGTACATGCCGGCTTGTAGCAAACATACGTTCACCCGCTTGTCATCCAATGCGGCACGCCCTCAATTGTACATAACTTCAAGCCTTAATTAGATGTAAACAGGTGAGTTGTGTAAATATTTGCCGTACCGCACAGTTGTCATGAAGGAGGAAATTAGCCGTAGAGACCAAAATTGTTTTTGTACCAGGCTGTAAATATTTTTATTTCTCCTGTAAAGTTGGACATTTTAACATGGGGGTCTTAGTGGACTCGCTTTTGGAGCCAGACTCTAGTGGTCATTCGAAGAAGTGCAGTTTTTGGTACTTCCGTGTTGGCTTCATTTTCCAGCCTCAGAGGTGCTGTGGACACATTCTCAGCTCAATACCTTCCTGTTTAAATTAGCCTGAGTTTAGTTGTATACATTTTTAGCTATTCTAGCGGCATCATGGCAATACCTCAAACTGAGTACCTCGAAAATGATTAGCTTGACACCCATGAAATTTCTGTTCCACGAGGATGAATCCTACCAGCTCTGGTAAGTCTTAAAATTTTCTTCTAGCATCATCATCAGGTCAAATTTTTCATTTGTCTAATACTTTGGTTTATGACCAAATACCTGCAAAATGAATGACTTTGTGTTTTGTGCTGATCAGCAAATGTTTGCATGTTAACTTACTAAATTAAGACAGGGGACATGGTAAAGATTATGTTAGCATTGTCACTGAGCATGTTGACATTAGCATTTTATCTAAGTACAGCATGGCTGTAGTACTTTTTAAAGCTTAAATGTGCATTTGTGGATTTTATGTCTGTTGCTTATGCATTTTAATATGAAGCACTTTTGACATCTGCTCTAGTGTAATTAAAAAAAAAAGAAGCTTTACTTATTTTTTTTTCTATTCAAAATCACATTCAATCATGATAAAAACTTGTGATTCTGCGTTGCATTAGGCCATGGTTAACCTGACTTCAGGTTGAAGTCATTTGTGATTGGCAAATTACCACATCAACTAGCCATGGAAAATTAAAAACAAAACAAAACACTCTAAATTACCTTGAAGTGCTATTCAGGACATTGGATAGAGATTGAATGGTCCCTATTTTGACTTGTAACAGACCTTTGAGTCCTTATTTTCAATATCCAAATATTTGTCAGGAAGAGATGATACATAACTTTCTTGTGCTACTATCAAATAAAAAAGTTAATTTCCATGTGAGCCAAACTGCAGTGTTTTGGGTCCATTCCAAGAAATCCCCATCCTGTTGCTTGGCCAGTGCTAGTGATTGACACCCAGGTCAACCCCTGCCACTCTGGGTGCAGTGGGGGTCTGACACTTGTGTTGCATGGGCTCTGCGCGCTCCTTCAGCTCTGCATATTCACCAGCCTGTCTCCCTCTCTGCAGGCCAATTCATAATTAACAGCTGTTGGCTTGTCAAGAGTGGCCCTGGCCGTGGCACACACACATATATTTATATTCACTGTGAAGACCCCCTTGCCATGGATGGATTTCAGAGGCCATGAACCCATCCTCTTTCCCTGAATGATGGACACTCACCTGAAAGCTCAAATACATACTCAGTCAACCTGCTCTCACCATCCCACCACCTTCCCCTCTCTCTCTCTCTCTCTCTCTCTCCTGGTTTCTAGCTCATTCGGTTTCTCTCCTTCTCTATTTTTCGCTTCTCTCTCCTGCTCAGCACCTTCTGCCACCATGTCAGGAACTTTTGCATTAAGTCCAGTCCGTCTGGCCTGCGAGGAGGCAGTATGAAAATGAAGTGTGGCCGCGGCTGGCCCTTTGCTATGTGTGTTTGTCATGCCTGTTTAGCTGAAGTTGAAATGTAAATATAGACCGCGGGAGATCTCGGCTGCGATAGGCTGCTTGAAATTCTAATAAACAAGTAGCTGTCCACCTGTAATAAATGATACCCATAAAAAGGGGTGATTCCTTGAGCAGATAAAGATGAAAAGTAATTGTTTGTGCTCACACAAAATTAATCAGATCAAAACAGGGGCAATCATTTTAAAGAGACACCAGACCCATAAAAAAGGGAAAGCTGTGATAAAGTATTGGCTATCAGGCATGCAGTCTGGAGGTTAGCATTACAATAATATGGAGGTTCCAGTATTCATGTGGCTGGAGATAGGATTATTGCATATATTCAAAGAGGGGGAATGTTTATAGTACATACATATACAAGCAGAGGTTCACAAAGACATTCAAGGTACAAGGTCATAAGCAATGGAGAGTTTCCCTATGGGATGGATATTATAATTTCATTCAATAAAGTGAAAAATTATTACAAATCTTTAACACGAGAATAATATTTAAATCACAGTAAAGAGTGATTATAACAATGACAATCCAATACTTACAATTAATATGTTACCAATGAAAAATGAACAGTGAAGTACCGAAGTTATCTTAATAATTTATATTAAATACTCATTTATTGAGTAATTTACTAAATGAATAGTTTATAAATTAATAATTACAAGGACATCTTTGCTTAACGCTGCAACTGATGGCGTTTGTGTATCACAATTTTTACATTTGTGCAGAAAGAAGCCTAATTTGAATGAGGTTTGTGTTTTGTTTGTTTTGCCATGGCTACAATCACTTGTATTGAAACTAGCACACTTGCGGTGCCAGCCAGGGGTGTTCCCCTTACCCAGATGCCATAGTGATCAACACACACAGCTCGTGCCATCCGGTCTGAGGGCCCAGATATGACAGACCACCTGGAAAGAGAAGAGGCAATGCAAACATGGTTATTTTCACAGCTTTGATATGCTAAACACACAAAACCCCACTCCAGCAAAAGGGCCAATTTTTGTTGCTCAGTGTTTAGCAATACACATGGTGAGGACATAGAGGCGCTCTGTTCAGCTTTTACGCACTGGCTGTGGTCCTATGCAATGTGTTTACCAGAGCAGTGGAGAGAGACCCTGATACACACAAACAGCAGTGGAGCTCAGTGCCACTAGCCACCTTGGAGACCATCCATACTCTATTTCTAGCATGAGGATTGTTCAATGTGTACAGAAACGTCTGTTTGCATACTTTCATTTTCATGTTTATCTTTTCTAAGTCCAATGCCATAAAGTTAACCTCTTTCTTATCTCAGTGCTCTCATCTTGGAGTGACAGATATGGTAAAAGATCAGTGCTTTGCAATGAACCTCTAAATTAACCACAGTTCACCAGAACACTTCCCACCTATTTCAGTGCAAAGCTGCCCAACTAAAACTACAATGAACTCTGAGGGTGTCAAATAGAAGAGATCAACAAGTCTTCCATTTAGCAGCTGTCCAAATTGAGTCAGTGATGAGGCTAAGGCTCCTCTGGAGGTTATTGTATGCTTTGGAAAGTGTCTCATCTGGTTACAGGCAAAAGATTGCATTTGAAAGTGAGAGAGCGTCGGCAGCCGAAGGCAGCGCTTGTGTGAAACTCTTAACACCGACCAAATTCCCTGCTCTCTTTATTCTTGTTTGGCAGGTTGTAATGGAGTTAATTGTACAATAAAAGCTATTCTCTAAATCATTTCCTCTCTGTCCATACAAGATTGATCACGGAACCAATCCTTTCTACTGCTGTAATTTTCATATTTAATGAGCGTGACTCCAAAACTATTACACTAATTAGTCAAATCTCACATATCGGTAATGATGCTCGCAGTAATTAATATTGTATTTAATTAAAAAATGACCCATTTCAATGGCTTGCATGCAGGCGTTGCTGGTTGCTTTGCCTGCGGTTAGGAGGGGATGTTAGAGAGGGGGTGTGTGAGGGGGGAGGATGGGGGTTGGGCTGTTGGACAACACAGCGGAGATGGATAGAGAGCTAGAGATGGGGAGAAGTGGGTGGTGGGGGGGTTAGACAGGTGTAGGTACCGTGAGTGGCTCTCTCTCTAGCTGTGCCGCTGCTAGATTTCCAGTTTCCTGCAGCATATGTCTGTGGGGTTAGCATGTGCTCCAAACCCCCTCTTTCTTTCACTGGAGGCAGCCAGCCTGTGTGATTTATGTGGGGCCCCTGTTCCACTGTGCATACACTGGAAAATCTCCAGTTTACACAAGAATTGCCTGAAAAATGAGATCTGTGACTACATTCTTTTCATTAGCGGCTTACGCTAGCGTGGAGCCTGGGAGCCTCTGAGCTCCTAATGATGCGCACGCAGCCCCGTAGCCTCCCAGCTGCTCTCAGGCTCTCATTACCTACAACATTCATGTCACAAACACTCTTATTTAATTTCCACAACAATTAAAAAGGAAAACAGTTGCTAAACTTGTGCTGCTTGAGGCAGCTGAAAGCTGTGTGTTCAGTGGCTCAAACAAAATGTTTGTGCAACAAATACACACTCAACAACACACATTTTGATGTTCGGCTATAAAGAGAAGCTATAAACAACAGCTATATTTTGATATTGTATTCAATGCAATATACAGCCAAAAGAGCTCCCAGATAGGAAATGACATTAGGATGGATATACAACAATGAAATTTTATTACCAGGGGACCCACTTCACAAATGCACACTTAAAAAACAAAAACCATACCTGTCTATCTGTGTAGTGACAGATATTCTGTGCATGTGGTCTGTTCGCCTGCCCTCCTACAAACAACATTCAATCTCTCTTATAGCATAAGAACATGCAAAGACCAACTCCCCAACCCCCCACCCCCCTTTTCCTCCTCTCCACCTCTCCAGCCATCAGTAACAAACAATGATGCTCTCGTCCCAGGCAGCAGTTCAGTTCTCTTATCTAAATAAGATTTAGCCTTCATTTAAACGGGGCCTCCATCAGTTTGGAGAGATGGCAGAGGAATAGTCAGCAGGATAGAAGACCTAGGGCACCTCATTTTATCTTTATTTATGTCTCTCTGCCTCGCTTTTTTCCCAGCAGCAGGACTGGGTGTGCACATGCCACCGCCGAGATGCACTCAACAATGTAATTGGGGTGATGAAAAATTATCGTGATTGGGGGCATTGCCTCTCTCCCTCTCCCC
>NW_019525126.1:1152470-1156744 GCF_002814215.2 Seriola lalandi dorsalis | reverse complement strand
ATCTCCCCCAACCAGTAATAACATCTCCGGGCCCATCTGTCACCATCTAATGTGACAAAGTTTTTATCGCATGTATTAAGGCGGCCAGATTAAAAAGTAAATACGGCAATCTCACCAGGCCCCTGCGCTGGCAGGTTATGGCGCATTTCACGGTGGCCTGAGCACCTCATCAGTGTTCCGCCGCCTGTGCCCCTGGCAGGGAAACAAACAGGCCCCCAGGGAGCAGAGCCTGAGGGGGGGTGGAGGTAAAAGGGACCGTGGTGGGGTTGTGAGTGGGTTGCGGTTGGCTGCAGGGGGAAAAGAGGGGAATGGGAGGTGCTCGGCAAGCAAGGGGGATTGGGGTTAAGGAGATGTTAACGGATACCATTAATGTTATATGTCTTCTTCCCCAAGAGGTAGACCACAGCCTATATTTCCCCTTTGTTCCCTCCACGTTTTCTGCTCTTGCTCTTCATGGGTTAAGAGTGTGGATGAAACCAGGTAACTGCATGGAAGGAGAAGAGGTGGAGGGCCATCATACCCAA
Organism: Seriola lalandi dorsalis; assembly: GCF_002814215.2. Classification (NCBI taxonomy): domain Eukaryota; kingdom Metazoa; phylum Chordata; class Actinopteri; order Carangiformes; family Carangidae; genus Seriola; species Seriola lalandi. The sequence continues at coordinate 1,156,220 of NW_019525126.1, read as the reverse complement.
GTAGATGTGGTACCAAGGATTTCACATAAACTAAACAACGAAAGCACTGAATTGGATAAATGGGATGTTGATTCTCCCAAACTTCATGCCCTAACCAGGTGATTCATCCGTGATATGACCGTACCCTCAGACGTCCTCTTCCTCCCAGCATCTCTCTGCATCCATGGTCAGTGGCTTGCTTCTAAAGTAGGGTGTTTTCCATCTGGCCCATCCATCCTGGCTCTGCACTCAGGAGGAAACACACTGTGGCTCTCAGCACCGTGGCTGGCAGATGGGGAACTGAATGCAGTGTGCCTGTCAGATTAGCTCCTGTAATGGCTCATTTGGGCTCCTATGAGGAGATATTAGCACATGTGTTCCATACGTCTGTGCTGAGCTCCATTACACTACCAGGAGAATCCTTCATAAACACAAAATGCACACTTCAGGAGTCATCTTAACAAGGGAGACCAAGTGGAACAAGGTAGTGAGAGCTTTCTGGAAATTTAACATCAGAGTACAAGATGACTGAACAACATCGACTCTGGAAGACCCTGGACAGCAATTCAAAGCATGAAAAGTGCTGTTTTATTTGTGTCCCACACACTCTTAGGTGTGTTGATTATGAAGTAGCCAAGGCCGCTTTGAATAAAGCCTTAATGAATCTAAGCAGCAGCAGGCTTGGCAGAGCAGCCGACAGAACAGGGTGTGGAGATTGTCAGCCAAGCACCTGGGATAGCTGGGCTGCGTGCTGGGCTGCATGGCTGACAGGCTGGCTGCTGACAGCTTTGTGACAGGTCAGTGTCTGTGCCGGAGCGCTATCTGTAGCCTCCTCCAGAGGGAGAGCCAGCGAACATGTGTAGCTGTCTCTCTGCCTGTCATTAGGGGGTGCTTAGCGAGAGGGCCCCAACGCGCCACTCCAGTTCACAATTAACTTTGCAGGGCGCCGGGTGTGACAGACAGTGGATAGTGCAGGATGGTGTCGGGCCAACAGCGAGGACAGGGCGGCCGCTGTGCTGCTCCCGTCCGCAACAGATGCTAGTTCAGATGCCCGGGACCTCGGTGTCACTGACCAGTCTCATTGCCACCACACTCCACGGACCTGAGATGGCACTTGGACAAAGACCAGGAAATTCATTGGCAGCAAATACTCCATACACATGTCTCACTCTGCATAATGTAGTGGAATGGATCACTGACAGGTTAGTGTGCTGTGTAGAACTATATCTACCGTACAGTTTAATCGGCTTCATACATAGTGCAGGTCAACACAGTAAAATGTCATGTGGTGCTCTCATGCAACATCTTGTTTTCCACCTGCCTACGCTGCAAGTCTGAACAAAATGCAGCCGCATGCATTGTTACCGCCTCAGACGGACACACTGTCCTGCACCGAGGACTTTGACTCTGTCATGTCTCAGCAGTTCAGTGCGCTTGTGTTTGTGTACGAGAGAGAGATGGTGCGTCTGCATTTGTACGGCCGAGCGTGATGTGCTGACAGGCTGCTGATGTCTGCCAGCCAGGCCACACTGCAGATGGAGGACACCCATGGTGCTGAAAAGGCCAGGGCCAAACACTTAGGAGTCAATTCACCAGAAAGGAGCCCACCAAGAAAGGTCAAGTGGACACATTTACTGGATTCAGTGAGGAAGACATGGGCTTTATAGGGCGGAAGAAATCAATTCATAATCTGAAGGTTTTTCTGTGTGCGTGCGTGTGTGGGCCAATATCTGCTATATCTCTCTCTTTCTAGATGTGTGTATCACGGTGCTATATTATTGAATGACCTATCGTGTATCTAGTCTTAACACACACAAACACACATTTCAGTCACAACACTCACCTTATCCAACTCATGAGTGTTGCACCGAGAATCTAAATAGCACAGCTGAGTTGCCTGACTTATAGACTTTGACTATGATAGTACAGAAGTGGAAAGAAACAATCTCAGAGCCTTTGAAAGATTGGAGAGAGATACTTTACACACAGTAATACAAAACACTCAGGTACACAGTGCAGAGGGGGAATATCTAATAAAGTCTTAACAGATTCAGTTGCTTTTTTTTCAGCCCTTCAGTATTTCTGCCAAGTGGCCATCTATCATTGATTCCTGTAGCCATTGTGATCAGATATGTGAATGACCTCTCATTAAGTCAAATGCAGCAGATTAATCAGGGCCAATGGGTCCCGTTCAGGAGCAGGATGGGAGAAGGGGGAGAGACATAATGACTAGGGTATGAAATGAGATTGAGAGGAGGAGGAAAGGAACGTAAAGACAGAGGAGAGAAATGGATCATCCTTCTGAGGCAGAGAAAGGTGAGGAGAGCTGCAAATGCGTATGCAAACTGGGCGATGGATGTAGCTCCAACACTTACTGAATGACTCTGTTCATTCTGTCTTAAATGATTGTCTGGGCGTGCAGTGTATTGTATAGGGATCATCTTACCCCTTAGTATTTATTCATTTCTCCAAGAGGCGCTTTGTTTGCAGCCACAGAAACTACAAATAATGTAGATGCACTAAATAGCCAAATGTAAAAAAGAGAGAATTATCTGATTTTTATATGAATAACTGTGAGTATGAATGAAGTGGTGCGACCTTAAAATTCTGCATATTAAGTGTATGTTTAAGACAATATGCAAAAAGGAATTGATTCATTTGTGCTCTCAGTAGCAGACATCCCAAACAACCTGTAAATCATTTATTTCTATCATAGATTTCCTTTGTATTCCATGTTTTGTTAATCTTGTCCAACGTTTCAGGTTTAAATAGATCGTTTTAGTCAGGCAACCTCTTCATGAAGCGGAAATACTATTACATGTTTAGCAGTGTGGCCCCCACTATAGAGAGGACAGCACCATATTCTTGATGCTTGGACTGTACATAATGTGATGAGGCTACAGAAAGATGCAATATTATGTGCCAATTATACAGATCAACAAGAAACATAAGAGTTTAACACTGGGGTGGTGGAGGCAGATGACATTTCGGAAAAGAAAAATATAATGGAGAATATAAATAATTTAGTGGAAAAATAACATTTTTTGGCCCATTTTTTGGTTATGACTAACGCAAAATCTACATCTGCAAAGTGTTTATGTTTTTATATGCCTATACATTTAGCCAATAATAGTGTTTTTGCAATTACTGCAGTCCTACTCACACTATGTGTCCCTTCAGCTGCAAATGAATTAATTCTTCTTTTAGTGGAAGGTGGCAAATCCATTAGTCAGTCTGATTTCAGCACTTATTTAAAGGAAGCGTGTGGACATCCCACATTGAAACTGAAATTGTTCCAGCTAGTCTACAAAAATAAGTATGTCAAGTTGCTTTCAGAGTCATAATATCTATTATGTTACAGTTAAATACTGTACATATATAAACCTGTCAAACCTTGCTTACTACACATCTACTAGCTGTCTTATAGTGTGCTCCATCCATCTGTCTGCTGACGTCTGATATTTCCTTTAGTCCTGTGTGTATCTGGTCACCTGAAATTGCCTTCGTCCAGAGTTGTGTGCATATTGACGGGTGGACAAGGTCAAGAGCCAGCAGCCCTTCCACCTTCTTGTGCATGGCAATTAACACTGAAGCAGTGGGAGGGAGGGACCTGATTTCACTAGCCAGTCAAAGTGCCAATCAACTCTGATTGGCTCTCCTTCCTCTAGTGTGGATGCTGCTGGGAGATGGGTGAGATGGTGTGCGTGTGTGTGTGTGTGTGTGTGTGTGTGTGTGTGTGGGGAGGGGGGGGGTGGTTCTCTTCTCTCTGTG
>NW_019525126.1:1100732-1152450 GCF_002814215.2 Seriola lalandi dorsalis | reverse complement strand
TGTTTAGCAGTGTGGCCCCCACTATAGAGAGGACAGCACCATATTCTTGATGCTTGGACTGTACATAATGTGATGAGGCTACAGAAAGATGCAATATTATGTGCCAATTATACAGATCAACAAGAAACATAAGAGTTTAACACTGGGGTGGTGGAGGCAGATGACATTTCGGAAAAGAAAAATATAATGGAGAATATAAATAATTTAGTGGAAAAATAACATTTTTTGGCCCCTTGAGCTTCTGTAGTTTTGCAAAATGGAGATATTAGTGCTAACTCACCTTCTGTTTAATTGTCTTCAGTGTCAGCTGACCCCAGTAATGACAAGATTCATTTTTTTGTAAACAATATTTGAGGCACGTTTGAAAACTGTTTCCATTATATTCACACATTGGACAGTTGTGAAATTGAAATCCTGTTTGATTAGTCTTTGGCTCTTTTTAATATGTTATGACTAACGCAAAATCTACATCTGCAAAGTGTTTAAGTTTTTATATGCCTATACATTTAGCCAATAATAGTGTTTTTGCAATTACTGCAGTCCTACTCACACTATGTGTCCCTTCAGCTGCAAATGAATTAATTCTTCTTTTAGTGGAAGGTGGCAAATCCATTAGTCAGTCTGATTTCAGCACTTATTTAAAGGAAGCGTGTGGACATCCCACATTGAAACTGAAATTGTTCCAGCTAGTCTACAAAAATAAGTATGTCAAGTTGCTTTCAGAGTCATAATATCTATTATGTTACAGTTAAATACTGTACATATATAAACCTGTCAAACCTTGCTTACTACACATCTACTAGCTGTCTTATAGTGTGCTCCATCCATCTGTCTGCTGACGTCTGATATTTCCTTTAGTCCTGTGTGTATCTGGTCACCTGAAATTGCCTTCGTCCAGAGTTGTGTGCATATTGACGGGTGGACAAGGTCAAGAGCCAGCAGCCCTTCCACCTTCTTGTGCATGGCAATTAACACTGAAGCAGTGGGAGGGAGGGACCTGATTTCACTAGCCAGTCAAAGTGCCAATCAACTCTGATTGGCTCTCCTTCCTCTAGTGTGGATGCTGCTGGGAGATGGGTGAGATGGTGTGCGTGTGTGTGTGTGTGTGTGTGTGTGTGTGTGTGTGGGGAGGGGGGGGGTGTTTGAAGGGTACCTACAGTGATGGTTGGCGGCGAAGGGGGTGTTTAGGCTTTTACCACTACTCCCACTACTTAGCGCCTTTGTTTAGCAAAACGGCATTCCTGATTTAATTAACACTGCAATTAGATGTGATTGCATAAACACTCTGCTAATAACAGCAGAAACCCGCTTGTAAGCAGTGCAACATTTGAAGGAGTTTTTCTCATTATGGCAATGAGAGCAATCTTGTTACACAAATGATAATTAGGTGTCATTAGCACATACAAACTGGGTTAATTAGGGAGCAGGAGCACAAACACTTGAGATGGACTGATCAAAGTTCCAGTCTGACATCATTAAGAGTAAATCCAGCTATGGGTAGGGCTAAGGAATTATCACTTATATCAGCCATGGAGCCGGAACAAAAACAAAATATGAATACACAGAACCATCCATTATGGAATGTATTTTATCATACGCTCAGGCTCCCTCTTATCGTCCCAAGTTTTTTCCTCTTTATTCATGGAATATTCCTGTGGTAATCTGTAGCTGCTCAGAACATCCCCCCACTGCTACAGCAAGATGGTAGACTCACACCTGAACTTTGATACTCTTTAGAATAATTGCATATCAGCATACAGCATCACCATGGTGCACACCAAACAAGCTCTTATGCATGGCAAAAACCCCACTGTTTGCATAGGCCCATTTATTATGAGTGATAGCGCTGCCTTCACTGACATTTCGTAAACTGGAAGCGCCTAATCTTGTTTGTGCTTGATACTTATTAAAATACCAGAATAGTCAGGCAGCCGATGTCCAAAGCAGCCCCGGCCATGTCCTGATAGGCGTCGTGTTTTTTGGTAACAAATATAAATACATTTGTCTTGTGGCGGGCTGGCTGGGTGCGTCTGTGTCCAACGCGCTGTCCGAGGTGAGAGGAGCCCTGTGGCTGCCCGCCTCAGTCACATGATTTATGATCTAAAAGCAGCGAGCAGGAAGATGTGGCTGAATATGAAAAAGTTCACGATGGTTGGCCAGAGAGCAGGCCTGCCTTCCAGCCCCTGTAACCTTCCACAGCTGGCTCAAACAGCAGGCCCGAGGAAGTGCTGTCAATATCACATGAAGACGATCAGATGCGCAATAAAGGTGGGTGGAGGGGGCCTGTGATGGTGTTGTGGAGGTTAGCAGCTGAAGACAGGTGGGGGTAGTGTTGCCAAAATAATTGAATTCTACAATGGCTGGCAGATATCTGAATGTGACTTTGTGCAGCTCCAATCCTTTATCCCTTCCCAGTTCGAGTATTGACAGCTAAAAACAACAGCCATTATCTGTTAATTACATTAACATTTTATCAGCGGTGGGTTGCTGGGGTGCATGTCCCGCAGCTGGAAGATAGCTGTCAGTCAGCAGCATGACCATGGAGGGGAGTGGAGAGGGGGCTGGAGGAGCCGGCCCTGGAGATGCAGCCCTCCAGGAAAAGGGGCCTTCTCTCTGAGCTGCCCTGCTGCCCTCAAACCCCTGCCCCCTCCAGGCCTAACAGGGAGGGGGCTGACAGGGGCTCGGCACCACCCCCTCAGTTGTCCTGTCCACAGAAGACAGGCCAAGATAACCGCTGACACCTGCCAAGCTATCCAACCTCAGGGCCAGAGACTCACTGATTCAAACAAACTAGTCAGGACAATGGACTTGAGACACACGCAGACGTGTGATCAATGCCACACTGCAGCTCTCTGTGAGAACTAAAGGTGGAGCTGTTGGCTCTGCAGCTTTCTATTACAACTGTAATTGTACTGGACTGTTTTCGAGCTCTCTATCTGTGTGTATCAATGGATGCTGCTCTGCGGCTCTGTTGGCCCTGCAGCTCTTTTCTCATTACAGCTCTCATATGTTTTATTTATGCCGTCTGTAGAGTGTCCAGCTCTGCCTGGGCACTGGCATGGCTGGCAGTGCCAAACAGAGGACAATAAGAGCGGGTGCCAGCTAGCGCTGCACGACTTGGCAGTAGACTCTGTGTGATGGCCTCAGTCAGGGAGTGGAGAGACGGTTTCGGCTCTGCCTCCAGGTCTTTGGGGTGATCCACAGAGCTCAATCGCATTACCCCCCGGCTAGTGGGGCTCCCGTGTGGGGACTTGGCCCTGCCCCTCACTGCTCCTGGCTCTGTTTATTGATTGGAAGCTGACTTATAACTTAATATTTCACCTGCTTATTTCCCCCACTGAGGCTGCTTCCTGTCAGAGGGCCGACGGGGGGATCAATGGGAACCTTGTCTGAGCAGGGGAAGGTCCCGGCAGGGGTCGGCCACTGATTGACAGGAGCCCTGCATCCAGCTGGCAGCAGGACAGCTCACGGTCAATGAGAAAAGCCATGTCACTCTGGCCATATTGGGTCTCCTCACAATTAACAACGTTACCTTGTTTTTACATGGGACAGTGCTGCAGTGCCCAGTCATGGAAGAGTTAAGGACCAGGCTTGGCTGAATACACACAAACACTTATACCGTACACCAAACCATACACAAAAAATGCTAAGAACCACTGCTGACAAAGAGAGAGTAAGAAAGAAAGAGATATCAAGTGTAGTAATCAAAATGAAAAATGGGTCTCCAGCTACTTTAAACAAGAGCTAATTTATCACCAGAAAGTACGGATAAGTAGCCGAGTTGTTGCCGTTCAGTAAGTACCCGTTCTGCACCAAATTATTCCACCCCTGCCTGCGTGCAACCATAAATCATACACTTCCACACATCTTTTCCTATTAGCAGCCGTGCTAGGCATGGGCGCGTGCTCAGCTACCAAACACAGACTAATAGGCTACAACTTTTAATTTTGAGAATGCAACTCCCCCTTCAATGCTCCCCTCCTCCAATCCCTCATTTTCTAGTCACCCCCCACCCCCACAAGCCCCCGCCGCTCCTCTCAGCACAATATTCACATTATCACATACAAGAGCATTACACAATCATGTTTATCGCTCGGTGCCAGCCATTCAAGAGCCTTATTGTAAAGGCTGTCCTCCCCCTTAGTCCTCGTTTAGTGTAGTGTGACTGGGGGGCTTCATGTTACAGACAGAAGTGCAACCCACCAGTATAGATAGAGCTGATCTCTTAGCTGTGGACACAGGGGAAACACCTGCTAGCACTAAGTTCGCTGGATGTGGACTATACCCGTCAATAGCGGACTGCTGTAAGGTGTACTCAAAAGCACAAACTTGAGCGGCTGCATTTGAACCATCACAGTTTTGATGGAAAAACAAACTTCCTATCTCAGATGTGTGTGTTTTAGTAATTAAGGAATTAACGTTGAACATTTTTTTTTTTGATGATCAATAGGTATTAGGGGGTAATTCACTGTAAAATCTAAGCATTTATGCTTCTACATATCTGAAGTCAGCTTTGAAGGAATAGTGATACATTTTGTGAGACATATTTATTCACTTTCTGTCAGAGATTTACATCAGAAGATCGATACCAGTCTCATATCTGTCCATTAAATATCTTGTCTTATCTCTGTTAGCTTAGCATAAAGACTGGAAACCGGGGGAAACAGTAAACGTGGCTGCTCAATGGCTTATCAGATGTTAGTAGGTAGGTTTAATTATCTTTAAGACATAGCCTGGGTATCTGTTTCCCCCTGTTTCCAGTCTTTAGACTAAGCTAAGCTAACAGGCTGCTAGCTCCGTCTACAAATTTGGCAAACAAATGTGAAAGTAGAATTGATCTTCTCATCTATTGCTCTGCTAAAAAACAAATAAGCATATTTTCTAAACCGTTGAACTACTTTAGACAATCTCAAGGAAGTAACTGCATAAGCTTTCTGTCTGAATATATACATTATATGAAATGCTCTACACCCCCAGTCAAAAAAAAAACCTTTCTTCATTGGAATAACAACAACAGCAAAACAATGGCCAGTGCAATAAATTCATCACGCAGGCTCGTGAGTTCGACTGGGAAGTCCCAGGGAAGACAGCAACGCCAGCCCCAGTCAAATGCTAAGGGGACGTTATACGTGATGGATGGAGTCTTTGACTTCCAGTAGAAGTGGCATGATGGCCTGGCATCTCTCTGAAGTGCTCCGCTCGCATTGTGACCAAATCCTGTTATGTCCCTGTTTCATTGTGGTGACAGCATGAGGAATGCTTGGTTTTGTTCTCCCCACTGTTGCTATCCATCATCCGCGGAGAAAGAGAAAGAGAGCACAGTGGCACTTTGCTTTCCACCTCCACCTTCCCCCTCACGCTTGCACACACACACACACACACACACATGCACACCTTTCCCTGCACACTCCTCTCTCTTTCTCTCTGTTGAGACATCCTGTCTTTGCCATAGCACCCCCCCCCCCCTTTTCGTCTGCACGTGTGTTGTTAAATTATCCCTCCTGTTTTTCACATACTCCACACTCCATTCCAGTGGAGCTCTCTTTATGGGGCATGTGAAAGGACAGAAGAGGAGGTATGTGCTGCAGCTCTATTCAGAAACACTTAGCTCGTAAAGACAGCCTCCCCTTCCCCAATCAATCCACTACTTAAAGGCGGATGTAATTTGAGCTCAGTCAATGTGCTTGGTGTTGAAAGCATCCTGCCTGGTTTTCCTAACCTGGAAAAAAAAACACTAATGTCCAAGCATCTAATTAAAGCTTGAGTCTCACTTGATCACATTCTGGAGCGGTCAATGGGTTGGTGGGGGTGGGGGGGAGTAATAGTTTAATTATCTCCTCCCCAAAGTGGTTAAAGCTAATATTTAATTAGAAAATAAACAGAAAACGGAGGCCTTAGTATCCAATCATGATCAATGAAGCAGAGCAAGGACCTATATTGTAATAAGGGGGGAAACTCCCAGCTTATATTGCCACATAAAAGAATCATAATTAGTCAAACGTAATTAGCAGAACATTACAGAATTACTAGGCTGCACAGCAATGCCTTTCATGCTTGTGTGAAGAGAAAGCAAGGAGACGACTAATCAATGAGCCTATCATTCTACTGATATGGATACTGCAAACCTACGAGTTCTTTGACTGCAACACAATACAGTGCTTACATTTACAACTGCATTGTCGTTTTTCATTCATTTCTTTAATACACAATCACATTTAAAAGTTGGCGTTAATGCTGGTAATACCCCATCTGAGTGCTGTTATCACTGTCAATAAGGACAAAGCATAATAACCTGTTTGTGGATATTTATTGAGGAACATCCCACCTCAGGCAAAGTATACAGCCATGCTGTAATTCTGTTGCCTAATAAGCATCCAGGACCCGGCTCTGCATGTGAGTGTGTGTCAGTGTGTATGACGCAAGCTCAAGTGCTGAGATCTTATCTCATAAAGAGGCTTATAAATGTACAACTATCTCATGTCACATAAAGGAGCCCACTGATTTATTCCTATTGATCAACTGCCGGGGGCCGCGACAGCCTTGTAACGGAAATCAACACTCTCTCCCAGCCAAGGCAGTCTGGCTGCACTGAGACATGTGCACACAAGTCGTCTGCTGGACTATACGGATTAAAATGGAAATTATGCATGATTTATCACGCTTCACTTGAAAGTAACTCCATGAGAAGAAATACAAGGTGTATTGCAGAAAGACTGGTGGACAGATGGACAGACAGAAACACATGAATATTGCAGGAGGAAACTGCACAAGCGCTCCATCCCCAACTTTGGCGAGCTTTTAAAAAACAAGGGGAGTAAACTGACACCCAAGTTTACTAAGTGTTTATGTGACATCACAGCTGACCAGTGCTAGACAATGACCCTCAACCTGTCTCTGTATGGTGCCCCAGAGGTGTCATAAAACCTGGGCAGGGAGCTTTGCTTGGGATGACAGAGTGCCAGGCGCTCTCCCACCAGGACCTAATTTCCCCCTGTGAAAATGGATAGCACGTCCATAGCGTAGCTTAGTTTAAAATGCAAAATGTGGACATTATCTGGCATGGAGATTCAGCGGCATCCATCACACTATGCTAATGCAGCCCAGTGGTTAAGATATTCTAATGTAAGCCACCCTGGAGATGTAGAGGAATTAACACAAACAGAGCAGGGCGGCGGGAACACAGAGGGGTCAGGAGATAGGACAGGGGAGCTACTCCTGAGACAGGCGCTGCCACACACACACACACACACACACACACACACACACATACACACACACACCAACACACACATGCACGCACTTTCACAGGTGCAAATAAAAGCAAGCACACAACAATGTTTCTTTGCAGCCATACTCATACACACTTGCACTTGCATCCCATGTGCATGTCCAACCACACATGCCAACAGACACCAAATTAAGTCAAGCCACATGTCAGAATCTAGAGAGTGACATCACATTACAAGGTAATGTCATCTGTGATAGACATAAACAGTGAAATTAACAGCAGGAATATTCAAATAGACATAATCTGTGAATCGGTTTTTAAACCCACTGCCCCCCTGTTAAATTTCAGACACACTAATTGTCTGACAGCCTCAGCTACTTGCTCCCAAATCTGTTTCTCTATTCAGACGTTTTCTTCCCGGCCAGAGTAATGTTTCCATTCACATTACAGCTGCAGGAGCAGTGAGCTTGTTTTCCCCGTTCTGCAGGTTGTTTGGGGGGCTGTGCAGAGTCCCAGCAGAGTTCCTCTCCTCAGCTTAGCAGTGCTCATGAAAGCCCTGTCCCAGTCCCCTGCTCTGCCTGCCAGAGCTGTAAGGGAAGGCATTATTATCATTATATTAATGTGACATTAATTGCTTTTACTTTTTCACTCCATTAAGTGTGCTCTATCTCTTTGGGAGCCTGGCCAGATGGTTTATCACTTCCCGTGCTGTTGGTAGCACCATTAATGGGCTAAGACACTGGGCTATAAAATAATTGCGCCGCAGTGTTGGAAATGTTCATCGTGCTAATTGAAAAGTAATTGCAGAGGTATAGTGCAACTGTCACGCCATAAAAGCCTGTCATAGGAGAGGAGGAGGGCTTTATAGTAAAAGCCTATTGTTTGCAGTCATACAGTACAGCAAGTGGTCAAAGCAATGGGGGAACAGCCTTTATGCTAAATGTTAACAGGGGCAATGATCCATTGAAAACATGACTCTTTTATTCTCTACCACCTCACATATTAATGCAATAAATATATCAAAGCAATTCCCTTTTAATACTGTAGTGATTTACATTATCTTAGTGTTTTGTTATGTCTGTAAACCATGTCTACAAATTGTAAAATTAACACTGTGAGCAGGAGTATATGAGTCAATTAAAGGAGTGAAACGACAATGCGTGTCCTGAGGTGTGATATTTAAGTACACCTTCACATTAACAGGTGGGGGGAAAAAAACTGCAGTGCAGGAAGTTGATTTTTGAAGTAGCGGAGTGGCAAACAATCACTGTTATATTGTAGCAGAACTGGCGCGCTAAGTAACCTGTAAATGATTGGTTAAAAACAAGAAAGCATACAGAGCAGTGAGAAGTGGACTGAGTTGTTTCTGCTGACCGCACCAACATACAGCAGCTCCTGCCTGCAGCGAGCAGAAACAAAACAAGCACTGAGACTGAATCAATGACTTCGGAGACCAAAACATATATTCTCACTTTTGTTTGCCCTGTGCTTTCTCATGTGTAATCTAACATTTCCCAGTGTGTGTGTGTGTACAGGAAGTGAATGTGTGCACCCTCGGTCACCTCAGATATTTGGTGCATCTCTGATTTTCCTCGACACTACGTATCTTACTGAGATATAAATCAGAATTACAATTTCAATAACCACAGCACCGTCAGTAATGAGATAAGATTTACTTCTAATGAACTTTGGACATTACAATGCAGAAGCAAGAGCATTAAATCGTTAATGTGTTAATGTAACATTATAAAATGCCATTAAGCTGGCAATTAATCAGCTTGAAAAATAAAAGAAAAGATTTTACTGCTCCAAAACCTACAGATTTCTAATTTCTTCACAATACTGAATGTTGAGAAATAAATCCCTGCAGCCTTTAGTGCTAACAGGATCCCATACAGCAAATATTCACGTGCCTCAAACAAAATGTCTGAGACGAACATTCAAAACAGCATGCCGTCAACATTTTCAAGATGTAGTTTCCCTGTAACTCGGAATTGTGGGATGTGTGCAGGTGCTACTAAGTGAGGGTCCATAGTTTGTGTGTGTGTCCCTTTTATTGATGAAAGCTTGTTGTTTGAGGTGACGCTCTGGGTTAACGGAAGAGCCGGTGGGCGTTCGTTTAAGCCGTCATTACTAAAACAAAGCAGCCTCTCGCTGCTTATCAGCCCCTCATCGACTCCTCTTCTAGCCCCTGTCGCCCGGCCAATCCAGTGTATTGACACCCATTGACTCGGATTTGAGGAAGAACAGGATGGTGAACTTGTTTAACACAGATCAGGGTCAGGGCAAGGGACAGGGGATGTTTGTGTGTGTGTGTGTGTGTGTGTGTGTGTGAGACCCCCTACACTCTCCTGCATGGATCCAATAGGACTGTGTGTGCTCCAAATCAATGACATGGGGTGAAAACAAGGCCTGAAATTGGAGTGATTGATTCCAGTTATGATGCCGCGTACATTGATGCGCTTTTGATTTGGACTACTCTCCTTTCGATTCTTCTTACTTCAAAAATGGCCACACACACAGTACAGCATATGGACTGTAAACTGTGTGTGTGGGCCGCTTTGAGGAAGGAATAAATTCTCTGTAGGTCAAGCAACCGGCATGAACTGTGAGCCACCTCAACCCTTCACCCAATTTCCCCTCCCTCCATCGTTCTCTCCTCCTTCCCAAGGTCAATATCCTCAACAATTAGTCCGAGGAGGAGGATGATTTGAAGCATGGTCGCACCCTCTCCAAATGCCCCCTCAAGGGCTTCGGGGGGCAGCAACGGTATGTCAGACTAAAGTGAAAAGTGTACCCATTCCCTCTTTATGTCTCCATTTGCCACCCTCATTAGGGCCATTCACGAGCACTTAGAGGCCCCCTGCACATCCACACATCACCCCGGTCAGGTCTGCCCTCTCCTCGATGCACCTTCCCCAATCAAATAACTATCATTAAATGCCCATGTGTGTGTGTGGGTGTATATGAGTGAAAGAGAGACAGACAGAAAGCAAGAGAGGCAGTCACCAAGTATCTATATAGTGCGATCATACTAATGTAATATTGATTGGTCCCAGTCACCAAGGCACCAGGACAATAGCCCAGTCCTGCTGGCCACTGGTCAGTCTCCCAGCAGCCTCCTCTGTCTCCCTCCTCCCCTCACTTGACTGGCTGGATGATCCATACTGCAGCACATTAAAAGGCATGGCTCTCTGCGCCTTTGCATACAGCTGTGTAACCTATGACGTATAGGACAGCAGCATCAGGGGACAAAGTCTAAATGTATGCATAAACTTCATCCTCAAAGTAGCAGATCCATACACTCGTAAATCTCGGGCTCATCCTCTTTGACTCTCTTTTTTTCTTTCTCTCTCTCTCTCTCTGTGTCGACGCCCGCTGGCCTGTCAAGCCTCGGAGGAAGAGAATAACAAGAACGTTGCGGTCGTCAGGGAGGAAGAAGAGTGTGAAAATACAGTGAGGTGAAGCAAGTACAAATGTTGAGCTCAGAGAAACTAGTCCCCTGTGAGTCCATGCGCAGTGCTACAGAAGAAAAAAAAAATGAGGCAGAATCATTACATTCATCTCAGGGTTTGCTGTTTGTTCTCACAGTAGGCAGTGTTTCTCACTCCTGAGTGTTTGGAAGAAAACACAGTGGCAAGTTGACATCATTTTGAATTCCAAAAACCTGAGGCTGTTTTCTTCAGTTGTTTTGTCTGGACAGCTGTTCCCTTCCATCCACCAGACCACACACACACACACACACACACACACACACACTCAGAAATGTGGGATTTGCAGTAGCAAAAACGCAGCAGAGAATTGGGGCTGATGAGGAAGTCAGAAGCAGGCAGCTGATTTTCTTGATGCCTCAGCTGCCTGAAAACAAAGAGCACAGGACTCCATTTTTGATTCAAGTGAGTGATTTGCATAGAAAAGTTCATAAGCACGGGACATAAGGATACGGTCATAAAAAGAGGGCAATAAAAATTTTAACTATGACAGAATATTAAAAGTGGCAGTAAATTGAAGGCAGGCTTCAGAATGACCCTTGCAGAGTGACTTCCTCGGTTGGGACGGCTAATCTCAGTGTGTGAGAGGGGCACTCACTGTACACAGAGAATAAAACATCTCCTGCCGACCCCTGACAGATATGGTTGTCTCTCACACTTTCATCCTGCTGGATAGTTAAGATTTAAGATAATGACACAACGACTTTCACGTTGATGCCGACATTGAATCTTTTTAAGAGGCCTCCTGCTGCCGAGCCGGGACGGCCTGTCAGCCACTGGCAGTGAAAGAGTTGAATGTCTTGCGCATACCCGTTTCCCGATGTCAGGAAGAAATTGTTCGTAACATCGGCCCCTCACACTTGTCTCAACTCATTTATTTCAGCCAAGGTCTGCGGATATAAATAAAAGGAAATGTTACTGGAGCATTTAAACTCAGCGCCAGCCTTGAGACCAGTAATGTTACCACATATCATCAAAAGTGCTGAATCTCCCTTTGTCACCACACATGACATGCAATTCCTCCAAACATATTCACGTTTGTTGCCATTCATACAAATAAATAATCACAGAAAGCCAGGACAGCCCTTTAAAGCTGACCTCTACAGCATTACTGAGTGTCCATCAGATTTATCCTGCGGCTACTAAAAATAGAGCTTTGAAATTATTTACCACCCACAAGCATTTTCTTTTTTTAACACACTGGAGTGACAAGCTCCTTCTCAGCTGGATTTGAGGAATTTTTTTATTATCATGAATGCAGTTCAACAGGTGGTCCATAGATGGAGCTCTTCTCATTAGAATATACATTACATTACATTACAGAGCTGTCCTCGGGTAACTGCGCGCTGTCCTTCATTCTTCACCAGCATCGGAGGAGCTGAGCTGCAGTGTGGACTCCACCTTTACCTGCCCTCTGTGTAAGCAGGAAAAAAAAAAGGTTGCTGTAAAACAAACATGCTGCTTTACTGAGGGAGAAATGTTGAGTTATGTATGTTTTTGATTCACACAAATGCAGTGACCATTTTAATAGTTGTGTTTCTCTGCCTTACTTAACACACTGGACCCCTTGTGAGTGAGTGTCAAACCACAAACCACCGGGTCCCCGGAGCAGTATGACTTAATTGAGCTATCCTGGGAAATCTAATTACAATAATGCACAGAGGATTGTGTAATATTCCCTCTGCTTCTACTCTAGCACCTATCCATTCACACACACATGCACTGTAACGCATGTGCTCGCACACACATACACACACAGACGCAGATAAAATGGGTGGGAGGGTGAGAGAAGACACACACACAGACATGGATGTGCTGGGAGGTTGTGGATAGGCACAAACTGCAACAACCGTAAAACCTTTCAAGGGAGATGTTTTAATCACGATTCATGGGCCAGTAAAGCTTTAAACAGCAGTCAGTCTGATCTGCTGGGTGGTGAGGACAAAACAATGACAGTGTTAGGCACTTACACACGGGCAGAATAAAGTTTCAAATTATTACATTTTTTTTTATACCTCCTCAAAGTTTGTGAGAAGGATCATGCGGAAGAGAAAACAGTTTAAATGCAGGTGGGCAGATGACACAGGAGAACAATATTACAACAAAAGCACACTTAATTTGCTCATTTGATTTGCATTGTACAGCTGGGCAATGATCATAGCAATATCACCATAGAGAGTTATTAAGCAAATCACAGCAATTCATACACGGCCATATGCAGTGTATGTCAGTGCTGCTGGGGCCAAGAAACAAGCTATAGAACACACACACACACACACACACACACACACACACACACACACACCCACACACACACACACACACACACACACACACCTCAGATTTCTCAGATAATCCATCCTCTGACCGTGCTCATCGACAGTGTTAATTCCACTGAAACGTGTCCTAAAATGCTCGCTGATATGTGAGCTTTTTACTGCAGAGAGACAACAGAAAGAGTCCTGCAGCCGAACACTGAAGGTGTTGATGCTTGGCAGGCAACGACAGAGGAAACCTGTGTGTTTGTTACAGTGTTGCACTAGTGATACTAAACAAAATGACAAATTCATGAATAAACTTGTATGAGAGTGTGTGATCAGATTTATTTGAGTTATCGTGTATGTGTGTGTGTGTGTGTGTGTGTGTAAAAACAGAAGCAATATAAAGAGCTGGAAAGCAGACACGATTTGTGTATAGTTTCTTATAAAGTCAATATGCGTCTATGTGTGTGTATTAGGACTGTTTGTGATTGAGTGCAAGGTCAAAGGGACACAGGGGAGAGACGAGAGGGAGTGGTGGTGGGGGTTGCTACTGTGCCCAAGGCCATACCCACACAGACGGACACCATATTGAAATTAGCAAATGGACTGCATAGTGTCGCTTGCTGCCCCATTTGCAGCCCCCTCTTCTCTGGGTGATATACAGATGCACCCAGTGAGGGGACATCTCCGTCCCAAAGGGGCAGCAGGGTGGGGTATAGGGGGGGATGGCTAACCTCCCTCCCCGTCCTAAAATGAAATGGGTTGACTCTTATTTATTTACAACATGTTTTGCACTCATCCCATAACACTGTAAATTACCTGCATGGTCAAGGCTCCTTTCTCAGGCAAGGAGAGAGCGGTGAAAAGGACATAAAACATGTGATCTATATGATATTTAATTCAGGAATCACATATGATCTGTCAATTTCCATATATCACGGTTTATGAGTCATATTTTAAATACAAAATCATGTTTATGAATATAAATGTGTGAATTATGAGTGGCCATATGTGTTATATGATGTACAAAATGCTTATAGGCCCCAGACAGGGAGTCCTGCCAATATTTATGAGATTTCCATAGTAGATCTCATAAGAGGATAAGGGATGGGTGCAAGGGCGTAGGTTTGCATTTGTCTCTACCAATGTTTTGGGAGGACAGAATAGTCCCCTATCAATATTTGACTGAACTTGTTTGCACTATGTTAGGAGTGAAGTAATATTAGATCATTCGAATGTGCCCACCAAGAGGCTATGTTTCCAAGACAACCGATTTAGGTATGCTAACTTTTAATTGACTGAAAGGGCGGGGGCTATCTGAAGGCTCACATCATGTGAGAATATCACAGTGGTACCTAACATCACCAGAAAAATGTAAGCTGATGTTATTGAACCATGTTAGCTAGCGTTAAATAGGAAGCCAACTCTGACTTCTGTCTTCTGTAGGGGAAGCAGTCAGGTTGCTTGCAGGAGTAAACATAAAATGGTGGATAAATCAAAGTATGGGTCTAATTTCTGTCAGAAAAATCCCATGAGAATGTCACCATGAATACTATGACTTTTTATAATTTACTATACAATGATTTATTTATGTTGTGGCACGGTTAGGCAGCGGTTAGAACTGTCACCTCACAGTTAGAAGGTTCTGATGACTATGACTTTTTATGCCTTACTGTACTATGACTTTTATGACTTACAATACTATGAGGTTTTTATGCCTTACTATACCGTAAAAAGGCTGTTCCATTTCCTTTTCTCTTGGCCCTAATCCCCCACATTATCATTGTTTTGTCATTATCATTGTTATTTAATCAGTAATTTTAGTTGGATGTGTCTATAAATTTTTCAGGTTCAGTTATTCAATACATTGGTTGTGAGATGTGATCGATCTTTGCTTGCAGGTTTGATATGTTGGAAGGGTCAGCTCACTTCGTATATTTTCAGTTGTTTGTCTAGGTGAGTGGGGTTGATCAGCAGCTCAGTCATTACACACAGGTGTGTGTCATTAGGTCTTCTTAGTAGTAGTGAGGGACTTGGCATGAGAATGCGGGAAGATGGGTAGAACTGTTTTGCAGTAGGTAACAGTGGGGTGAAACTTGAATAACATCTGGTGCTTATGTCGGAGTGGGAATTGTCAGCAGTAACAGAAGTTAGTAAGGAGTGGTTGTGTGGGGTTTGGTATGTTTGGACAGGCGTGCGTGGGGTTAGCTCACCCCCATACTTACCTGAGCTGGTGGTAGGCTCCAGTTAGGTGAGAAGGAGAAAATACTATGCCAGTCAGGAGTCAATAGAGCAGGTGGCAGCTTCTTTGACAACAGTTAATTTTTGTTGAATTTCCCGGGGTTCATTTTTCTTCTGTTTGGTAATATTTTTGTTAATAAAATTATATTTTTTGAACACTTACTCTGCCTGCTGACATTTTTTTTTGAAACATCCCTTTTAAAGTTTCCAGTGCCCAAACACCATCATCATCATCTTCATATGGGGTAAGGGGCACTACGTATAGAATTACTTTTTTATGGCATGATATACTATGACTTGTTATGCCTCACTATACCATGATGTTTTTATGCCTTATTATACTATGATGTTTTTATGCCAGCCTATACTATGATTTATTTATGGAGCCGCACAGTAGTAAAGTGGTTAGAACTGATGCCTCACAGTGAGAAGATTCTGGGATCGAACCCTGGGCCTGGGGACTCTCTTTGGAATTTGCATGTTCTCCCTGTGTCTTTGTGGGTTCTCTCTGGGAACCCTGGCTTCTTCCTGCAGTCCAAAGTCATGCACATTAGGTTAATTGTCAACTCGGACTGACTTTTTCATGCCTTACTATACTATGATGTTTTTATGAGTTTTTATTCCTTACTGAAAATATGATTTCTTATAGCAGAAAAATGAAAAAGTGAACACAATCAGACCGACAAGACTCTTCAATGTGGTTGGTTTTATTAATTCATGAAGGACAAATCTGGTATAAGACTCACCGAGGTCTCTCTGAGTAACAAAAGTTTGATTGCTTGTATTGTCTTTTGCACTCCCATGTGCTAGACAAACTGATGTTGATCTAGAGATCTTCATGTACTATGGAAATATATATGCAATGACGTTTTTATGACCTTTTATTTCTCAGTATACTGTGACATTTTCATGTCTTATTATACTGTGATGTTTTTATGGTTATTTTTACCTTAGTATATTTTGATGTTTTTATGCGTTAATATACTGTGACGTTTTTATGATTTTTTTTATGCATTACTATACTATGACTTCATTACTTTTTGTGCCTTACTATACTATGAACTCATTACTTTTTGTGCCTTACTATACTATGACGTTTGTATGCCTTTTTATGCCTTATTGTACCATGTTGTTTTTATGCCTTTTTATGTCTTATTATACTATGACGTTTTTAGGCCTATTAATGCTTTATTTTATTATGACGTTTGAATGAATTTTTATGCCTTACTATACTATGTCGTTTTTCTGCCTTACAATAATGTGACGTTTTTATTCTTTTTTACGCCAAACTTTACCATGACTTTTTTACGCCTTACTACACTATGACGTTTTAATGCCTTTTTATCCCTTACTATACTATGTCGTTTTTATGCCATTTTATGCCTTATTATACTATGATGTTTTAATGCCTTTTTATACCTTACTATACTATGACGTTTTTATGCCTTTATGGTACTATGTTGTTTTGATGATGTTTGCGCCTTAATATGACTTTTATGCCTTAGTACACTAAGATGTTTAGTCTAAGACTTTTTATATCTTCTTATACTATGACATCTATATGATTTTTTATGCCTTACAATACTGTGACATCTTATGCCTTACTATACAATGTCGTTTTTATACCTTTTTATTACTTACTATACTATATCGTTTTTATGCCTTTTTATAACTTTCTATACTATATCGTTTTTATGCCTTTTTATAACTTACTATACTTTGTCGTGTTTATGCCTTACAATACTGTGTCGTTTTTGTGACTTTTTATGCCTTACTGTACTATGACTTATTTTTGCATTATTATAGTATTTCATTTTTATGCCTTACTTTACTATGACTTCTATATGACTTTTTATGCCTTATTATACTGTGTGGTTTTTATGCCTTTTTATTCCTTACTTTACTATGTGTTTTTATGCCTTTTAATGCCTTACTCTACTGTGACATTTTTTATGATTTTCTTATGCCAAACTATACTATGATTTTTTTACGCCTTACTATACTATGTCGTTTCTGTGACTTTTTATGCCTTAATATACAATGCCCTTTTTATGCCTTTTTATGCCTTTCTTTACTATGACTTCTATATGACATTTTTATGCCTTTTTATGCCTTATTATACTGTGTTGTTTTTCTGCCTTTTTATGACGTATTTATGACTTTTTATGCCTTACTATATTATGTTGTTTTTATATCTTTTTATGCCTTTAAATACAGTGACGTTTTTATGCTTTTTAAGCCTTAGTATACTATGACGTTTTTATGACTTACAATAATGTGACGTTTGTATACTTTCTTACGCCAAACTATACTATGCCTTTTAATGCCTTACTATACTGTGACATTTTTTATGATTTTCTTATACTTTGGTATACTATGACGTTTTTATGTCTTTTCATGCCTGATTATACTATGACGTTTTTATACCTTGCAATACTATGTCGTATTTATGATTTTTTATCTCTTGGTGTTTCTATGACATTTTTATGCCTTTTTATGCCTTAGTATACCATGTTGTTTTTAACCCTTACAATAATGTTACGTTTTTTATGCTTTTTTATGCCAAACTATACTATGACTTTTTTACGCCTTACTATACTCTGTCGTTTTTGTGATTTTTTTATGCCGAATTGTACTGTGTGGTTTTTATGCCTTTTAATGCCTTACTATACTATGACATTTTTATGCCTTATTATACTGTGTTGTATTTCTGCCTTTTTATGCCTTACTATACTATGACGTTTTTATGACTTTTTACGCCTTACAATAATGTGACGTTTTTATGCTTTTTTATGCCAAACTATACTATGATTTTTTTACGCCTTACTATACTATGTCGTTTCTGTAACTTTTTATGCCTTAATATACTATGACGTTTTTATGCTTTTTTATGCCTTACTTTACTATGACTTCTATATGACGTTTTTATGACCTTTTATGCCTTTAAATACAGTGACATTTTTATGCTTTTCAATTCCTTACTATACTATGACTTTTTTATGATTTTTTTAAGCCTTAGTATACTATGTCGTTTGTGTGACTTTTTATGCCTTAATATACAATGTCCTTTTTATGCTTTTTTATGCCTTACTTTACTATGACTTCTATATGACGTTTTTATGACCTTTTATGCCTTTAAATACAGTGACATTTTTATGCTTTTCAATTCCTTACTATACTATGACTTTTTTATGATTTTTTTATGCCTTAGTATACTATGACGTTTTTACGTCTTTTATGCCTGATTAGACTATGACGTTTCTATACCTTACAATACTATGTTGTTTTTATAATTTTTTATCTCTTGGTGTTTCTTTGACATTTTTATGCCTTTTTATGCCTTAGTATATACCATGTTGTTTTTAACCCTTACAATAATGTGACGTTTTTATGCTTTTTTATGCCAAACTATACTATGACTTTTTTACGCCTTACTATACTGTGTCGTTTTTGTGATTTTTTATGCCGAATTGTACTGTGTGGTTTTTATGCCTTTTTAATCCTTACTATAGTATGTCTTTTTATGCCTTTTAATGCCGTACTATACTATGACATTTTTATGCCTTATTATACTGTGTTGTATTTCTGCCTTTTTATGCCTTACTATACTATGACGTTTTTATGACTTTTTACGCCTTACAATAATGTGACGTTTTTATGCTTTTTAAAAGTATATTTTTTTGGGCTTTTATGCCTTTAATGGACAGCACAGTGGAGAGTGACAGGAAACAGGGAGGCAGAGAGAGGGGGAATGCAGCGAAGGGCCGTCCGATGCAGGATTCGAACCGGGGCCGACTGCAGCGAGGACTGTAGCCTCTACACATGGGGCGCCTGCTTAAACCACTACGCTACACGACGTCCGTTTTTATGCTTTTTTTTATGCCAAACGATACTATGACTTTTTTATGCCTTACTATACTATGTCGTTTCTGTGACTTTTTATGCCTTAATATACAGTGTCCTTTTTATGCCTTTTTATGCCTTAATATACAATGTCCTTTTTATGCCTTTTTATGACCTTTTATGCCTTACAATAATGTGACGTTTTTATATCTTTTTATGTCTTTAAATACAGTGACATTTTTATGCTTTTCAATTCCTTACTATACTATGACATTTTTATGCTTTATTATACTGTGTTGTATTTCTGCCTTTTTATGCCTAACAATAATGTGACGTTTTTATGCTTTTTTATGCCTTACTATACTATGACGTTTTTATGACTTTTTATGCCTAACAATAATGTGACGTTTTTATGCTTTTTTATGCCAAACTATACTATGATTTTTTTACGCCTTACTATACTATGTCGTTTCTGTGACTTTTTATGCCTTAATAAACAATGTCCTTTTTATGCTTTTTTATGCCTTACTTTACTATGACTTCTATATGACGTTTTTATGACCTTTTATGCCTTTAAATACAGTGACATTTTTATGCTTTTCAATTCCTTACTATACTATTACTTTTTTATGATTTTTTTATGCCTTAGTATACTATGACGTTTTTACGTCTTTTATGCCTGATTATACTATGACGTTTCTATACCTTACAATACTATGTTGTTTTTATGATTTTTTATCTCTTGGTGTTTCTTTGACATTTTTATGCCTTTTTATTCCTTAGTATATACTATGTTGTTTTTAACCCTTACAGTAATGTTACGTTTTTATGCTTTTTTATGCCAAACTATACTATGACTTTTTTATGCCTTACTATACTATGTCGTTTTTGTGATTTTTTTATGCCTTATTATACTGTGTGGTTTTTATGCTTTTTTATTCCTTACTATACTATGTCTTTTTATGCCTTTTAATGCCATACTATACTATGACATTTTTATGCCTTACTATACTATGTCGTTTCTGTGACTTTTTATGCCTTAATATACAATGTCCTTTTTATGCCTTTTTATGCCTTAATATACAATGTCCTTTTTAAGCTTTTTTATGACCTTTTATGCCTTACAATAATGTAACGTTTTTTTTAAATCTTTTTATGCCTTTAAATACATTAACATTTTTATGCCTTTTTAATCCTTACTATACTAATTCTTTTTATGCCTTTTAATGCCGTACTATACTATGACATTTTTATGCCTTATTATACTGTGTTGTATTTCTGCCTTTTTATGCCTTACTATACTATGACGTTTTTATGACTTTTTATGCCTTACTATACTATGACGTTTTTATGCTTTTTTATGCCAAACTATACTATGACTTTTTTATGCCTTACTATACTATGTCGTTTCTGTGACTTTTTATGCCTTAATATACAATGTCCTTTTTATGCCTTTTTATGCCTTAATATACAATGTCCTTTTTATGCCTTTTTATGCCTTAATATACAATGTCCTTTTTACGCTTTTTTATGACCTTTTATGCCTTACAATAATGTGACGTTTTTTTAAATCTTTTTATGCGTTTAAATACATTAACATTTTTACGCTTTTCAATTCCTTACTATACTATGACATTTTTATGCCTTATTATACTGTGTTGTATTTCTGCCTTTTTATTCCTTACTATACTATGTCTTTTTATGCCTTTTAATGCCTTACTATACTATGACATTTTTATGTCATAGTATGCTTTTTTATGACCTTTTATGCCGTACAATAATGTGACGTTTTTATGCTTTTTTATGCCAAACTATACTATGACTTTTTTACGCCTTACTATACAATGTCCTTTTTATGCCTTTTTATGCCTTACTTTACTATCACTTCTATATGACGTTTTTATGACCTTTTATGCTTTTAAATACAGTGACATTTTTATGATTTTCAATTCCTTACTATACTATGACTTTTTTATGATTTTTTTTTATGCCTTAGTATACTATGACGTTTTTACGTCTTTTATGCCTGACTATACTATGACGTTTTTATGGCTTTTTAAGCCTTAGTATACTATGGCGTTTTTATGACTTTTTATGCCTAACAATAATGTGACGTTTTTATGCTTTTTTATGCCTTACTATACTATGACGTTTTTATGACTTTTTATGCCTAACAATAATGTGACGTTTTTATGCTTTTTTATGCCTTACTATACTATGACGTTTTTATGACTTTTTATGCCTAACAATAATGTGTCTATGACATTTTTATGTGACAGTTTTATGCCTTAGTATACTATGTCGTTTTTATGCTTACTATACTATGACTTCTTTATGAGTTTTTATGCCTCACTGAAAAGACGATTTCTAGTGACAGAATGATGAAAAAATGAACACACAATCAGGTTTTATTTGTTCATAAAGGACAGATGTAGTACAAGGGACACCAAGGTCTCTCTCTGAGGAACAAAAGTTCAACTGCTTGTAGGGTCTTTTGCTCTCTGATGTGCTAGACAAGCTGATGCCGCTCTGGAGATCACGTCAGTAGGGCCTCTCAGCTTTCAATCGTCCTTCTTCAGTACTCCTGAGATACTTTTCCATCTGTGGGGTTCTAACCATATAAGCAAACATAAGCATTCATCAATCTAACCAGAACCTCCAGATGTATCCTAAAAACCTCAGTGTCCTACACACATATATAGAGTCAAACATCACTTATATTCTGAATTCAACTTTTATATGACGTTTTATGCCTTTAAATACCGTGACATTTTTATGCTTTTCAATACCTTACTATACTATGACTTTTTTATGATTTTTTTATGCCTTAGTATACTATGACGTTATTACATCTTTTATGCCTGATTATACTATGACGTTTTTATACCTTACAATACTATGTTGTTTTTATGATTTTTTATCTCTTGGTGTTTCTTTGACATTTTTATGCCTTTTTATGCCTTAGTATATACTATGTTGTTTTTAACCCTTACAATAATGTTACGTTTTTATGCTTTTTTATGCCAAACTATACTATGACTTTTTTACGCCTTACTATACTGTGTCGTTTTTGTGATTTTTTATGCCGAATTGTACTGTGTGGTTTTTATGCCTTTTTAATCCTTACTATACTAATTCTTTTTATGCCTTTTAATGCCTTACTATACTATGACATTTTTATGCCTTATTATACTGTGTTGTATTTCTGCCTTTTTATGCCTTACTATACTATGACGTTTTTATGACTTTTTATGCCTTACTATACTATGACGTTTTTATGCTTTTTATGCCAAACTGTACTATGACTTTTTTATGCCTTACTATACTATCTCCTTTTTACGCTTTTTTATGACCTTTTATGCCTTACAATAATGTGACGTTTTTATTTAATCTTTTTATGCCTTTAAATACATTAACATTTTTATGCTTTTCAATTCCTTACTATACTATGACATTTTTATGCCTTATTATACTGTGTTGTATTTCTGCCTTTTTATGCCTTACTATACTATGACGTAGTATGACAAAACATCACTTATATTCTGAATTCCAAGCGAAATGCATGTAAAACATTTAATACCTTGCACCATTGTCTTACTATACTAAGGCGTTCTTGACTTTTTGTCTCACTATACTATGTTGTTCAATGTCTTTTTATGCGTTAGTATACGATTACTTTTTTATGCCTTTTTATGCCTTACTATACAATGTTGTTTTTATGCCTTACAATACTATGTTGTTTTTAAAACTTTTTATCTCTTGGTGTTTCTATCACATTTTTATGACTTTTTTATGCCAATCTATGACGCTTTTATTCCTTACTATACTATGCTGTTTTTATGCTTACTATACTATGACTTCTATATGTCTTTTTACGCCTTATTATACTGTTTCATTTTTATGCCTTTTTATGTATCCTTACTATAATATTTTGTTTTTATTTCTTTTTATGCAATAAATAATAATAATACAGTGACGTTTTTATGCCTTTTACTGTCTTACTATGCTATGACTTTTTTGATGATCTTCTTATGCCTTAGTATACTATGACGTTTTTATGCCTTTTAATGCTTTACTATACTATGGTGTTTTCATACCTTACAATACTATGTCGTTTTTAAAACGTTTTCTCTCTTGGTGTTTCTATCCCATTTTTATGACTTTTTTATGCCTTAGTATACTATGACGTTTTTATGACTTTTTATGCCTTAATATACTATGACGTTTTTATACCTTAAAATACTATGACGTTTTTATACCTTAAAATACTATGAAATTTTTAAAATTTTTTATCTCTTGGTGTTTTTATCTCACTTTTATGACTTTTTATGCCTCATTATACTGTATCGTTATTATACCTTTTTATGCCTTACTATACTATGTTTTTTTTTTTAAACCTTTTAATGCTTTAAAGCACAGTGACGTTTTTATGCCTTTCAATGCCTTACTATACTATGACTTTTTAATGTTTTTTTTTAATGCTTTAGTATGCTATGACTTTTTAGGATTTTTTTATGCCTTATTGTACTGTGTCGTTTTTATGCCTTTTTATGCCTTACTATACTATGACGCTTTTATTCCTTACTATACTATGACTTCTATATGTCTTTTTATGCCTTATTATACTTTGTCGATTTTATGCCTCTTTATTCCTTACTATACTATGTTGTTTTTATTTCTTTTTATGCCTTAAAATACAGTGACGTTTTATGCTTTTTAATGCCTTACTATACTATGACTTTTTTATGATTTTCTTATGCCTTAGTATACTATGACGTTTTTATGCCTTACAATACTATGTTGCTTTTATGAATTTTTATCTCTTGGTGTTTCTATGACATTTTTATGACGTTTTTATGCCTTAGTATAATATGACTTTGTTATGACTTTTCATAACTTATTATACCGTGTCATTTTAATGCCTTTTTATGCCTCACTATACTATACATTTTTTTATGCCTTACTAAATTATGTCTCTTTTATGTCTAAATGCCTTAGATTTCTATGATGTTTTTATTATTTTTCATGGCTTATTATATTATGACATTTTTAATGCCTTTATATACCTTAATATTACTTTTATATGACTTTTTTATGCCTTTGTAAACTATGACTAATTTGTCTCTTTATGCCTCACTATAATATGACATTTTTATATTTTACTATACCTTGATATCACTGACATTTCTATGATTTTTTCTGCCTAAGTATATTATGAAGTTTTTAGACCTTATTATACTTTGATGTTTTTAATGTGTTTTTATGCCTTACTATAACATGACTTCTTCATGACTTTTTATTACTTACTATACTATGTTGTTTTTATGCCTTTGTAAACTATGATGTTTTTATGCCTTACAATACTATGACTTCTTCATGACTTTTTATTGCTTACTATACTATGTCATTTTTATGCCTTATTATAACATGACGTGACATGACACATTTGTATGCCTTTTCATGCCTTACTTTACTATGACTCTTTATGCCTTATTTTACTGTGATGTTTTTATGCCTTACTATACTATGATTTATGACATATATATTACATATATGAACCTATATCAATAGTGATTTTACCATATGTATCACTGAAAAGAGGATATATTTATGACATATATACATCCTATGAATATATGAAGATTTTTTAAGTTTATAACATTAAATACTCATAGTAAAATGCATTTTTATTAAATACAAGATGCTAATTCAATTGTATGTTTGTATATGAGTTTCTTCATAATTTCTTTTGAATTGAAACATACATGTCTATCTTTTATATTTACATATATAATATGATCATAAACTAAAATACAGTTTGTATTAGCTAGAGATATATGTCATTATTTGATATTGTTCCAATTTTTAACAGGTTTAATATGTAATTCTCTCATATATAAGCTCTATATTAAATAATATATGATTTTACTTCATATGTACATATATTTCATATGGAAATTCGGCACATGTACATTTTTTTCATTTGCGTATGTTCATTCCTGAATGTAAACTCAGGTCTTATATGTTAATAAACCATTTGGTTGATGTGATTAAAAACCCAATCTTTCTGTTTTGTAGGGTTGCTGAGGTTGTTATATCCCTAACAATGTTGAGACTAAATCTATGCCCTTGGATGGGTAGCTTCCCTCCTGGGGTCTTAGGTGGGTGATCACATATGTGTTTCTCACCTGGCGTGTAGATTCATCATCATCACTGTTTGACTACTTTTGAAATGACATGGAAGAGGAAACAAGGATGATCACATTGACATACAGGATGCAGTTCATTTTGTAACCTAAAATACTTAATGTAATAAAAAATGTTGCATTTGGTTTGTTTGATACAAGAAAGGTTGACTCTTACTTGAACTTAATTATACGGCAAAGCTGGCAGCAATAGAGACAGTACACTCTGTGTGTGTGTGTGTGTGTGTGTGTGTGTGTGTGTGTGTGTGTGTGTGTGTGTGTGCGTGTGCAGTATGTGCAGAGAGAATTCCATCAGAGGGAACTCTCTCGGGACCAGACCTGGTCTCTAGCTGAAAAAAAGACAGGGGCCTCCTCCATTATGGCAAACAAGTGCATTTGCTTTAAGGCCAGTGGAGATTTCTAACCTTTGCTTGACATGCCGAAAAGGTCAGGCCCATCCATGGCTTCCCACCGGAGTTGAGCCTGACCATTTCTTCCCTGCTCCTTTGGACCCCAGGAAATCCTGGGATCTATCGTACCAATAAGTACAGCACACATACTCAGCAGCTGACATATGACAAAAAAATGTTATTCTCCTTGAATCATAGCTCAATAATTGTAAAGACTTGGTCACAATATTTATCAAATGTGTAATTAATTAGGACACTAAAAGCATGTATATTTGGCAAAGAAAAATAAGGAAAATTAATAAAAAAGTTCAAATAAATGGCAGATTAAAAAAATTAAAAATACAATTTTAATGTCTTTATAATTCTAATTTCAGTTTTAAAAAAATTCTTAATCATGGCCAGAAAATACTCATGTCCTTATATGATGTAAAAAACAGGCCCAAACCACAGTAATAACACAGCAATTGTGTTAAATGCCTGTGAAGTGAGCACACAAACCACTCTGTGTGAGTTTTTCTCCATTTGATGGACGTATCCATGCTTATCAATGTTCCTTATCTCCCTTCATTATTTCCAAACCAGTGGTTAAATTGGAAAAGCCCATAAGAACGTGTGAATACATGGCAGAGGCAATAAAACAGTAAGGAGAAGAGAGACCCCCACCCATCCACCCACCCACTCAACCACGCGCACACACATCCCACAATAGTGTTTTCCTTGGGTGGAGGGAGATACATTCGGCAGATAGTTGGAAATATTTTTGCTTCCCCCCACAGTTTCATATCAGTGAGCAGCACAGATAAAGATACAGTTGGGCAAATAAATCTCAAATGAAGGAAGAAAACCCTTCACATGCAGTTATCTTGTATGTGTGTGTGTGTGTGTGTGTGTGTGTGTGCACAGTTTATTACCCAGTCGCTCTCTCACCGTGCTTGTGTTCCTACAATGTTTAAGTGTTACAGAACACAAGTGCACTGATTTTAGCTAAAAGCAGTATTTTCTCTGCAGCGCTGGAGGGTCAGTGCGGTCTCATCCTAACAGGCATCCTGTGTGGCAGCACCACTTCTCTCTCTCTATCCTTTGAGACTTGTTTTCAGGGGATTCTCTGGGTCCGCTCAATTTCTATAGTGCTTATCAGCTGAAATAGTGACTTTTGTTCATGCAGCTCCTTCTCAAAGACCCACAGTTTGGCCCAGAAATACTTCTAGTGTAACTTATGAAATACAAGACTTTTGATATAATATTTAATTTCCTTTTTTTTGTTCCAGATTTAAGTATGACACCCATGGCAGATTGATATCAGATCAAAATGGGGATTTAAACTGTACTTATGCCCAAAGTCTCCCCTTTCACTGTATGATTGCATAATGGTCTGTCTGAAAAATGTAACCAGAGTAATTTGACAAACTGGGACAAAGGTCCGCTGATGGCCATTAGGTTTTTTAGGACAGCAGCTCAGCCATGCATTAAGTGATGAAGAGAGCAGGCTTGTAACCTGATAAATGCACTTAAAACAGCGAAGATGGACAATGAGGGGGTGAAATCTCAGATGGCCCGGTTGCTGTGCCTGCTAGGCACTTTGACAGCCTATTGATCAGCAAAAGAGAGTCTTGAGCAGGGTCAGAGGTGTGGGGATGCATGGCTTGGATACTGCTAGTGGGACAGGTGCAGGACAGCAGTAACCGGGATCTATTAGGAAATAGATCTACTCTTGAGCCCATTACATTGTCCTTTTGTTGAAGATCAGATGTGTTGTTGACTGCTGGCACTCGCAGTTTCCCCCATAGAGATGGGTGAGTTTCCTTCTCCAGTAGAATACACAACAACAATATAGCAATCTGTCTGTTGTTTGAAATTGATGTGACGTAACGTTTCTGTCTGGGACATTGATAGCTCACGGTTGTGAAAATGCCCAGCTCTTGTTATTGAATAGTAATAGGCTTGTCGGCTGGTGCCTCCAATTTCACAAATGGAGCAATAAATACACATAACGGAATCAGTGGAACAATAAGAATGCCCATAAAGGATGGTTGTGCCTCAAAAACAAGGAGGTGGGTGTGGGGAGGGGAAGGGAGAAGGAAGAAGGAGGGGAGGGGGGGGTCAAAAGAAAATTTGACAAAGGAAAGAGATGAAAAGTGTGTGTATGTGTGTGAGGGATACAGAGAGAGAGAGAGAGAGAGAGAGAGAGAGAGAAAGAGAGAGAGATGGTGGCCCACTCTTCATTTCTGTGCCACAAGCTCTCCTGGGCATTTGCGTGCTCCGTTTTCAACCTAAGTGTAATTTGAGCCCTGGGTTGATACAAAGTGTATGCAGCAGCTCTGTTCAAACCCAATCACTCACCCTGACGTGTAATCCTTTCCCTCACCATCATCAACGTTGCTTTGGGAATAATGAAACACACTTAAGCAATACACAGCAGTCATACAGCTGCACGCGGGGACGCATCTTGATGAGATGCCTCATAACTCTAATGAAAGGTGTTTTGACCTGTCAATGGAGGTAAATGATTGCCCTGCTACTGTATCTGTGAGAAATGTATTGATGGCAATATCTGGTCCAACCGGATGATTTGCATGAGAAATGATAAGCACATTGCCTTTAAAAAATACAGCACCTGGCAACTGTGCTCTACATTTTATTTGTGTGGGCCTCCAGATCTCTTTTTTCTTTCCTTTCATCCTCAAGTCATCCTTTCTCTTGCCTTGTGATGCCATTGTTTCCACGTAGAGGATTATGACAATTAATTGGTTGCCAAGACATTATTTCAAAAAGGGAAATTGGCTCTTATAATTATATAGAGAAGGGAATACTTTAACTCCCTGGAATATCAGCTTCCTGAAATAATGGAGCTGCAGCCCCTCACTTCCCCCACCTCCATCAGCGTTAGCGTGTGTGTCTGCCTGTTTCCTGTGACGGATCCATTTTCAACAGCTCCTGGCCCTGCAGTGGATGCGGTTGATGGCTGGATGGTTGGGTGGCCTGCGTGAATCTCTGGCTTGAGAGGCTTGCCTCACTTACTGCCGCTCATCTCTGGTATGCTGGGAGCTCCGGTATGTTCTGTCCCATCGCCGAACTCCCAGTCAGTGTATGCGCGAGTGTGACTGGTCATGTTGGAACTGGTAAATATGCCAAGCAGAGGGCAAGGTTAGGTAGAAGTTGCTCGACTGTAGTTACTTATTGCAAAGGTTTTTTTTAAAGTGGTTTTAACTATTTGTTTTTAGCCATGTAGCCATGGGTCTATGGATGGCAATATCACTTTGTCAGTGCACCGCTTTCTGTCCAGACTGAAATATTTCAACAACTGAAGGATGGCTTTTTGAGATATTTTGTACACACATTCAAGTTCCGAGACGATGAATCTTAATGATTTTGGAGATCCTCTGACTTTTACTGTAGCACAAGAATGAAGGTTCTTATTTGTGGGTTTTAAGTGAAATGTCTCAACAACTATTGGAGCGATTGCCATGAAACTTGGCACACACATTCACACTCCCCTCAGGATGAATCATTTGGTGAAACCTTTTCTCCATTTAGCACAATCAAATATCTAATGCTAAACTAATGACATTCCCATCATGTCCAGCTGTAATTTTGTTTGTAAAACGTCAAAATTTGTTGTGGCTTTGGAATGCTAACCAATCTAAGACGGTGAAGGGGTAAACCTTACACCTGCTAAACATCAGCACGTTTATCAGCATCAACACTGTCATTGTGCTAGCATGCTAAGGTAGACTTTAGTCTTGTAAAGCTGTTTAAACGTTTCGGCTTGTACTGGTTGAATGAGAGATAGAAATCTTTTTATCCTAGAAGTTTTACTTGACAACTGATTTTTAGTCAAAACACAAAAGAATCACAGAGGTCAGGGAGTATTTAATTCATTGATCCTTTACCTTTTTGAAAATCAAAACGTAAAAGTTACACAGATATTGGTGATTCAACGATCAGAGATATCAATGTACACCATTGCCAAATGATATATTTCACACCATAAATACTCATAGCACAGAAGCAGGAAATCAGTCACCTGCCCCTGTCTGCAATTTGTCATCAAGGGACCAATTCTGACACATTGATGTTCATAAAAACACATACCCGCTTAGTAACCAAAAGGGGGGATCACACCCACTGATGGTCAAGTCATGTGGTCAACGTGAAGCATGCTTTACCTTTACAAACAGATCTATGAAGAACGAATGGGAAGAGAAGATCAGAAACTACAATTACAAATATTTTGGCAGGAGCACTGAGGGAGAGAAAGAGTTTTTGATAAAAAAAAAAAAAAAAATGGATGGCTCAGGTATGTCACAGACATGTGAAGATGATAAAGAGCAGAAAGTGTTAAATCAGAGAAATATTGACAATATGATAATGAGGTAGTAGTCAGCAGGGCGCTGCATACTTTATTTTCAATGGTATTTCGGCAACCTAC
The DNA here is from genome assembly GCF_002814215.2 of Seriola lalandi dorsalis. NCBI lineage: Eukaryota > Metazoa > Chordata > Actinopteri > Carangiformes > Carangidae > Seriola > Seriola lalandi. The sequence continues at coordinate 1,122,362 of NW_019525126.1, read as the reverse complement.
TGTAGTGACGCTGATATATTTACACACTTAGACACAGCTTGTAATGTAAGACATGTTATATTTTACTTAACACAGTGCCACATTGCTAGGTAAAAAGAAAAAAGGAGATGAGAGGACTCCCGTTATTATGATTCTTATGGCTGATCATTTGGGACACTACAAAATTCTAGTTGTAAAGAGTTTCTGCAAAAGTTTTAATTTATACAGCAATTTTATTGAAACAAGCACAAAAGTCTTTTTGTCACTTAAGCAAATCAAATATAGATCCTCTTCTGCTATACGGGATAGTTGTTTCTGATTAGAGGGCTTTAGAATACTGTGTGTTACTTAATAGCGTACAAATTCTCCCAAATCTAAGTAAAAGCATGCTTTTAGCATGGTTTCAGTCAGAATTGGTCCCTGTTGTATTGCACAACAGTAAAATAACTCAAGTTATATTGTCACCGTCTACAGTGGAGCTTGTTGAGTGGACAGCAGCTAATTCAAGTTGGGATGATTGGGTGCTGGAGTGGGTAGTCATCCTCCATTACACGGCCATTCAGGCTGCTGTAAAAAAAAGGCATGCCGGCCGCTGGATCAGTGCTAGCAACTGATATCGCAAGCATGGCGGCAACTCTACCCTACTGCAATGTCAGGGATTCCTTTGATCACAGTATCATATTGTTGTGACAGCGCCACAATTTATCACATCACATAAAATCCCTCAGTAGTATAAGCATTCACCTCCAACACATTCTCTCTCACATGGAGACGAGCGGCACAGCTCTGCTGGACTGGACTAAAGTATTACTCACACCTGGCGTAATGGACATGTAGCTAAACACAGGGAGAAGGGAGCCCGAGGTCTCCTACTCCCACCAGAGATCACACCTTGTACTGACACACTGTTGGGTTGCTGTTACCCTTTGGAGCATGCTGACACTTTGTTTCTTGCATAGCTATTCACATGTGCATGCTTGGGCATCCCGAGCTCTCCTCACAGATGCCTGCCTGCCTCCTGGCCAGTGCGAAGGGTGTTACTCTCCACCGGCCACTGTGTCAACATGAGGTCAAGAAGAAGTGTTCCACGTGTCTACTGTACTCCTGGAGGGAGGCTGTGCAGACAACAACCTCCTGCTGGGTTAAAAATAAACCCAGTGTGAAGTGCCACCGCTCTGGCTCTGCACCTGCCATTTACCTCCGTTTGGTTGAAGCTCTATAAATGCAGGCACGGCTATTAAAAGATAGGAGGTGTCTAAAATGGTGAGAGCAGATGCTGGGCACCTTGCTCCCTGTGTGCGGGATGACTCTGCCACAGGCTTAAAGGGGCCCAAAATAGAGTGGTTGACATATGGGCCTCTGATTGTTTGAACATGGAATCTCCTGGACTTCTGCCACTCGGCATAAATCCTTTGATACTGCCACACCAAACCCGCTAATCATCTTTCACCTAGCCCGAATCAGGTCATCTGTTTGCATGCCAAGAGGCAATTTCCACAGGCTTAAACAACGACCAAATTTGGGTTTCAATGGGTTGCACGAACAGAACTGACACAAACCGCTACAGGAGAGGAGAAACACTGGTGTGCAACAGTAGTACAGTGGTGTATCCCACTGGTGGGACTGAGATACACGGGCACGGTCTTTTAGCAACAGCAGTATTGAAAAGCACATGAACGATAGGAGGTTAAGCCCAGCTTCCCCACAGCTCCCTTTATTGCTGAGTTACTACAGAATAAGACGACTGAATATTGTACCTGCCTATGCTAGTTTAGTTAAACGTGGGACCAGCAAATCTTCCAGTCTGAGACAGATCCACAAAGACCACACGGCTTACTGCTCTGGAGAGGTATATCCAAGGACATTTAAACTGATAAAAGTTCACATTTAGGTAACAATTTTAGTTCATTTTTTTTTAACCAGGAGGAGAACAAGAGAAAATGGCCACCAAGTTCACCAGACTTTGAACTGTACACTCAGTCTTCCAATAATAAATATATACATGTCCTGGTCGAGTCCAGGCAAAAACACAACTGTGAGACAAGTGAGTCTGTTTATGGTTGTTGACACCTTTGCTGTCTTCAGAACAAATTTAAAGAAATTTTTTGTTCTCTGAAAAAAGAAACCTCTTTATCTTGTCTATCAAGAACTGGCAACTACTTATTCTGAAGATGCTGAGGGGCAGAGGGGTCCTTCTTCATATACAGCATGGCCACTGACAATTAACAAAAAACAAAAAAATTATTACTGTACATAGTATTTCTTATATATTTTAAATTAATCTGCATCATTTTTATATTTATACTAATAACCAAGTTTTGCATTTGTTCTTTTTTATTTAGTGCCCCAGGGTTCCAGGAGGGGGAGTGAGAGAGGAGAGTCTCTGTCCTGCCTGGTACAGTCAGTGGGGGTCTCCCTCTCCTGAGTACCCACAGCCTTGGTTCAAGTCACTTTCTGTATCGCTAATGCAGCCCTCCTCTGTTGCCGTAGCCAATCAGCCACCCTCCGATCAGACCTTGGCCTCCAGCATCTCCAGGAAGAGTTTGTGCATGGGAACTTTTCCCTGCACCTTGATGCTGTAAAAGTGCTGCACAGCCTTGGTGGCCGTCTGCCTCAGCAGCGGCAGGGTCATGAGCAGCTTGCCCGCCCGCCGTGGGTCCTCCTGGTGCTGGCTGCTCTCGTAGTCCTGCAGGGCCTCGTGGAGCGCGTCCTGAAGCTTCTGGACCGCCTCCATGTCCTCTATGTGCATGGAGTCTGGACGAAAGCACAGAAAGGAGCATGAAGATTGATGGATTTTCAAATTTGAAAAGGAAAAAAAACAACTTGTAAGAAATGTAGTTTGCACTTTGAGACACTGGTAATATAACAGGAGTGATGGGAAATGGATTTTTCTAAAACAAAATTAAATCTCATGATTGATCTTTACTGCTCTGTCAGTAGCAGCAAGGTAGGGAACACATTATAGATATAACTCACACCCTGACAAGATAAAGAATAGATCATAAAAAAAGAACATCTGCTTTACTTTATTTATTTATATATTTACTCTTTGGTGGACTGGGAAGGATATTCATACGGCCCTTGACCAGCGAGACTGAAAATCAATGTTATCCTCCAGTAACAATGGCATAAATAGCACCCGATCTCTGCTGAGTAAGTACACATTAAACACCTCTCTGTTCCAAAGCATAGACTGTTTTCGGAAAAAAAAAAAAAAAAAAAAGGGGGGCTCCATTAGAGAATTGGACGGCGTAAACAAGCCTGAGATGAATACAACACTTCCTCTCAGTTAATTTCCTTCCTACTCCCTCAGAGGAGTTTCTGACCATCACAGAGGAGGAGAAAAACAAACACGAATGGGTTTATTTTACTGCTTGATGCAAAAACAAGTGAGTGAAAAACTGGCAAATTAAAAAAATCCCCATTGAATTTTTATATTATTTATCTGTATTTAAAACAAGATTTTGCTTCCTATTTTGTAGAGTGAACAATAAACACTGTGACTCTCTCTCAGCCCAAATCTCTCTCTCACCTCTGGCCAGTTTTAGAGCAGGCTACAGTTTCAGTCTGGCATCCTGCTCCTATAACGTTTCGCTACAGTGCCACCGTTTTTTACTGATCCTACTGTACATTATGTTACAGCACACCCTCTCATTCTTGCCTTTCTCTGCCTCTGCTTCTATCTCCCGGGTCTCTCTCAGGGACGGGCCGGGGTTGCGCTTTCTCACACTGGTTAACCGGTGTCTGGCGCTCTGGAGGCGGCATGTCATTGGCTGCCTGACTCGTCTCACCTTGGCGGTGCATATTTTACCACACGGGACAATAAAAGGCAAAACAGATTTCAGACTTCGCCCCAAATTCATTGACTGGAACAACTGTATTCCCAAGACCTTGAGACATTTCTCACCCTGACGGTTTTCAAATCCACAGTGGTAAAATGAAGTAGGTCGTTTTGTAAAGTGAATGTGGGAGGGAGGTGAGAGGAGGAGGATAGAAAGAACAAAAGGCTAAAAAAAAAAAAAAAAAAATCTCAGAAGAGGATATGGTGTGACATAATTATCTCTTGTTCTTTTCATGCAGGCTGACTTCACAACTTAACAAGCTCAAACCAATATTTTGCTCGGTTTTTTGCACTTGCAAACACACACACATTTTGTACTAAAATGAAATGTTTTGCAGTGACAGGGGAAAAAAAGAGGAGAAAATAAAAAGAGAGATAGAGACATCTCAACAGATGGGAAGGAAAAGAGGGCAGGAGACAGTGAGCACACTGCTTGTAGTCCTTGGAGGAGGGGTAGACTTAAAAAAACAACTTTGAAGAAACAATTTCCTCGCAATCCATCAGTGAGCCCACGTCGATCCGATTGATAAACTGCTAATTACAAAATCAATCGCTATGAATTTTCACAGCTGTCAGACAGAGGGGCTCCCGGGAGAGTGATCTCCCAGAGACCTTGTTCTAACGTTCCAGACACCCCTCCACCTCCTCCTCCTTCCCTTCTCTCCACGACCCCCATCTCTCCTCTCTCCCACACCCCACCTCCCTACCACAGCTCTGTTGTCTGAAAGCAAAGCCCCACCATCAGCATTTTCATTTCTCAGCCCCGGACAAAACAAGGGAAAGCGGCCCGGTGACCCAGGCGTGCATTGATCAGAGCGGGACAGGTCCTGCCTCCTCAAAAGGAGCCTGTCAATAGTAGCGTGCCATCTTCGCATTGGAACAAACGAGGCCTATCACTCCCTGATACTCATTCCATTCGACTTAACACATTTTATTGACAGCCCCTGTGCTCCTAATGAAATGCTAAATTTATCTCCCGTGGCTGCTGTGCCCTGCAGCTACTGTTATGGAGATAGAGAAAGAGAGGGGAGTGCTGGAGAAATACCACAACATGGAAGGTGTTCAATTAAAAAAGCTCACTGCTCTATCCCTCTTTCTCGTGCACTGCCCTTATCTACTCTCCATCTCTCCATCTCATGCTCCAAATTAAAGGTTACACTGAGAAACTCCTGAAAAACTAAGAAATGTCATTTCTGAAACTGTGTTAGACAATACCTTGCTGTTTCTGAATATTACAGCGTCTATCTAGGAAAAAAATGAAATTTTCTGAGTGAATAATAAACCTGAAGAATGTCTCAGTAACATGTTTGTCTACAGTATTGACTTTTGACAAAGTTAGTTTGTCAGTGGATTTTTCACATATTCTGTGAATTTTAATTTGTTGTTACAGTATATAAACAAACTTAATTCTTTTCCCAGTTGGTCGGTTTTAGGTCACGAGTGCATTTTATTTTGGGACTGAATTTATTGTGAAAAATAAAATCTACAAAATATGTTAAAGTTTCAACAATTTTATGTGATATGATATAATTATATGTTATATAAAGTTAATACGACATCTAATTTATTATGTCTGATCATTTAGAATTTATCTGAGAAATATAGTGGTACTGAGTCATTTTTAAAATAAATGTAAATCAAATTATGTTGTTATTAATCATGCTATTATTATAACATTTAGCAAAGTAAATCAACAAAAAGTTAGTACATGTATTCCAAACAAATGACAGGTTTGTGCCTCTAAAAGTTAATGTTATATATTGTTTAAATCAATTATTTACTTTTGGTTAAGAAGAGGTTTGCTAAATTACACTTACAGTTTTATTTCCTATGTTTTTATATTATTAGCACAATTTTTATGTCGTTATTATACAATACTAAAATGTTTAAAATAATTCTGAATTTTAAAAATGATTTCATAGAATAGATTATTACATTTTTTTTCTGGCATCACAATCTACTCACCTGAAATTATTTTTGGTTATTTTTTTAGTCTTAAATAAAGTTCACATAAAATGAGCTCAGATCAAAAGTCATGACACCTGTCATTTATGATGTGTCAGTGTAGTGAAAGCATTCCCACCTGAGTTGGCGAGAGCAATGGCCTTGAGGGTGACAAACTCCTCCTTCTCCACTTTGAGCTTCTTGTATTTGCGCACCAGCTGCAGGATGGACACGTAGAGGTCGAGCAGGCCCGTCAGCCGCGAGTGCTCCTCGTCCATGATGTAGTCCTCAGCATACACCAGCTCGTCCTCGTATGGCAGCGAGCGGAACACAATGCTGAGGATGAGGATCTCCATCCAGGCGCTCTGCAGTAGACTCATCTGGTCTCCCAGTGAGAGAGTAGAAAAGCCTGGAAAGACAGAGGGGGACACTGTATGAGGACGGGACGAAAACATGATGATGAAAAAATAAATGGAGCGAGTCCGTGTTCATGCATTTCTGTCGACATCAAAAAAACAAAAGCATATTTGTCCCATGATTCATCCGGAAGTCTTCTGTTGACAAAGTATGAAAAAGTCAAAGAGAACATCTGAAAGTAACTGAAAAGAAAAACAAACAGCACTTGAGGTTGATCAGTAAACCAAACATGACTTGTCGAGCCCTGGTAGCCTGGAGTACATGCTGAGGCACATGTTAGCAAGAGGTGTTTAATTTTAAATGCACAGTGGAAGGTCCTCTTTGAAGCCTGTGTCAGAGCACTAGAGTGGGCTTTACTGTAAGTGAGGACAGTAAATCGGTGCAAAGGTCTGGGATACACAAAGCCATGTGGTTACCCCTTGTATCCTGTCACACTTGTATTGGTGTGAGGGGGATTAGCACCGAGACACATTCTCATTGGAGGGGTTGAGGACATGACATGCACTGTGTAGCGGGAGGAGGTGATGAGGACACGGACACACACACACACACACACACACACACACACACACACACAGGGACCTGTGTAGATACACAAACATGTGTCAACCAGGAAAACATACAGACACACATGCGGATCATGACACCTATACATATGCACATAAATCCATACACATAAAAGCACACACACATACACACACACACACACACACACTATGGGGTCACGTGGTTCAAGCCCAGCCTGAAGACCTGCTTAAAACCTAGGGCCCCAACAGCAGCTGGATGAGCTGAAATTGGCTCACGCGCATCAAACCGCTGTCATTTCCCCTTCAACACCTCTACATGTGCTCAGAATAGAACATTAAATAAAACAAACTGCTAGATCCCCCAAAGATGAGCTGTGAGGAATTCAAACAAATTACAGAGGGTAAAGGCAAAAAGAGAAAAGAAGAGAGAGTGAGGGGCAGATAGCCAGATAGCTATCTCATCCCTTTTCCCTTCGTACTCCCCCCTTCAGCTGTCAATAAACTGCATGACCCCCCCCCCACACACACACACAACCATCTCCCACCTACCCTCCCCCTGCACAGTGTGCCTGCAGGCGCCCCGTTCTGACAGCATATTAGGCTCTTCAGCTCCGCCCCTGATTAATATGATTTCTTTCACAAGTTTGGTGTTGCCACGCTACCTGCCATTGCGTGATTAAGAGGCGATAGATTACAGTATTGACCAGGGCGCTCGCAACACAAACGCCCCACGTTTTCTCTTAAATACAAATGATCTCACTGGGGTGCAGCCACCAGCCTGATGTTTATCTCCTCCTGCCAGGACACCATGAACACACACACACACAAACATACACAAACATACACAAACATACACACATGTGCAGGTTGAGGAGAAAAAGAGACACGATGAGGAAGCTTGAGAAAGTGAAAAAGAAACAGGACAGAGAGAGAGAGAGAGAGAGAGAGAGAGAGAGAGAGAGAGAGAGAGAGAGAGAGAGAGACAGGCAGAGAGAAAAGAAGAGCCAGTGAGAGTAGTACCTGAGTGTTCAATTTCCCTTATCGTGGTGATGACCACTGCAGGGGAAGAGCTGGAGGATACATTAATTAACAGATTGTGATCAGAATGTGAGGGCCTTCACATTTTGAAGGGGAATCAATAGTCAGTAGAATAGAGTGCTAACAGAAAGGTGCTGGTGCCCGACTGGACTGGTCAGAGGTCTGAAGAGCCCAAATTAGACCCAACAAAGCAAACTGCCAAAAGCACTCAAAAGACTTAACTATTATCAAAGGAGGCAATAAGCCATATTTTGTAAAGGCCTGTGCCATTACACATATCCAGATGGCGTCTTAAAATCTTCTGTTGTGTTATTTCCTTGTCTGCATACGTGGCCATTAAGTTGGACAGAATGTGGACTGGCCGGAGGGAAATTGTCATGCAAGCATGGACGCGGTCTTGATTGCCGCATCAGGTTGGCATCACAATCACAGGCAAGGCTTTGTCTAGCCTTTTAATGCCAAGGAGGACTGAAGCGGAACTAAAGCGCTGCTCCCAATGTGACAGCCCGTGTGAAGGCCTTCTTCAGGGCTTGCTGGAGAGGCTTTAGAGTTGTTCTGATACAGCAGACACCTCTCAGCCATATGCAGCCCAGCAGCCTACAATTACCTTTGACGCTAAAAGTCCTTGAATTTAATCCAGTGTTGTGAGATGGAGAGGTGGTGTTTTTCCCCTGCTCCATCCCCTCTCTTCAGGGCCTAAATTATCGCTCCAAATGGGATCTCGTGTCGTTGCCTCGCCTTTTTCCACTCAATTTAATCGAGTAATGAAGTGACTTCCCGACTCCGCAGGTCACACGGCGCTCCGGCCGCCACACTCTGGAGGTGGCCCGGTTAAGTGCCGTCGGAGTGGGTGATTTGCTCTAATGAAATATCAATATTTACATCTTCATTTCCAGCCCACTGCCTTGGTGGGGTTTGACCAAACATGACACAATATTGACCAAATCAGAGAGGCCTGTCTGCGCACTTGAAGGGCCTTTTCCACTCCACTGCTGAGTGCACCGGCAGATATCTGTCTGAAAGTCTTTGTCACAGAGATAATAACAATGCAGAGTTTTTCTTTGTTCACTTTGACTTAAGCATCCCGCTTCTATAGGAATCGTACGTTTATTTTTTAAAAAGGGATTTTCACTCTCAAAATTCCCAGATGTGACATATTTGATCCTGCATGAGCATCACTGAAATTCAGTTCAATCTAGATAGAAGAACAAAAATAAATATAGATGACAGAGAATCAGCACTACAGAGCCCAACTGACCACTGACTGCATCAGTGCACCATCATTCATAGCTCAAAGGGTGAAAACAAGACCACTAAAGACCAACAACAGAAGCCAAAATCATCATCTCTTCCTTTATCTCCCCAAAAGCCCTCGGCTGTTGGCAGGAGGGGGCAGCCCAAACCCGCAGACGGCTGCTTCAAACCCCTCATAGAGATTAATCAGCACACCGTTTCATCTGCCAGAGCACAGGACGGTCCAAAATGAAATGCTGGAGATTTCTGTTGAGCTGGAGTTCATATTCTATTAATTTATTATTGTTTCCCTCTCCCCGAGGGCCATTAGCACGGGTAATAAAAAGAGATGTAATTATGAGGCACGGTGGCCCCCTCCAGCTGCAGCCCCCTCGTAACTCACCCTCAATCAGACAACAGAGCAGACAGAGGGAGGGAGAGAGAAGGGGAAAAATGGCAAGAGAGAAAGAGAGAGAGAGGGAGAGAAATGGAGGATAAAAGATATGGGCCAAAGAGGAGGGAGATAAGAGAAAGAGAGCGAAAGGGGGCTGGAAAATGAGGGGAGAAGGAAGAGAGAGATAGAAAGAGGAAAGAGAGTAATTCTGGCTGGACAGGGGCTGATCTATCATGGCCAGCTATCAGAAGGACAAGCGGGCCCCGAAGACTTCTGCCCAGAGGCAATCTCACCTCAGCCAAGTCAAGTGCTCTCCGGGCTCCAGTTGGAGTAAAACTCCCCCTAACAGGACCCCAGAGGTTCAGCACGTCTTTTTTTCTAACCTCAAACTGAACTGAATGATCATGCTGCCATAAGCTTATTCTATATCAAAGCTTTTTTTATTTTAGATAGCGCTTTCAAAAGAGGGCAAAAAAAAAAAAAAGTATCCACCTTTGATTTGTATAGATTCCTCTGATCTGGCAGAGTGACACACTACAGTGTAAGATGTATAACCAGTACAGGAATGAATGGCAATTTAGAGCAGCTTCATAATGGTGCGTGTGTGTGCGTGATCACAAGCTCGTTTGTATGGTTTTCTGTGTGTGTGTGTGTGTGTGTGTGTGTGTGTGTGTGTGTGTGTGTGTAACGTGCAGCTGCCGACCATGATTCTTCTTGAATTTACATGACAGCATCAGGAGGACCCAATCAATAGCAGCTTGGTAATAAATTGCTGCGCTTGACATAAATAATTTGACCTGAAGTCCAGCCACATGTACGACACAAACAGCTCAGTTTGCTGCGAGCTTTCCCTGGACACTGACTTGATGAAACAAAGACTGTTTTTATATCGGACAAAATCATTTCAATACAAACTAAACTGACTCTGTGAGGAAGGGCTTGATGCCTGAAAATGTTTTTTTTTTTTTTTTCAGCTCAAGAGTTCACTTTCAGGAGAGTCAGCTATCTGCCTTCTTTCGACGTCATAACCAGCACATTATCCCGTTGTAAGTAGCGGGGGAATGGGCGATTTGACCAGTACCCTGTGAACATTATGAGGTTGAAGAACATCAAATGCAGTAATCCCCTTGTTTTAATCTGCACCCTATGACCTCCTGACCCCAGCAAGGAAGTCTTTAGCCCTCCCCAGGGTCCCATTGCCCAATACTGACGGTTACATATCTCTGTTTAGTCGCAAAGACCAGGACGAATCAGGCTCTAATCATTGCCATAATTACACATAATTTATCTCTGCTGCCATCAAGCAACATTGCTTAATGAGGGATGGCGCTCTGCTGACGATCACTTAAAGCCACATCAGCATAAAAGATTTCCTACAGAACAATTTACATCAGATATTATAGAAAATTCTACACAGACGATACAGTTTCAGAAAATCATAGACATTTTCTACAGAATCAACTTTGTGACAATATGTACAGTGCGCACACATAATCGTGATGCTGGATGTACCTGCTCATGTGTCACGGTAACTAAACAAAACCCTCCCCCACCCTGCCTGGCAAATGGTCCCTTCCCTGGCCCTGCTTACTCCTGACTGCCTGTCTGCCTCCGATACGCCCCCATCTCAATCTCCCTGCAGCTTTTCCACCTTCCTTCCGCTCTCCTGCCTGGGTTCAGGCCTCAGCATCCACCTGATTGTTCAATCTATCTTTATCTCCTGTGTTGAAGCCTACGTCAGAGGGTAAATTGAATATACTAAGAGCTGTCTGTTGGTGTCTATATTTAATAAAGTGCACTGATGAGGTGCTGATTTATTGCCGGGCAGTATTCACACTCTATTACAAGGAGATTACGCAGCTTGAGTGGGATCAGGCTGGCAACACAGTAAGTAGATTTCACAATTTAATGGCAAAGAGAAAACAGGAGCCCAGAGGGGGCTGGAGGAGGGTGGGCTGATAGGTGGGTGGGTGGGTGATTATGGTGGAGGGCTGAGCTGACACAAACACGACAACATACAAGAGGTGTGATCTCTTTTTAACATCGCTGCTTCCATGCTAACAACTAACGCGGCAGGCGGCTGTCTGTCAATTGCAGAGCTGATGAGCTGGAATCCAATAACGCGCAGATGATGAATATTCCCAAAACACCAGTAATGAATAGAACAATGCAACAACAAGCCTGTTTCATTAGATTAATCTGATCTGAATCTAATACCAAAATAAAATGCAGTAACACACGAGAAGGATGTTAGAATCACAACTGTGGAGGAAATTAATTCCTTAACATTGTACACAAAAAATGATCTTCACACACAGAGTATAAATTCCAGTGTTGTTTAAATATTTTACATTCTTGCGGTGACATGCCAGAGCAAAAATATGTTTTATCGTGTGGGAGCAAAGCAGCAGCAGCAGCAGCAGCAGTAGCAGAGTGTCAATGTTTGCCTGGCCCCTCACCCTTCAGAGAAATTCCCAGCTGAAAACACCGGGGCCTAGGACGCTGGGATGGGAGCTGGCAAACACCAAACAAACGAGCACCTCTTGAATAAGCAGCATGCGTGGCAGTTTTTACATATGAACACATGACATTCCCACTGCGGGTGGGAAGGGATGCAGGGTGGCATAGGGCTACAGTAGTCAAACTAGTATTCTGTCACTCCTGAAGAAGGCAACAGTGTCTAGGTGGTAAACAGGCTGTAGTGCACTGGAGCTGTCAGTATACTTTGTTCCTCCCTAAACCTCTTGGACAGAGTGAAATGCAGCTTTATGGGATGGAAGGGGGCCAGAGGGGTGGACAGTGGACGGCTATGTGTGTCAAAGGTTGTTAGCACCTTAGGAGCAACAAGCCATCTGTCAGCATCCCCCTAACACTGCTCCTAATGACCCTGCCCCCCCTCAGGCAACAGCCGTGTTAGACTCTGCTTCATGGTGCTATTTGGAGCAGTGACACTAGTGTCCAAAAGCTCCGCAGTGATTATCAATTAATCAAAGGCAGATTCAGACTGAGGGCAAGGCTGCGGTCTGGCAATGGCAAACCTGTGAAAAGGCTCTTGATATGTGACACCAGCCTTCAAATGTCTACCTCATTAAACTAAGGTAACAAGTGCACCTGAACTAATTGATTAACTGCGTTCTTATTTCATTTAAAATGATGGGGGAAAAAAAAATGTAAAACCCAAAAAGGACTTCATGTCTGCAAACTGACCTTTCATGGAAGTCTCAACAGAGCCGAGATGACAAAGTTGACATTGGACCCTGTAAGGCAAAGATACCATCTACACTAATGACGGAGCTTTGATATCCTCCTATCGCCCTCCAATTAAAACTCAATAGGGCCACTCTACTCCACATTATGCCACTTTTCAAACGCATTTTTAAATGTTAGCTGAGAATAGGGGAAATTTAAAAATCAATTGGGAGAAGGTAAGTGCCCATTTTCGTGACATTTAAACTGTTACATTTGGACTTTAGTTATTGGCCCATCTGTCAATGGCCTAATCAATGTGGTCTACTTCATAATGAACTGTTAATCTTTTTAATTCCATTGCCTAAGGCTGCAAAAATCTATCAGAACGCAATCAGCAGTTTTTTTTCCCCCCCATGCCTTTCTTGTCCCAGAGAGGATGGAGGGAGAAATATGGTAGGAGCGGAGCATGGTAGGCTGCCCTGGGGTACCGTCGGTGCATGGAGTGTTAGTGCATGGAGTCTCGCTCAACCAGTGAACCGTCTCTGATCAGGTTCAGCCATGTACAACTCAATTATGCAGCCATTTCATGGCCAGAGGACACCCACTGTCCTAATACAGACACCACCAAAGGGACCGACACAAACCAAGCACTCGGCTGAAGTGGAAGTCTTTATTCCGTCAGTGTCTTTTTAATCTAAAAAGAGTGTGCGTGATTGTAGTATAAAAGTTAGAAAGTGACCAAATATAAAACTAAAGCACAAGTATGAGTGTGTGTGTTTATGCAGACGCGGATCAGAACAATCTACATAAATTCCATCACGTTGCCGATCGTTGCCGCTCGCTGGTTAGTGCAACCGCTCAGTTCCAGGTAACCGCTCGCAGTTGGAACAGGCTTACCGCCTCGGGTTTTGGGTTATATGATCATTATCGACGCATTTGGAATGACAAGTCCTCAGCCACAATCTGTGGGGCAAATCCCATTAACATTATGAATCTATCCACTGTACAATACGTGTTAGTATAATCTGATTATCAATGCTTCAGCACTATGACACATAAAATCCGAGTTAGAGTGTACACACATTAAAATGATCGCACACTTCAGGATGCACAGTCAGTTAAAACCTTCAAAACCCGGTGGATACTAAATGGTGTGTTAAGAGCAAAAACTTATGGAGAAAAATCATAAGTCCTCACAAATTCTACAGAGTACACAAATGTTAATTACAACTAATTCAGGTCACTTAGTGACGTCAGATTTTTTTTCCACAGTAAAATGAAGAGGATGACAGACACTCTTTCTACTGCATCTGTACGTCTGTGTCTTAGTAAGTGATGCCTCCATGTCCACACAGTCTGTACTCAGCAGCCAGCACGGGGAAATATTGCCATCTTCGTGCACGTGTACAACGCTGGTGTAATTTTTGGGTCACAACGATGAGAGTGTGTTATCGGGTCAATTGTGATCTAGTCCTGAGTAAGCTCCTTGGTTAAACTCTCAGTCTGCTGACCATGCAGGGCCCGTGTGGAGTGATCCAAACAGTTTAGACGCGTAAGGGGCCGAGGCTGAGGCCAGGGGCTGGGAGCATATCCATCTCTAATCTCCTTACTATCAGATCTGTACCTGATTAATACCCCTCCTTCTGAGAAGTACTCTAATACCTTTTCAGAACAAAATGCACCTGTCTGAGGTCAGCTGGAGTCCACTTCACTTTACTCAAAATAAATGAACCATCTAAATCTAAGAATTGGGATTGAAATTTATCTTCTAAATTAACTGATATGACGCTTAAGTGCGCACACACTTGAATGTTTGCGTGCATGCGAGAGGCAGACAGTGTGTGTATGCATCCGTGCTGTAGCGATGTCGCACATTTCCTGCATGCTGACAGCTGTGTGCCTGTCCAAGTTATGCTGATGAGAAGAAGAGGTTATGGAGGTGCCGCTGAGGGACACATTCATTTAGTTTGTTACCCCTCCGTGCCTACACCACAGTAATGTTATAGAGTGATGGGGGTCAAGCTCAAGATCAAGGAGAATCTGCCTCGGTTGCAAAAAAAGAGCGGCTAAACAATGTGTTCTCTGTCAAAATCAGAGGAAAACTCTTGAAGGAAGCAAAATCTCCGCTGACGTGAGGCTATGTATCCTTAATTCAACAGCCTCTTATAACCTAACACCTCGTCTATCAGAATGTCTATGGGGCAAGGAAGAAACATGATTATGCCCATCAATAATTCAATATGTGTGTGTGCTTACGCTCGTGTGCGTTCGTGTGTGTGTGTGTGTGTGTGTGTGTGTGTGTGAGATATGATGTCTTGTTTGAATGGGCAGGTGCCCAACTTTGCTCTAAATCTCCTTGGTGATTATAGCATATATTGGCACATACATGTTTCCCCCTCTCCATTCAATGCAGGGATTTTAGACGCACTCTATTGATTTGTTTCTTGCACAGCTATGTCCATTTTGCAACCCCCCTCCCATCCTCCACACACCCCGAGGCTGTATGAGCCGCTGTCATTAATTATCTACACGTCTGTGTGCGAGCGTGCGCATGCTGTCTCGGGTGTGTGTGAGACAGGAGGTGGGGAAAGATGTAAAAAAAAAAAAAAGAGATAAACATGAACATAAATATAAGACAGGACAAGTACAGTTAGAAAAGAAGAGAAGGGGGTAAAAATAATTGTTTCATACCTGGGATGTGTTTAGCCCAGCCGATGATGACCACTAGCTCGCGGTCAGCTAGGTCGCACAGCGTGGTCAGAGCCTTGATGTCACTCTCCGGCATGGTTGGGTCAGGCATGGCATAGATCTTCTCCGGCTCCGCCACCAACAGGTGAGACACTATCTTTGTGACTGAGGATAGAGGAGGAAGGAGGGGGGATGTCAAAGCAAAGCAGAGGTCAAAGGTTATATCACTGCAGAGCTCAGCGAAGCATAAAGATGCACTGCACTGATATAAATTGTAGAATGGTGAAAGATTCTATACACCAATGGGGGCCTCACTTTCACTGTTTCTTTCCTTCTCTTTCTCATTATGCAAACTAATGGATGGAACCTGAATTTGTGCGAGCGAAATGTAGGCACTGAAAGCTCTTATCCCTACAGAATGCATGCCAGTGGAGAAAAAAAAAATGTATGCGTGAAATTGTGAGACACTCGTACCCTCGAGCACTCTGTCGTTGTTTAATATCGGTCATCAGCTCAGAGACTTATCATAATTCAGCTCTGACCAGAACAATACCTGGCCTATATTTCTGACCAATGACCTCTCAACTGTTCAAACACGGGAGAGACAGGGAAACATGAGTCTGGCCTAGAATTTTGCCTCAGTTTTACCTGCGTGCTGGCCTGGCAGAGGAGGGGCGATGGAGGAGGGAGACAATGGGCTAGTGACGGAGCAGTACTCACGAGGTTTTTTGGTGGGAGGGGGGAGCGTCAAGCCCAGGTACGGGTTGTTTTCTGTGTCCAGCCTCCGCTTGTATTTCTGTCTGCCCCCTCGCACGCGGTCCAGACGAACCCCTGGGTTAGAAACGACAAGAGAACACGAAATGAAGAGAATGTCATTTTCTTGACACATGAAAATGAACTAGGTCAAAAAAAAGTTGATAAATAATTTTACATATACAGCGAGTGAGACAGTAGTAAAGACACCAAGATCTAATACAGAATGTAGGACGGTGATCAGAAATTACACCTGAACATATTCTGTATTAGATCATATATAAAAGCTGCAGTGTGAGTACTCGCACTGGTCTCGAGCTTGTATGTAAGCGTTGTAAAAGGGCTGCATAGGGGCATAAGTGTGTGTGTGTCTGTGTGTGTGAGCATGCATACTGGTGTGTGTGTGTGCGAATGTGTCAGAGGCACGGCTGCTTTCCCATATGTGGTCCATGCCTGGCTGGTCTACTGTGACACAGCTGAGCCCAGAGCAGGTCTAAACATATGAATATTTAACGCAGGGTCAATGATCTCACAGACTGGCCTTCTAATTATTTAGCTTTTGGGGTGAGGCAGACTGCATACTAATTAGCTGCCAGCTACATGCTTCTTTGCTTTGCAGCGTGTGTGTGTCAGCGAGAGAGAGAGAGAGACAGAGAGAGAGAGAGAGCGAGCTCAGGTGTGTGCTCTCTTTAGGATCCAGAAAAAGAAACTTAACCAGCCAACAAGCAAAGACATAGTCCCACACACACTGTACAAAACATCCACTGTCATATAGCAGATAGATAACTAGGTATTGCTTTCCCATAAAAGACCCTTATTTCACCCCTCTTTCACTGCAGTAGCACTGAGGCCTTATCACCCCCAGCCACACCTAGGGGGCCAGGTTCCACACTGATACTGTAAATGTCAAACCAGCCTCATCATAACATAAGTTATTTATTATCTCATTATTTGATAAGAATGTTTCCATTTGGATGTCTTTTCTATTCTATTAATTTTCAACATAGTTAAAATATTTCATCTACACTGTTCTATTTATTTGATACCACCGGGCAGGTATTTGGTTATTTAATGTAATTGTATGCAAACATTTATATCCTGCATATACCTATATTTGGACTGGCGTGTCACTGCCACCATACAGCCTAAATATCCCTGATATCTTAATCCTGTCAAGAGGGAGAATCCCTTCAATTTACCTTGTATGCATAATGTAACCCCTCCTCCCAAACAAATTTAATACTAAAACGGTGGAGGAGAAAAGGCTCAATGAAATGCTTGTGGTGGTGGAGGAGTTAATTTGTCAGCCTCCCACGTCCTCTGAGTGAACAACACCAGCAGCCAAAGCACTTCCTTGATGATTTCATCACTTTATAACAGGGAGGACGGTGTCAAACCTGGGCATTGTATGGCCACTGCAAATGAGCCTAATACAATTTGTCCATCAGCAAGTGCTCTTGGAGAGGATGAGTTTGGATGTGACCCATGCGCGGTGATTGGAGGTCGCTCGGTGAGGAAAAGGAACGGAAAAAATCACATGTTCTTAGCTAGAAACGGTGGCTTTATTTAACAAAGAGGAATTCTACAGCGGATTCATACAAAATATCTTAAATGGCCACAGCCAAACTCTCCCAAACTGAGCACATTGGGGACTGTCTCTTATACACATCTAAATTATTTGATTCCCTAGAAACACAAATCTGATTAGGATTGTCTTTCAATTTCCTGACACTGACAACCCACTAACCTAATTACCCCCAATTCCCAACAGAGCCTCATCCTTCCCAGCAAGCACTGGGGAACCATCTGATGGCAACTACCTGTACTTTATACACACACACACACACACACACACACACACACACACACACACACACACACACACACACACACACACAGACAATGACAGTTTCTTCTTTATGTGTATCATACTATGAAATAGATTTTTGAGAACAGTCTTCAAACAGCCTGCACTTGCTGCTTGGATTTAAGTGCTTCAGAACTTTTCAGTTCAGCTGAGAAGGTACCGTTACTACTGTACACATGGAAAATGTTTCTCACTGTCAAACCTGATGTCACCACTTTCTACAGTTTCTTCCGGCTCTCCCGATGAGCTCGGCCTCTGCCAGGTGGCTGCGTTTCTGCTCTTCATGATCCTCTCTGCCGGTTGAGTCATGTGGCTGTGTCAGCCAGTGTAAAGCCAGCGATGAAGGTAGATGGGTGCCTCTTTTAATTAGAACAGTCCTGGCCATAATTAACAGATGCTGACAGGAATTAAAGCTTGGCACTAACCTGTCTCATTTTACTGTCCAACAGGGCCAGACACAGGCAGAGAGGAAGAGAGAGTGATTAAGAGCAGCTAGACGGATTCATTCACTCAGGCTGTCAGGCACTAAGTCCAGGACTTTATAGGGGCCTTTGTGAGGTTCATATGTCCATTTGGTGGCACCCGAAGCTTTAAGTGGTCTGACTCTGACCGGTCTGTTGTGCTTCTTCCAGAATAAACAGTAGGTGTGTTATAAATGTGTGAAGAGAGTTGAGTACCATTTCATCCAAAGTCATCTCACCGTTTTATGGCCCACTACACAGTGTAGCAAGGGTAGCAGCGGGTGAGCTCGGGTATCATCTCTTCAAAGAAGGGTGCTGGGGGAGAGGGCTTTTGGCCAAGGCGGCTGGCATTTGTGCACGGATTAGCCAAGGCCTCGGGGTGGGGGCTGGGGCCAGCTGACCTAGGGCTCTTCTTTCTCTCCAAAAACAATAATAATCCCCTTCCTAGCACACTCCTACAGAGGAGCCTGTCTTCACTCACTTTGTGTGGCCGACCGTGGTAGGGGCCCTTATTTTGAGTCCCTCACCTGTTCTGGGTGTCTCTCCCTGGGGAAAGTGTCAGGATGTCTGGGATGGTTGGCAATGCCAAGGGGGGCTTAGGCAGACCCTATTTTAGCTGGGAAAATCAGAAGGCCACATGGCAAGGCATGGTGAACCTTGCCTTTCAAGGAAGCCGCCCCGTTAAACTGCCGTCAGCACTATTTCAAAGGGCCCCTGTTGCCAGCTTTGCATGCTTGTAAGTGTGTTGCAGCATTTTTAATCACGAGTGGTGATGAGCGAGGGTAGCGGAAAAACTGTCAGTCCTTTGCCCCCCCAACACACTCCCCATCTGCTGACCCCAGGGCCTGCCATACTGACACCCTCGTCACATACTCCATTTACAGGTTAGCTACAATATCCCCATTGAGTTGACATCCATGCTCGCACTAATTGTTCTAAATGATAAATAAAGTATTGTAAAAAAAAAAAAAAAAAAACCTTTTATGTCAGGTTTGCATCAGCAAAAGTTTCTTTATTACTTACTTTACGATTGCCATTATTACATATTGGAAGATGTTATAACTGCTATAGACGGCCTGCAACACCCACGGACATTTAGACGTCTAGTATTTCAGGGACTATACATGTGAGTGTAGTGTGGTTTGTGTGTATGTTCTGTATGTTGTGTATGTGACTATGATGGGGCTATTGTGGGATGTGGTTGTACTTTGCATGCCAGGCTGCTGAACAATGAGAGGTGTATTATATATCAGCACAAACACACTTCTTCTTCGTTCAGCAAATGTACACAACCGTCACCATGCTCTCTTACAATAAAGCAGGATACAAACTGTTACACTGTGAGGACAATGGGACAAAAAGCTATTGTCTTTGGTTAGTGCTGCAGATGTGTAGATAAAAATATAATTTTTTTTAATTTTTTCTGCACTTGTGTGTGTGTGTGTGTGTGTGTGTGTGTGTGTGTGTGTGTGTGTGTGTGTGTGTGTGTGCGCGCGTGTGTGCATGTTTGTGTTCATGGCGGCATCTTTGTGTGAGTGAGCCAGAGAGAAAGGAAGTCGGTGCAGAGAGCAACTGCCACTGAATGATGTCAATGTAATCTCTCAATAGTATCTTGTCTTCATCTCTTGCTCTAAGCTCTGATCCGTTTCCATTGATCAGAGGAAAAACCTGTTGCCCCTGACATTTGATTCTTCTATTGATCACTTCCTCCTTTATACAGTCAAGGGAAAGTACAGCGACTCAACACAGGGTTTAGGCAGGTCTCCTGTAATTAGACTGCTGATCTTCAGGGACCATTACACCTCTTACCACGCTCCCAGATATGAACTTATTGATTGTCATTTTTGTGGCCTGATCAGTTGATACTGAAATCTTCTGAATTTTGATTTTTAAGAGTATAAACAAAAATATAAGCAGAAATATCTGGATGTATTTTGGCCTGAAGAAGTCCAATATTGTTATTCTTTCAGAGACAGTGATGGCTTTATACTTCTGTTTCATTGGGGGGCAGCACTGTACTTTGTTGGAGCAGTAAAGTTATAATTAGGTCATTTTCCATTGAGATACAATGTGACCTTTCTGTAGTAATGAAAGTAAGTGGCAACCTCAGTCACATGAGTGGTGGCCATCTCCACACTCAGGCCCTGAGCATGGCGTTGAGCCGACGGCTTCATAGAGCTTACAGTGGACACAGACCATGTGTCTCTCTTTCCATCTCATCCTGGTGACACTTTAAAGTGCCGGGCCTCACGGCAGAGCTTACAAAAAACTGCACTTCACGTCTCTCTGTTAATCACGGCAAATGTATTCAATAATTTTGATTGTGAAAGAAATTGGCTATTTGAGAAGGAATCTGTGGCAACACCTGCACAATTCTTCAATCAGTGTGTGACAATAGTTGCAGTGGCAGGTGATGACAGCCGCTATGTAAAAGAGGAGGGTCATTCTTATTCTGCAAATGTGCTGAATACACAGAAGTGTGCATTAGAACCTAAGGCTTAGCCGAAGTCTGCATATTTGAGTTTTACACTCTTTTTACTCTGACCTGACACTGGTCATTCATTTATAGCCACAGCTACATATTTTTGTAGTCTCTTATTCTCCAAGATGATATATTGGCATAAATTTTTCATCAGATAGTAATGCGATTACTCTGTCTTTCTGGCACTGAGGCCTTATCTGGCTGCATGCAGTCCAGGGGATTCTGTTACTGTGCGGAGATCCATATGGGCTGTGACTCTGGCTTCAGGTGGCGACTGGATATATATGCATCTATAAATCCCACTCTCCAATGAATAATGGGTGGAATAATGGTGGAATATATACTCTACAGAGTTTGACAGAGGATTTAAAAGTGTGAGGTTGTACAGAATTTCATTTGTCATTAGCTCTTCTATCTGGCAGTGTTTATACTGCTGTATAACCATGAGGGACAACCACACTTTGCACAACAGAAGCGCTACTTGACCCGCACTCATCAGCACTTCAGGAAAGGGAAAAAAAATGAATAAAAAAAACAATAACATGTTTCCTTAAAGAATCTCTGAGCTGCTCCCAGAGGAGGCTTGAATAAATATAACACCGTCACTTCACCCTCAAGCCACATATCTTTCATTATTCATTTGTCTGGCTTTTTTGGAGCAACCAACAAGTGAGAAAGAGATACAGGGAGAGAAAAAGAGAGAGGCAGGTGACAACGCATTTCACTAATGCAATGGGATAAGAGAGAACGGATAGGTGCCTCCCCGGAAGAGCAGCCAAGCCTCAGGGTCTCGGGGGGCTGATGGTGATGGGGGGGG
>NW_019525126.1:1041682-1100712 GCF_002814215.2 Seriola lalandi dorsalis | reverse complement strand
GAGAGAGAGAGAGAGAGAAACCCAGCCAGACAAATCCATCGGAAGCATGTTTAATTGTCACTGAATTCCCTGCTGGCGTGACTTTAAAAAACCATCCACAGGAAGAGAGCTGAGATGTTCGGAAAACATTTAGTGGATCAATATGCCGGGGAGAGCTGAGACTGTGTGTGCTCAGGGACCCGGGCTGAGCCTTTCCAGGCGGAATACTGTTACATTTCTATTACTCAGACGGCGGGATCAACCTATTCAGCATATTTCTGTCCCCAGCTCAACTGCACATTATTTACTGCTGTGTAGGTAGGGGGAGGACAGGAGGGCTGGGAACTGTTGTCTAGGCCAGTTGTGTGCATCTCTCACTCTGGGGTGGTAGAAGAAAAGTCTGTGGTGTTGTAGTGTTCCACTGGTAGAGCCCTTATCAGATCAATGGAGGTGTCATTTTTGCATAAAGTGTTTTTTATACCAAAAAAATAAAGTGTTATATGTGTATTTTGTGGGTGCAATAATAATAAAAATGTTCTTACTCTTCTTACCTTCTTTGAGCATCCCCACTTTGAGGCATTTCATGAAGCGACAAGCCTGACATGATTTGCGTCTTCGTTTTGTGATCTCACACTCATTTGTGGCGGGACAGCTGTATTCTATGTTACCTGAGAAGAAGAAAAAGAAGAAGAAAACCCGGTTGGCATCAGCAAATTCAATCAAGACCTAAAGCATTACAATTCAAAGTAAAATGTTGTGGAAATATTAAAATATTGGGCACTGTATGAGGTAAAGACATTTCACCAGAGAAACCAGTGCCAAATTGGGTGCTGCCACTAATGTAACAAACACCAGTGTGTACTCCCTGTGCTATCAGGTGGTCTATAATAAATCATATTTTGCTAACCAAGCATGGGCACTTGTTAATCATACAGATTCCTAAAGAATCCATTTCTGTCGCTCGCAGGTGGCTCAGGTATCCTCCAGATAGTACAGTACCTTCCTGTGCGCCACCGCGGGAGGAGAAGCTGGGGTAAAAGGTAAAGGGTGGGGGGCGGAGGGTGGATGCAAAGCTACAATAGTCCTTCAGGATCCATCAGTAGATACCACCCTGGTCTAACACTAAATTGGCCTCATTAATTCTGCGCGTGTCCCCTCCGGGCCCCGGGCGCAGGCCACGTCCCCCTGTGCTCAGAGGGGCCTGCCACTGCCTCAATAGCAGGCTAGAGAGCCAGACATGCTGCCCCGGACCACTTTACATAATACTGCAGCAGACCCAAACCTGTTGTTACCACTGTTGCCATTGTTGACTATTTACATAGTGTACAGGCAAGAGGCCTTATGCATTATTCAACTGCAGCGTTTGATTCCAGGACGGAGCAATGAAAAAGAGTTTCATTGCTACACAATAAAAGAGTCGGTTCTGCTCTACTCTAGCATTAGCAAAAGAAAGGGCAGGATATGTGAGGCAATTCCTCCGCTTCCGTCTGATTCCCTACATTTTACTGTGTTCAAGGGGTTTCAATAAAGGGTATCAGTGTAATGGTTGCTTCAGCCTAGGAATCTGAATTATCCCCATTTTGAATGGGCTTTCAGCTTTAAAGCTTTTGACATTGATATTTTTCCAAACTTTTCTTTTAACCTAGGGAGTTATGTCTTTGTCAGTCCAGTGAGGAAATTGATTATTGAGAAATGTAAAAATGTTATTTAATCACCAAAATTCACAAAATAATTTTTTTTCATCCACTAAAATACATGTAAGTGAAAAGTGTCATTTTCTGCTAAAGCACATGCAGCATTCCCTTTAACCGGTAGAGCATCTTTACATTATTCAGTGTGTTGTCTGACAGACAAAACCTCACACACAAACACATTAGGATTGCATTCCAACATCCCGTATATGCTCCACAGCTCTGACCCTCACTCCATATTCCTGTACAGAGAGACAGAAGGCTGTGTAATATTCCACTGGCGTTCCTCCACTAGCCCTCCAACACCCTTTGACAACTTATGCAATTATGTTAACATTATTGGACAGATCAAGTGGAGGGTCCCAAGATGTTATAAATAATTAGAAATTCCTCCTTATATCTGGGTTAGAAATCATTATGCTAATTCTCCTCATCTCTTTGGAATTGGGGTAAATAAAGGTGCGAGGGAAGCGGCTGATGAGCTGTGATTGTCTTTCCTCTGTCTGTTTTCTCTGTTGTCATAGCAGAACCAGACCATAATAATCCTACCCATTTCCCATATGCTGGGAGGAGGCAATCAGTGCCACCCTGCGCTGGAATCAATTCACAGAGGTTTGGTTTGTGTCCACATTATGAATTTACCAATCAGAAATTTTGCCAAGATGTAAAGTAATAAATACATTTTAAAAAAAAAACAAAAAAAAAAAACCTTGATTTTGTTTGCAAATCTAAAAAAAAAAGGAAAAAGAAAAAAAAAGTGTTGCCTTTTACTGTTTGATTCATTATATCATTTCAAAACCCCAGCAAATTACCAGCACACGTGCACACATGCTATGTTGCAGGTTTGCTTGCACAGCTGACCCTGTGTGTCCCTGAGGACGCTTTGTTTATGGGGGTATTTTTCTCTCCTCCTCCCCTCCCTTCTCTTTCACAGGGGTGCTGGGGACATGTGCACAAACCACACCTGGTGGTTAACTAAGAGAGTTAGCCCTTTGGTATCACACACTCTGGAAAACAAAAACAAACATACTCTCACGCACCGCTGCGCTACTGTGTCCACCTGTCCTGTCAAGCCCCCCGTGCGTCTGATGTTCTGTCAGAGGGGTTTCTCGTAGCTCAATGCAGAGTGAAAGGTGGATTAACTAATTTTTCAACTCAACATTTGGTTTATATTTAGGAGAGGGAGAGTTTCAGTATCAGTATACATACAGTAAGTCCCACCTCATAACATGTCTAATGCCTCTTGGCTGATCTAAAATGACAATAAGCTGTGGTCTATTGTTTTTATTAACATGCATATAAAGGAAGTGAAATCCTAAAGAAATGTTAACACTGTAGGCATAAACCATGATCCAAATGTAAACAAGAGTGTAACCCACTGCCAAAAATGAAAACTCAAGATCGGCACTTTTCATGACACCTAAACGGATTGCAGGATTTTTAATACACAAGAAAACAGCTAAATTTAGGTTACTGTAATATCTGATGCTGTTCAATGATTGTTTGCATCAGTGATGTTTGGAACCACAGCAGTAACAAGTCTATATAATTTCAATTATGTTCAGACATCATTATGTCAAACTTTTTATTTAAACCAAGTTAAATATACCTGCAATTTATATGGTTGATCACTGATTAGCCCTTGAGTGTAATTGTTAAAATTTTTTTTTAATTGTTTAAATGTACGCATTCACCGATTTTTAAGCCGTGCAGCATTATCGCTGTATAATATAACCATTTTTTTTTCTTTGTAGCTGTCTTTAGTTGTTGTCTCACTTGCCTCAAATTTACTGCAAAGGGATGAATAAAGCATTTTTCCTGAAGTCAACTTAATTGACTGAAATGAACTAAACTGAAATGAATTTGAGTATAACTGTCACTGTGACTGAGCAAGAAGTAGAAACCATCTATCTACGTTAGGAACACAGCCCTTGAACAGCGTCTAAATAGAGAGACACATCAGTACTGATTTAAAAAGGGATTTCTGGTTTCAGATTCAAACGTTGCATTGAAAGGGGGGAATTTATAAAACCTTTTACAACAATCTTGCCATTCATAAATGATGTCTGGAAATCCTGGCTTGTAGAGTAATAGTATGGTGAGTTTCACTTTCAGAAATGAAGCATACTGGCGGGAACCCCTTTAACCCGAGGGCCATTCTCGGGTTTATCTGTCTTTAGAGAGGTTATGGTATGGTTACCAATAACATTACAGAGTGAAGGGAGAAGAAAAAGATTTCCCTCCTTCTTCTCTTGATAAGTATCTGTCTCAATCTATTTTATGGCTTTTCAGGACCCATGCCAGGGCACAGAGGGGAAAGTCAGGTCTTGTAAGTAAATTACAGTAAAATGGCAGGTATTTCTCATCAAAATCTAAACTGACTTTTACAGGCTTACTGTCAAGGTCTATTACTTCATATAAAAGAGGGCCACTGAGTTCAGTTGGTTTTTCAAGCAATTTTACACTTCAGTTCAAAATGGGAAGAAAACACGGTTCAATAAGAGATTTATGTTTTTGATTGGTGGGGCACGTGAGGTGCAGGGATGGGGGGATGATTAGGGAGCAATGAGAAAAGGGGTAGTTCTGGGATGGATGGAGATCCAGGTTGACATTCATTTGGGCCTGGCCTTGACTAATGTAACTATCTCCACGTAAGAGTTCAAGGGGCTTTTCACTGGATGAACAGGTGACAGAAGATGGATTTTCAATCGGCTTCTGTTGAAAAGGTAGAAGCATCAGCTGAAGAAGTGCAACCCAGAAGGGGAAGTGAAGCGGATGCAAAGATAACAAAGATTACTCAGTGAGTAAAATGTCTACAATTCTATACTCAGTCAAAATATTTGATATAAAAACAAAAATAACAAAAGACTACATATTAATATCTCGAAAGCAACTAGAAATTTCCAATTTAGAATTAGCTGCTATATCTAAAAAGGAAATACACACGTTATACAAGGTGAGCACAAGGTGATAAAGAAACTGTCATGTACATGGTTAACATTAACTTAGCTTAGTTTGCCGTAAGTGCTATAGAACAATGTGATAAAGGGCTGGAAAAGACAGCTCCTTTGTTTTCTTCTCATTAGAGAGGGCCGTCTCACACTCCACCCTTGACTGCCTCGTTATTTCTTTAATTAATC
The DNA here is from genome assembly GCF_002814215.2 of Seriola lalandi dorsalis. Taxonomy (NCBI): domain Eukaryota; kingdom Metazoa; phylum Chordata; class Actinopteri; order Carangiformes; family Carangidae; genus Seriola; species Seriola lalandi. The sequence continues at coordinate 1,095,902 of NW_019525126.1, read as the reverse complement.
AGTTCTCATCAACGGCACCCTCTCATTCTTTCAAGGGCTCTACATCCCGCTATTTACTGCCTCCATTTTCCTCCAGCAATACTGCATGTGTTTCTTTTATCATTTCGGAAGGCTTTCACCTCCCCCAAAAAGTCCCTGCGTCCTCCTGCCTTCTCTGCCTGGGACCCCTGTCTGATTATTATGCCATTAAGCCTCTCCTCCTCTCCTCTGAAAGAGCAGCAGGGTCCCTCTCCAATCTAAAGAAGTCCTGGGTTTTTTTCCCCCTCCTTTCCCTGAAATTACCCGGCGACGCGTGCCTGAGTTTCTAATTGGCATGCCTGTCCCTAGAGACGGCCCCCTCCCTTCTTCCTAATGAAAAGCCTCGGCCTTAATTACACTTTCCAAACGCTGATTGTTATTGACAAAACTCCTGTGGCTCGGACAAACGACGGCAGATTAGCTCCATTACAGGCAGCCCTCCAAGAAGAGAAAGAGAGGGATTTCAAATCGACAATGCAAAGTGAGCGGGGAAAAAAGAGGAGCTTTCATTTTTTTCCATGTACCTTCCTCTTAATTGTTTGGGCCATTGCTCCACTTAAGACGCCTTTTTCTGTTCCATTGTGTTGCCGTCAGTGTACTTTCAGTGAGGGGACAAAAGCCCAGTTATGTTACTTGAGAGAAAATGTTCATCTTTTGTCAATAGACAGGATTGCTGATGGCAGCATGGGTAAACAGGAGGATTTGGCCTAATGCTTTTGTTTGCCTGCAAAAGGTACATAGACTGTCTAAAGCTGATATGGCTGTAAGGTCCAAAATCAACACCTGACATCAAGACACACAGCCTGCTCTCCATTATTTGTTGATTAAAATTTACTGAAAGCAATGGATAAAAGATGTTAGACTCATTCCGTTGAAATATCAAATTCCAATTTTTTCTTCCACTCTTAATCATCTCATTTCACCATAACCCAACCCTTTGGCTCATTTTACATATTTTATCTAGTTTTTCCACTGCATGTATTCCACTACTAAGCCGACAGAGCTTAGACCTGGGCAGCTGTGCCTGTTGTGCAGATTTTTTTTTCCAGGCTCAACAATATCTCCGTCTTCCTGATTAATCTGGAGCACAGCGCACAGTTTCACAGAGGGGGGCCTTTCATTGCCTCTCTAATGAGAAGCTGTGATACATCATGCCTTGCAGATAGCCAATCGCACCCTAGTCCCAAGACACACACACACACACACACACACACACACACAAACACAAACACAAAACAGGACAGGAATAATAAAGTACATTCTCTGAGCCCCCCCCAAGGCATTTGGGCAAAGAGCCCCTACACTCGACCAAATCTGACCTGAGTGATGGTGTCATGTCCACCATACACCACCAACCATGACAGATGATGTCATCATAATCTCACTAGTAGTCTGTCCCGTGTCAAATTATTCCCCTGGTTTCTGTTTCTTTTAAGACGGCATAAACATTTTTTTTAAATGCAGAGTTATTTGATAATCAGTGAATAAGTTTGCATGTTTCTTAATGTTCCTCTAAATATTGTACATTGTAGTAAAATAAAAATTAAAAAAAAAAGGAAAATAAACAAGATCTTTTATGGGGGTTGGTGGTCTCAAGAGGTAAAGAAAACATCTTCCACACTCCAGTGATTTTTTTTACATAGTGAATCGCTTGGACTGAGTATGTTTCAGTGTTGTTGTGAGGCCAAAGGTGTCTTGTATGGAGGGTGTTATTGTGTCTGGTGATGTGGCGACATGGGATGAAATAACTGGTATTGAGTGTTTGTTGGGGGGAGGTGAGAGGAGAAAAATACCTTGTATTGTCCTTTTAAAAAAGGCTTTGCAGGCCTCACAAGAGGCCACCCCATAGTGATACCCCGAGGCTATATCTCCACAGACCAGGCACAGCCTCTTGGGGAGGGAGTTCAACATGTATTCGCACTTTATGGACGAGTCCTCCATGATGGTACTGGAGCAGTCGTCATAGCGCTTGCGGCAGGTGCCAGCCCCGAGCCCACTGGGGGTGAACATAGGTGGAGAGTCCAGGCCGTTGGAGTGGCTATTCATAGCACTGACATAGCCACCACTGGCGTCTGAGTTGCCGCTGGGGCTGTGGTGGCTGACCGTGTCGATGACCGAGGAGGGACTGGATGGCTCCGTCTTGATGTAGGACCCACAACTGGAGGGTAGATGCCGGTCATCAGCGGCCATTCTATTCAGCAGCCTGGGTGAGGTAAGGGGTGAGACACGGGAGGGGGAGGGTTGTTGGGAAAGGGAGGAGGAGAAGAGGAAGATGATTAGCAGAGGTCTTCAAAGGGTAGAAATGAATCTCATCTACTAGTGGAGTAATAGAAATACCTAAACAGCAAAATGATTGATTGACATTAAATGCAAAACATAACGTTAATGGGGCAGGTCACAACAATTACAACACAAATGCTATTTCCCCTTTAACAAGACATTATGTATTGAGTGCATTGAGTAAATAAATGATGCGTCTAAACATACTGCTTGTATTTGACATCAAACACCTGACGATCGAAGATTTAGGCATGAAAGTGATCGTCAATTCATTTATGGCAAAAAAGGTGACTTTCTGAATATAAATGTGCAATTTGTAAATATAGGATAGGAAAAGGACAGGACACATTAGATAGAATTCATGTGGTCAAACAATCGTAATTTATTTGCCAAATCACATTTAAATGTTTTGCATATCTACTGCTGTCATGTGTTTTAAGTCTTTCCAATTTTCTGTTGCTAACCTTCCCTCTAAACCAGTGAACCAGGGGGAGGATCCTCCTGTAAGTGCCTCATTAGCCACACACCATGGCAGCTGCAAAAGTGCTTCAGTGTACAAATACACACAGCTACAGCACGCACATCCACACACAGTTGCACACAATAAAAACACACAGGCAAAGAGAAAGCAAAGTGAAAGAGAATGAGAGACAGAGGGACAGAGAGATGGAGAGAGAGAGAGGGAGCACTCAAATAACTTAACACACAAGTGCACACACACGCACGGACGCACACACACACACACGTACGCGCGCACACACACACACACACACACACACACACACACACACACACAAAGAGCACATCAAGACGGGGGCATCTCCATAGTTTAGAGAGCAGAGTGGACCTTGGCTTGTCTCCTTGAGTCAGCAGTCAACCAAAAGGAAACATGATGGCAAGATATTGACTTTTTCACTGTCTGCCTAATAACTGTATTTTGGAGTACATGCAATCTGATGCTGTAACGTGTGCAGACTAAAGTGCAGCCTTTTGGCTGTGGCCACAAAATGCACTATGAAGCCTTCCTTGCCCACATAAATCTATTTCAGTCTTGCTCTATAACCTTTAACTTGAAATTGCACAGGGAAAACAACGGGGGAAAAAACTTAGCTCGAACTCATTTTTCTGTCCACAAATAGAGTGAACTGAAGAGGTGGAGAGGAGGTAGAGGAGATGGATAACTCAATGTATTGGGGATGCCATGTAGCCATGGTGACCTCTTAGGGTCAAGGCGAGGTCACACACTTACATATACACACACCCCTTTGCATTAGGTACCAGGGAAGGGGTGAAAGGTCACATGCACTTGCCTGCATTAACAAAATTGAGCCTTGCATGGCTTATGCAAATGCAGACACGGGGGCTCCTAGTGAGTGGCAGCTAGACAGCCCAAGTTGTGCCTTAGCACATTAGTTCCATTAGCATATTGCCAACTAATGGTAATGTTTACATATTTGACATGTCAGTTTACCATCAGCTCTGAGAGAGGGGGATGTTCCCCACTGGGCTCTATCTGCCTGATTGGACGATAGCTGTCTGTCTCAGAGTTCTTCACAGGAAACAGGGAAGGAGAGGCCTCCGCTGTGTCCCCTATATGTCGGCCGGACTGCCTCTTGCTCTCTGAGGCTGATTTAATTGTGAGGGTGGGTGACGGAGGGGTTCAGGCCCAGGGGTCAGTGGGTCAACCTTATTTTCTCACCCTGGCTTCCTGGGCCCGTGGAGATGGGGGTCAGCGTGTCAAATTAAATCTCATTCCCGGGTTTCCTTCCCTGCTGTCATGTATATTCATCGGAGCTCCAGGTGCCTACCACTTCTGGAAATTCACAAAAAGGTTAACTGCTAAAATAAATAATAAAAAATGCCCCCTGTTAAAACCGTTGACCTTGTGGAATAAGCCCTGAGCACTCCTGGAATTCTTCTTGCAATATAAAGCCTCTACTATATAAAACTGATACACAACTACCATTCTGCTAGAAAAAAATCTGTCACATACAGTTTTCCTTCAGTTACTCTAAATTTAAACAAAGCATGCAATATTTTAATATTAGTGACGGCATTGTGGGAGTTTATTCAGATTTGCCGTTTTAAAAATCATCCACTTGTACTCTTAAACGTCCTTGCAGACAGAAATTGAAAAAGTGAATCCATTTCATGCCTCTCTAAAATAGAACTTGCCGCTCTTGATAATGAATGCAGATTGCATCCCCATAAATTAATGCACGGCTCTGTGTTCATCTGCTTTATGTTCTCTGTTTCAGATGGATATGTGCACCTGTGCGATAGGGCACCTGCACTTGGCTTATTAAAGGCTATATATTAAAACGCAGGAGCACAAGATGGCTCCATTTAGCTTTTATTTCACAAATTCAGAGTAAGCTTAACCCCAGTTCAAAGGCCATCTTCAGGGTGACACTTAGCATAATTGCATAAGTGTCTTAACTGTTTCCCCTCCAGCTCAATGTGGTCATTTATAATAAATGTGCTGGCTAGAATCCCCTTAACTCATTCTGCTATGACACATTATACCACTGCTATGCTTATGTTTTTAACAAGCCTGCATATATTGATTAATGATACTGAGGGAATACTAACCACTTGAACCTGGCGTATTAATCAAATAGTCTAAAATATTTCTATAAATATTCGTAATCTCTAATGGGACAGGTCCAATTTAAATCTATAAATACCATTGTATGGGAAAATGAATTATGAACATTAAATAGTTTGACAGTAGCAATAGTCCTGATAAATAATTCAATATGTGGGGCAGGTGATAATTAGCTTGTGTGCTACACACACTGGGCAGACAGGAAAGGGTCTGCTGAACTAACTGAGACTTGATGCTGTAAAATCTATAGTTCTGTCTTACTTCCTTCCTCAAGGTAACAGCATTTCAAATTCTGCTGCCTGGCTGACCAAAGGAGCAGCGCTCGTCTAAGATACAGTATCTCCCTCTCTCTCTTTTATTCTCTGTTCCTCCTCCTTTTGTTCCCTTTGTACCGATCAAAATTCATGCTGAGTAGTGGGTTATGGGCCCACAAACGCACACTGCACAGTTTGGTTTTAATCTGATTCCAACTGGCCCTCCTAACAGCATTTCAGATCCCTAATATCATTCCACTGGTGCTGCTGTGACCAGGATTAGCTGGCCTAATGATCTGAGAGCTCATCTCACACTCGCTGTTCCTCGACTTCCGAGAGGAGAACCGAGGACCACTCATTCCGTCACGTCTCAACACTTCCCTCGCCTGCAAGCGAAACTCTCAACACTGGATGACACTGTCGTAGAAATGCAGAACATTCAGGATCTAATTGAGCCAATTTGTAAGTATACCTGCTGAGAGCTTCCTGCTTCAGGAGGATACAGACGTCCTCCGCTGTTCCCTGGGTGACTACAGCTCTCTCCCCGTTTCATGTGTAAATCAAAAGCTTTCAGCACAAACGTGCTAGAGGCTCAACTGCTCAAACAGTGAGTAAATTCCTGATGTCCTTTCCACTCTCAAGGCCAACAGATGCCAAAAACACCATTTTATAACATTTGCTAACCTCATCCCCGAGTGTCACATCCCTGCTACCTGATCAGACTGGGTAAGTGGAAGGGAAAGGGTGGGTGGTGGAGGTGGGGGTTGACATCTGCAGGCAGGGTGATGGTGATATCAGATGCCCCAGTAGGGGCAGATCTGTCTGGAGAGCCCCAGGCGATGTGGCCTGATAAGCCACTGGCCCCAGAGTCAGCGCTGGTAGGACGAACTCAATTAGCTCCTGACAGACCTCCTCTCAGCCCCGCTCAGCCTCCCCGCCACAGCCAGAACCCACTGGCAGCTGCCACACTGACCTCTCCTCCAGGGGCCACTGCCACCTCTTACCGCTCCGACACACAGCAGGGGACTCATATTTGGGAGAGCGGAGGCTGAAAAATCTGCACAGCCCAACTACAGGCACAGAAATACATACAGTGGCTTGTCTGCCACCAAGGGTCCTCAGTGTGTGTTCTCGCAGGGGGAAACGTAAATGAAAAAGGACTGGGGCTCAGGGAGAGGTTGGGGTCACCCCTGGGAGAAAGGAAGGGAATAGAGATTCCAAAACACACTTAGTTGAAATATGGAGGACGCCTCTCTGTCTAACTGTTTCCAGGTTAATGACCATCAGGGGAATTAGGGGCCAAAAGACTCTTGGGGCAATGTGCATGAGTCTGTGTGTCTTTACCATCCCTGCATGGGCTTATGTGCTCAGAGGTCTGAGTGTGTGTTTGTATTGCAGACAGAATATGAAAGATGGAAATACAGGGTGGGGGTGTGGGGGGTTGGAAAGGGGGGTTGGTGGCTGTGGTTTGGTTGGAGGCAAGCCCGGGACTCCATAGGGACCCATTCTAATCTACGAGGGAGAGGCCCCTAATTTTGGAGTTTCTCATTCATTAGTCCTGCTCTGGCAGAGAGAGGAGCGGAGGGGGTGGACCTGAAGGGAGGGGAGGGGCCTCTTTATTAACGGATATGCCAGACACTCAGGAGAAGCTGACAGAGATTTATGATGTGCAGATCTATGGAGGCAAACAAAAGGGAAGTTGAGGAGACAGAAAAACAGGAAAAGAGAAAGTAAGCGATACATGAGGGGAAGAGAGAGAGAGAGAGAAAGAGAGAGAAGAGACAGAGAGAGTGATGCTCATCGTACCAATGGAGAGCGAGGGGCCCCGGATCAATAGTCCATAGGCTAGGGGCTCGTGCAGGGTTACCACTTGGGGGGACCATGCTGCTCTGTGGCCTTGGCAATTAAGTTTTTCAGTCTCCAGCAGAGGATTATATTTAGCTGCTCCACAGCGATGTCACTGTCTTTATAAAGCCATGAGCTCACTCCACTACAACAACATGAGCCCCATGCTCCAGCGGCACCACAAGATAGCGCTGGCCAAGAAGCAGATCACATCTATTGATCCCCCCCACCCGCTCCTTCCTGTTCTAGAGATGCTGCTGGCAGGAAAGAGAGAGCCTCTTGTGATACAGGCGCTGCTGTTTGTCTGACGTAAACTGTCTGGGCCGCAATGGGCAGATCTAGTTCTTACAAGGGGCTGAGTTCAGGATGTTTAGAGAGAGACAAATGGGTAATGATAGAGCTACTGCCAGTTGGGGATGTGTGAGAGTTGTCGGCCGTCTAAACTTCCCACTACAGAGCGCAAAGAGTTAACAACAGACCCAGTGGGGAAGCTCCCTGCAGAACAGCTCATCATACTGTATGTAAAAAAGAAGTGCAGTGATAAGTCTAGGCTGCCATGCAGTACATTTGGGATCAAATTTCTAATTCTGCCTTTTCATTAGAAAAGATTAGTTTCCATTACATCCATTATGTGGCATGGCCATGGTATAATTTAACAACATAAATTTACAATGGCTTGTGATATCTATAAAGAGTAATTATAGTCCAGTACTGGCAAAAAACTATTTCTGACTGGAGACTTTTGTGTAGTAAAAGTCTCCTCCAAAGCTGGTCACAAGAAAACCGGTGTGTGTAATGACATCAGACACAACCTGGTGTCGTGTGATACGTTACTGATACACTGGCACCAATATCACGATACATCCTCTTGAATACCAAGGCACAGGTGGACCTGTCCTCTGCCTCAGGTGCTTTAACTCTGTGTTCTGCTTTCTCACAGTTCAACTCTTTTACTTTGTAACAACATCTGAATGATGGAGCATGTGTACATGTGGCGAAAAAGACAAAGTCAGCTTGTTTTGTTTATTCTGTCTATTCTTGTCTCAAAAACTGTGCGAAACTGAAAGCATGCTAAGCACTCAATAAAGCACCACAATAAGTCGGTAAATGTTTGAGTCGTGTCTTTTGTAAAATTATCTTCATTTACACAGATTTTGTGATGTAGCATAGATAATGTTTACCAAGACATTGTTTCACTATTGCTGTATATCATGAGATACTGTTTCTCAGCCATGGTCTTCCCTGAATTAATGCTACATATGTTTAAGATTTTAGAAATTGTAGGTTACTGTAAATAATAAATACCTAGACCAAATTTTAAGCTATATTGTTAAAAAGGTGTTTAAATTTAAAGGGAAACCTTGGTCATATGCTCTAAATATTAACTGACCTGTCCAGACTAATACTGTATGAATAAGTAATAAAAATTCTGTTTTGTGTTACAAAAGCTTTTTGAGGCTAGGGTTTTGTTTAACTGCCATAAATTATGTGGAAAGCCAGCAGATATCAACCACAGCACACCTCTCACGTACTCTCAGTAGGGTTCCTTATGTAAAATAAAGAGGGGGGGATTATAAAATATGAATGGTGGAAACTTGAGCAAAAGAAAAAAAAAAAAGAAATTAAATATGAGTGGAAGTCATGCATCACTGTTCATTGTCTGGATATTTGTGGAACAAACTGTAAGAGAGGAGAGATCCAAGAGACTGGTAAATTTTATCAGGAAGGTGAAGGATATTCCTGATTGTGTAGTATGCTTATTGCAGTGTATGCACGTGTGTGTATCACAAACAGAAAGAAATATTATTATAAAGGGTTAAGGCTATTTAACACAGTCCAGTGTAAATCACAGGTTTAGACACAGTGACTGTGCGTACACGGGGACGGAGACATAAAGCCATGCATGAAATTACTTCATTAATCTTCTTCTGATAGGCTGTTCTTGTTTAGGGGGGAACTCTACCTGCTTAAAACAAAGAGCCCATCCTGCCTCCATAAATTATCCTCTTCATCAGAGGAAGAGCCAAATATAAACAGACAAACACACATGCAAGCACATGCACACACATACACAAATATAAAAGGCTAAATTAAAAGGCCACAATTAGCAGGTTTATCAGGTGTCCGGGATAATTCAAACGCAATCAGATGTGTAAATATTTGTACAGGCTCACAGTCAGTGTGTAATCACGACACATCGGTAAGTTTAAAACAACCTGCATGATGCAACATGATCAAGTAAAAAATTTAACTTGATTTATCACATTTAAAATGTTGTTCTAAAGCACACAATTCAAACAGCTCCAAAATGAATTGATGTTGCTCAAAAACACTATTGCTATGACTATGTCTGACATAGTCATAGCAATAGCCTCTAGCTTTTTACAGGCTCATCTCTACCAGCTGCCACACATTCCCCATAAATAGTGCTGGTAATAAAAAGGCGGGTGGGCCTAACTGATTTATACGGTAGTATCCACCACCACCACACCATTCAGGAATAATTAAACTTTGGGGATATCTCCTGAATTAATGCGTCTCCTTCAGGGGGGCAATCTAAACATACATTTCAGTCTCGACCACGTCTGGTGTCACCGGATGTACTGGTAGGAAGGGAGAGACTTTCCAAGTGGCAGGTTCAACAACCAGCCACTCGATGTGACCATTCGATCACACTTAGTGCTGCAGGGGTGGTCTCATAAGGAGGCATTTTAATACCAGCATAGTTTGTGACCAACAGGCAAATACACACATAAGAACAAAGTCGTATAATTTGAAGGCAGTTAAGCAAGCAGGAAGGTGCGCACGTACACACACACACACACACACACACACACACACACACACACACACACCTTTATCTAACAAATCTGTCAGTTAACATTATTATATTACAAAAGTAAAGATGTTGGGAAACATGGTTACTCAAGTTAGTCTCTAATGATCAGCATTTTCTGTAATGGGGAGTCAGAACCTAACCTGAGTTCCTATTTCATTGTCACTTCACTTTCATATTTGCATTGGAAAACGCTGATCCTGATTTAAACCGACATAATGGTCCATCTTTCAAAAAAGTTAAAAAAAAAATGTGTAGAAAGTAATAACAGTGTTTTAATGTTGAATTGTACAGCACTGCTAATCCTGTTAGTAATGAAATTCAAAGGCCTTAGTAAAACTGATTAATTATATCTTCACACTGCCAAATATGTATTAATCATGTTTGGCTTTGAAGACCATCCAGTTCTGATTTCTAGAAAAGGGATTTCAAGCACATAATTTAGTGTTTGAGGCACATAAAATTTTCAAATGTCAGAATTTTTGTTACCTCTGTAATATGAGTACGCATATTTGACATGGGTCAAAAGAAGCAAATACGTCAATAGAAATTGCTGTTCAGCACAGAGGAACTAGGCCTATGATGGCTGGCTTTTTGCACACTGCAATGTTAATGGCTGGTTATTGGTTACATCTACTTCCCTTGGGCAAATAAGGGATGAGCAGTAGTACTCTCTCTCTCTCTCTTTCTCTCGAAGACACACCCATAACACTGCTAAATATGCAAACTGCATCAGTCTTTTTAATTTAACAGTGTTCAACAGTTGATGATGCATGTCCCACAGCTTTATTTCAAACAACTACAGACTGTGTTTGAATGTACGAGCCTGAAACATTTGATTGCAGCCTTCCAAACAGACTGATGATTAAAAAGAGTGCTTGGTCTAAAAGCTGTAATGAGTGCAAGGCTCACCCAGGCCATGCAGAGAAGACTTGGTGAAGCTGTCAGTGGGAATCAGAGCTGCCACAGTGATGGACGGTTTCAATATTGATTTCATAAATAAACAAAGCTAACCATCGATCCTAATGTTATTTTGCATTTCAATTACTGTTTCGAAACATAACCTTCAAACAACTGGCCGCTCAATACCAATAGCCTTCACTGATAAACACCCATATAGTTACCCACCTTACATCACATTTTCTTACCAAGTGTGAATTAATGGACCTAGAATTTGCTTCAAAGAGGTGGTAGACCTGTTGTGAGTGAGGGAAGATGTCACAAAAATACTAATGAGTACAACTGTATGAAACTTTACTCAACTTTACTTTGAGTGTTCTCAGTTCGATGTCTTCTTGTGACTAATTTATTGCTCTACTGCAGTTTACAGTATTTTGTCAAGAGCATTACCATGTTAACAGCTCTTTTCTTGACTCAGTTACTTTTCTCAACTTCTGTATTCTATGGTATGTGTGTGTGTGCATACGTGCATGAATGCATGTGTGTGTAAATGAAGAGGAGCCCTTCAATGTGGAGCAACAGGAAGAAGTGCTGACGCACCGTGTCAGTGATAGCACTCTGCTGCCACAAGGGCATGAGAGCCCACGTAGGCTAGCATTATCCTTCTAGACTAATGGACCTGGTTATTTTTAAACAGATTCTCACACTGCAGTGGAGGTGTCCAAGGTTACCATGGACGAGAAATCAGGAGGGACGCGTGCGGTGGTGGCTCGTGGTTTCTGCGCGGGTGGATGTTGTGAAATAGCCAAAGAGGCATGGTGGCTAATCACTGAGAGGTGTAAATGCCAAACATCAGATGGGGTCTCAAGAGACAGCATGTTACAATAACAGGAAAATCTTCCAAAACTGAACAATAATATTTAAAAAGAAATGTATATAAAATACTTTCCATAATGAGATCTATGCCATGTTGGTTGTTATGAAAAGAGAAAAGTTAACTTACAATATGACTATTTTGACACAGATTTCTGAATAGAGAGCACTTGGACTCCAGATGAATAAATACAAAAAAAGAATAAGCCAGATTTTTAAAACAGAACAAGTTTGAATGTTGCATGCTTTTCTTACTCTTATTTCCCAATTAATTACCTAGGGAGTAAATCACCCAAGGGTGGGGTTTAATGTGGCAGCTCAGCTAAAAGACAGCCTAAGTGCTAACAAGTATGAACCCAAATACCTTTGGAGCTACAGAATAGTGAACATCCAGAGAGTGTCAATATACTCTGCATCCCCATTTGGCCTGGAGAGGGACAACATGCTCCACCCTCCCCCCTCTCAGCCTGAGCTGAGTGACATATTTACAGTGAAAGTAATGATACTAGATACCAGAAATGAGAGGGCTCCAGCGTGGCCAGTGGACTCAGGAATCTCTCTAATGAATTGGACAACAAAGCCCTGTTGGTACAAGGAAGAGGTATTTAGAATTGGGTGACAAATTTAATTTAAAAACATTAGGTTCTCTTTAAAAAGGCACACATCCCAACACCTCCTAAAAGCTCTCGGAAATGAGGAGTGGGACAGGTGGGTTGGCTGGTCAGCTGGGCTGGACACTGCAGCTACAGAGGCCACCAGCTCCTGCCTCATAACGGTTTGGCCACTCTCGGTCAGGAGCCTCTTCTGGTAATGTATTCTGAAACCAAATTACCGTAAGCTGATCCCATCTGGATAGTGTCTGTGCACGGCTGCTTTGGTTACCCACCACTGCCTCTAGCCTGCGATAGCATCTCCATGAAGACAGCAAAAATCTGATTAACCCAATAACAATGAAACACTTGGTCAAAGAGCAAAGAGCTTTTAACTTAAGATACACTAATGCAATTCCCTCGCCTTGTTTTCTGAAACCTAATAAGAATCAGGCGGACGAACTGCTAGAGATGGGTGTTTGCAGGCTCTAATGCAGCAAGCTGGGAATGAAGTCAAATAAATTGAAATCTAATTCATCATTGTGTGCTAACTTCTTTCTGCTCCTCTAAAAAATACATTAAAAAGCTCTTATTTCATGAAGGGAAATTGGATAGCCTAGTTAGTTTATAGCAGTGGCTCTGCCAGGGCTTAAGGAAAGCAAGGGTGTTGATGGAACATTTAGAAGAAGAGAGAAGTCACATCTCAATTCACTGCCGCTCAGACCGTGTGTGTTTTCAAGCAAGCACAGAGGAATTTAAACTGACAGTCTTCAGCATTGGCTGACTTCTGAGTGGCGCGGACAGCCACTGCAACACAAGATCAACAATAAGCCTGTCAGACTCATACAGTAAATGACTTGTCTCGCTGCATGAGCCAAGAGATATTTAGCATTAAACAAGTCAAAAACTAAATAAGAGGTGGAGCGTAATGGGGCACATATAAAAGGTAATGAACAAATACAACATGAGCAAATACAGTTCCAATAAAACCAGTAAAAATCTCAATATTTGGTAGTAACTTACATGCAACCACAAATTTAAATATTGCTAGTCTGCAAAGAGACAAGAAGAGCGTGTCTCTCTATTCTGAGGACAAAACTCTGTTTCAATCTAATTCCCAGGCAGTGGCGATGCCCTCAGGTCAATCTATAGAGTGTATAATACAACGATTCCACAACAGTGCTGTGCTAATTACATGGAGCACATACAATCCTCATAATCCTCTCAACCAAGCATCACGGCCACATCCAGCCCTCAGTGAGGGGCTGCAAATACCGCTGTACAATTAGCAGAAGAGAGCCACTGCTGAACCAAAATTAACAGTAGACTCAGGCCAACGCTGGAGAGATCCCACAAATAACTAACTGTTGGTAAGTAGACAAGTAATCAGGAAATAACAAATTTGTTATGATCATTTATACATAAGTTGTTGTAACAAATTTTTAGTTTAGGAGTAAGAAAAAAAAATTGTTAGACACACATTTTGTCTAAAAACGTTTAAACTTAACACACTGCTTAAACACTTAACACATCTACAGTAAATGACTGAAGTAATTTATACATCAAACACCTGTTCACATCTCAGATTTGAAAGAGGAAATGCTCTTTTCATTGGTTTGTTAAATGTTACATGTATCCATAATAATAAAATATCATGAATATGGGACACAAAAATACAACATATTAATCAGTATATCCTTTTATTATGTACAAATTCCAAATAATTGAACATGATCACTAAGCCTATAAAAATATTGCACTTCTATTATTACTGTGGTGTTCTTGAAAAAAATAAATTAACAAATATAAACATTAACTTCAATATATTACTGAAGTAATTGACATGTACAATTTTAGTAATTAATTTTTTCATATTTGATAAATTGACTAGTGAATATTATATAAGTGTCAAATTAATATAGAAATACTTTTCGGAAATTTGTCAGATTATCTAAAGGGAGACAACATCAACTGAAACTACAACATGTTTCAAACAAATGATTTGCAACATAGTTGAACATGAAGAAGAAAAGTTTAAATGTTTAATAATGTTTCTCCTGGTGGCAATGAATATGATTCTATATTTGATGGAAACTGCATTTGTAGGGAAAATGATTCAAAAATGAAAAAGCTCAATGTCTCCTAAAATCTAACGATAATCACATATTTATATGTTTAATTTACAGAAATGGTAGAATGATGAAAGAACTGCTTAAAAACTAAATATTAGTTGTGTCTTCTAATTTAGAGATGTACTACAATGAAAAATATAAATACACTTGAACTGATAATATCTGACATGTTACAGAAATACCCACTTACTGTTGTATGTGGAATTTTATATCATGGTGTACCTGAGAAAAAGTGAACTTGTATAATACATCTTAGAAAAAAAATATTACATATATGTCTAAGATATTAATGTTTAGAAGAAGTTTTGTAAAGTTTTATAAACAAATCGGTGCAGTAAAGCAATACACACTAACAGGATTCAGCTCTCTAGCTTTGCACTGAACCATTTTCTTTGAAGGATTTTTTTCACTGCCTGTATTGCTTTAAAATCTAATGAATGTTTTAAAAGTATACTGTTTAATTATGATGAAATGGAATAATAGTAGCCTAAGCACATGAAAGATCAGTTGCAAGAACACACACATATAATAAGAATGCAGGATGTCATTTGGAACAATTTTCTAGAAATTTCTCAGCAAACACTGCAGTAGAAAAATAAAATTATCTAAATGCATTGAGGGACTAAAATGTCTTTAAACATCTGACTGGTTTTCCACAAATCACAACTTCTGCATATATAGGACTTCATCAATAATATCTATTGAAAATATTAAAGACTGATATAAAAATTATCTATATATTGCAACAAATCTTTGAACAAGCCCAATGTTTTAGTCTGGGTTTTTCACACATTGTCAGAGATGTATTGCAGTAAAAACATTAATATTGTCCCAATAACCTGTTTCCAATAAAACATAAAACAAAAATTAAATATTTCCCTCAACATAATACAATTTATTTTGAGTCAAATGTAAGGTATTGATGGATTTGCAAAGTTCTAGGACAGTGTAAGCCCAGACTGTCCCAGTAGCCAGGGGATGTTGAGACAGCAGCTTGCCTCGCGTGCCGCTGGCTGGGACAGACCTGCCAGCTCACTGAGGTTACAGGGTCCTTTTATTTGTCTTTCCCTGGCTGCAAATATTACAGTGTGTAATTTATCCTCTCCAATTCCGTGGATTCATGTTAATCTCATCTGCTTAAAATATTATTCTCATTCTCCCTGGGTGGCCCGATCTAGGAACAAAGCCATCAGCAAACAAGCTCCTAACCCAAGTGGACAGGCACCCAAAATTCCTTAAGAAAAAAAAAAAAATACACACTTTGCAGAGGGGAAAGCTAAATCAATCAGCCATGCTCTGAATTAAATTTATAAAGACTGGCATACATGATGTGTTCACACAATAAATCTACACACATATACACACACATGCACAGTTGCACCTGCCCTGTTGCTCTATACAGTCAGTCCCTATGTGATTTAAAAGCCCTTAAAACAATAATCAAGAGAAAGTGTATGTTTAAGAGGGTGAGGAGGTTTGAGAGGGTATATGAAGAGAGAAAAAGAAAAGTACATCATTGCTAAAACAGGAAAAAAGTTCAGTGCCTAGACTAGTAGGATTCAAGAAACATAAAACAAGACCAGGTACTGTTAAAGGAGCAGGTGAGGAAAAAAAAAAGAATAACAGGAAAAAGAAAAAAGAAAAAAAGAAAGACAGCAAGGAAATAAAACTGCATCACAACAGAGGGGTTAAAAGGAGAAGTGAAAGAAGGAAAGAAAGAAAGAAACAAGGTGCACCTACTGGTTATGATAGCTGAGAGGGTCTGGAAGACAAAGTTCTGAAATGTCCATCAGTCCAGTTTTAGCATTCCAGGAATGAGAGGAAGAGGAAAGAGAAAACAATTGAGACCCGCTTCTTCCCTAAATGACAGCAGAGCACCCTCAGAGACAACGCTGCCGAAAAGCCCCTCCAGCACCGCACCCCCCAGCCTGCACAGGTATGTTGGACTCTGATGGATTGAGTGGGCGCGTGTGTGCGTGAGCATGTGTGTTGTGTATGTGTGTGTGTGTGTTTATGTATATATATATATATATATGTGTGTGGGGGAGAGATTAAGAGTGTGTGTCTGAGTGTATGTAAGTGAATGCGGGTGTATGACAGAGGGAGAGTGAGAGAGAGAGAGTGAGAGAGTGAAGGGGGGAGGGACAGACAGACAGAGAGGTAAAGGGGGGTGAGAGAGAGAGAGAGAGCGAGCAAGAGAGAGAGAGAGAGAGCGAGTGAGCGAGCGAGAAGCGCAGGCAGCAGCGGGATGAGCGCTAAGATGGAGAGAGCATGAGAGCGCGAGCAAGAGGAATGACTCTTTCCATGGTCGGGATAGGGCTCTTTAAGACTCAAGGGCTTGATGAATATGGAACAGCTGCTGTTGGCTGGCTCCGAGGGGCAGGACTTAAAGCGACAGTGGGGCCGGCGGAGCACCGGGGAGGAGGGATCCAAACGCTCACTCACACACTCTGCTATGCACAATACACACACACACGTACGCACACCACACATGGCTCACACACATAGACAAAACAACCAATCACATGAACAACAGAGATGCAACTCAGACAACAGTCAACACACAAAGTTTCCATCTCTATTAAATTAAGAGAGTTGTGCAATATTGGATGCTAAAATAAAAAATAAATGCAGAAAATAAATAGAAGTAGGGGACTGTCAGAGTCAGAGACTGTAATGAGGCATTTGTGAAATAATAAGAAAAGCTTAAATAAAAGCTTTCTGTTCTGAGTTGTAGAAAATGTAATATTCATTGTATTTAATATCAAAGCAAATTATCTTTGTTCATTTACAATTTTCAGATTTTATAGAGATATTCACTTTCTCGTAGTTTCTACATCTTTCTTTGTATGCTTGCATTAGTATACGTTCACTGCAATGATTTCAAACAAAGCCTCAGGAAAGCCAAAGCAATTTTACTCCACACAACAACAGAGAACTTTACCAAGCAGCTGAAATCCCAGAACTTGACTCTGAAGATTAAAAAAAAAAAAAAAAAAAAAAAAAAAAACTTACTGTCAAATATATGCATTTTAAGTGATCAAAATGGAGCCTGTACTGTTATATACCACATCATAAAGTAAAATCTGACACCAGCCTAAGCCACACTATAGAAGTTCCTGCGAGCAGTTTAGTGGATCTGCAGCACTTCACTTTCAAAAACCAATAGCTTTCAAACCACTAAGGACAGTAAATGTATTTATTGAGCTGTGCCACTAGCTCCATTTGCGGGTGCTACATGTGAGGGACCATTGTGAACCTTTCACCACCTGTGAGAGATGATCTCAAGCCATAACTCATATTCTGGAAGCCCATCAGCTTCTAAAGCAGCGGAAAATCCAGCTCTGTCTTCTCTAACCCCAGCTTTAGAACCGCCTGTGTTTCACTGTTGATCAAGCTCAGTAAGAATGCCGAGAATGCAGATACCATTTCACAGTCAGTGAGGGTCTCCATGTTACTGTATCCCCACATTATAAGAACAGAGCTTACCATGGCATCTTATTGGAGAAATGAGCAGTCCGACAATGGCTGACACTTGGCTGAATCAAGCAGAAAGAAACAGCAGCTTGAACCACTTCTCAGAAACTCACGAGGTGCCTGAACAACGGTCTTCAGCTACTTCAGTAAAAATATGAGTGAGTGAGGAGGAGTCGAGATCTACCAGCAGAGTCATGCAAAAAGGTGTGTTATAGGTCGCTCTGCTGCTCTCCAGCTTTCTCTGCTGAACAGGAACAGTATAACCCCCGGAGAGGAATCCGGTTCCATTCATCGGCTCACGTTTCTATAATCAATGCAAAAACATCACGCAATCCCTATTGATCATCACAGGCCTATTGATGTGCAGCAATAGTGCCTCCACAGTGGCACAGATCACACAGCATCTGGTCTCTTTTTGTGACAAACACAAATGACTAAATAAATGAAAATCCAATTAAGATTGATGCCAACTCAAACACCTGTCAGTTTAATTCCTTAGAGAGAAATAAAATCAACTATCAAACAAGGTTCTCGGACTTATAAACAACACTGCACTAAATACGGAACAAAAACCTTAAAAAAACAAAACAAAACATGGTTCTACATTTCACAAGGCACAAACAGGACACAAAGTTTACTGTATATTGTACTTCATTACAGACACTAGTAAATAGAATTTCAATATAATTAAAAATTCAAATCTGTAGCTGCAAGCTGTAGTAAAACAATCTATCTATCCCATTGGGGATGTAAAATACTTTAACTTTAAATTCCTCATTTTGTGTCAAATGAGTCAACTCACATCCTAGTAGTAGTAACAGCTGATCCAGCATTGTTTTAGACACTAAGTTACAACCAGACAGAAAATCACAAGAGGTGATACTCTCTCATGACACACTGCAATATTACCCTGGTATCTAGCCTGTGTACTTTTTTCATGTTGATAACTGCTTCCATTTGATATATTATACATTTCTGCATATTTTCCTTTGGCCTTGTAAGGCTTTCGACTGACACCAAAGACTTTTGTCACGCAGTGTGAGCTATGAAAGCCCTGCTGCTGCTATCATTGCTTCTTATCAGCTCTGTTATGAAAAAATCACGGCGTATGACAGTTGATTTGACAGGAAGGGATCTGATACAAATAAAGAATAGTGCTGCGCTGGGCAAACACTCCATCACATGTGGCATGACAAAGTTAGTGCAATACCTGAACAAAGGTCTGTGTTGATCTAGCTACTATAACATGTAGCTAATTACTTTAATTTTTGTTTTAATGATTGGGATCTCTGTTTTTTATGGCATCACACAAATCTGCTTTTATTCACTCTGTACAGCACACATGTACATGTGTGTTTAAATATATGTGTAGTGCTGCAATTAGAAAACACGCTATAGAAAATTAGTTTGTCAAAATAAGAAAACAGTCATTTTAAGTTACTTAAGCGAAGTGCAGTGGCTTTAAGCAGTAGTCACCCGTAGTGACTTGTATTGTTGTATGCAAGACTGATAAAATTACATCTGTTAGTGTCATGAAAGAAGAATGACTCCACTGATCAAACAGCAGTTTTAAAGAACTCAAGACACATGACATCAACCAGGGTATTCCAATTTACATGGGGCTGAAGTTTAACTAACACTGAGGCAGTTGAGCAACATGAAGCCTCAGCTTTCTGATGGTTAATAAAGATAGTGTTGTTTTAATCAACTCTCTTACTGACAAGTTAATTTTTAAGCTACATGTAATTTCCTGGTCATATAAACAGGTTTGGTATGGGAAAAAGAGCATGAAAGCTCCTAACCTAGCATCCTTAAATTTGCACTTAAAAAAAAAAAAAAAAAAAAAAGAATTAGCAAAATAAATCTGCATGGTTAGTGATCTGCATGAAACAGTTTAACCTCAGAATTTCTCTGGTCATAATCAGACAACACAGGCCCTTAGACTCGTTATGTTTAACCTTTTCATGCGTACAGTAATGGTCAAATCGATAACGTAACTCAGTCACCATTCCCAGAGGAATAGGTACAGTGTTGCAGGTCCGCGTGCACTGCACATGCCTCAATTAGAGCTAAACCGCGCGCGCATTGATGTAATTTACAGTACAGCTACAGGTGCGTCAAGGCTAAATTTAAAACAGGATAAAAATGAAAAAATCTTCAAATTGAAAATAAGAACACAGAGCAGGGAAAAAAAACAAAGTACTATGTCTGGCATGTGTAACAGGAAGAGAAACTACGGCTGACGATGAATGTATAGTGTACCTTACTCGGACAAGTCATGTCACATCCCCGGCTGAGCACAGCGCACTGTGGAAGTGGTGTCTCCAGGTTGTGGTGGTGGTGGTGGTGTGGCTCTGTATGTCTGAGCGCGCCGCTTAACTGCCACACACCGCAGCCACACTATCAACTCCTCCTCCGGCGCGCGCCCAGTGCCTAAACCAAACACCTCCACCGGCAGCAGGACCCGGGTGATCGGGGTCAAATTGGCTTCAAAGAAAAAAGTCTGCTACGAGGGAAAAAATACCGTTATGCCAGCTTGTCTTATGACTTTAGCTCCCACTTTTTGTTTGATGGGCTATATTAAAAAAAAAAAAATCACTTAATTTTGAGCGTATGTTATGTTGTATTATTCGACAGTTACTATTTTATTTTACTGCTCCATGAATTCCTGTAGGGACCCCAACTGGTAAGGAGGAAACGCAGTATAATTTTGGGCAGCGTGTCCTTCGTTAGTGCCTCCATGTTTCTGTACAGCTGTTTGGAGTCTATTGACTTATATCTGAGGCTCTAATTTTTTTAAGTTTATTTTGCCTCTCTGTCCCCATCAACCACGAGGTGTGGCGGGTACATTTGCACCTGAGAAAAGGGCAAGTGACAGCAGACGTGCAAAAGGTTGAACACCATGGCAGTCCGTTGGTTTCCACTGTTGAATAAATAACGGGACAATAGCAGCGTCGCGTCTGTTGCCGAGATCAGTCAATGTATCACATAACCCAGGTGTTCACAAACTTCACAAACTCAATTTGATTACATTTGTAGGGGGTATGTAAATAATGTTTTGAATGTAGTTTGGCATGTAGGTGTCTGTGAGATACTGTAGGGACCATCATGTGAAAGTAAACTGTGAAACAAAGCATGTTATACATAATAGTGAAATTTGAAATTTGCTGGTGGACCCCATAGTGCCCCTCTTCTTGACCTCCAAGCGTCCTCAGATCTAATGTCAGAGTTATGGCAAAGCATCACATATGCACATCAACATGCAAAAACAATGTAAAAATACATTTTCCCAGCAGCACACCTGACCCTTCAACTTATGTAGTCATTTCATAAATGTGACAAGAGAGATTTCGATTTGTTGATATGTACTCTGTTCCGTCCTGTCTCGTGAAAGGTTTTCTTCCACACATTTCAAATTTTCCATCATTGACTGACTGCCTCAGCTGTGGACCAGAGCATAAAGCCAGCTGACAGCAGTAACCAACTCTATCATCTCCACTAGAGGGAGGGCTATCTCACAACAAGGCCACCAAGGAGCTGCAGCAGAGGTACCTTTATTTATTTATTTTCCCAGGGTGATAGTGTAATTCATAAACTGAATGAATGACAGTCAGGACAGTGCCAACAACCAGGCGCACAATGGAGACTCGACTACATTTACTTCTGAGCACAAAAACCTATCCATTACAAACGTGTAATTATTGTCCTTAATAGATTAATTCATGCTGAAAGATAGAAATGGGTTCCAGGCTATTGATGTAATCATTTCACTGAGGAAATTAAGTGACATTAAAAGAATGATATTGTCACCGTGAAAGTATCATTGATTCTTTTCGAATGCAATTAACTGTATTTGAAAATGGGACCTGCACATTGAGCTGCGCAAGGAGCACTGAGGATCACTTCATTTGTGAGAGATATAAAGACCAAATTATCCCATCAAAGAGAAAATCTATAAATGTAATGGCACAGCGCTTCTGCACTAAGGAATGACAACAGCAGTTCCCTCTGTTAGGTGTATTAACTACCAGTGAGCGGCTCTCAACAATGCACAGAAAGCTTACCCAGACTGTGAACTAAAGGAGACTATCACCCAGTTTAAGAATTCACCTGTGAATTTTTACTGGCTTACATAAACAATACTCTCGTAAAAGTAGGACCCTTGAGATGTAAAGCTCAAATATGTAATGTCACTGAGATATTGCCTGGAACCATGATTGCTAATAAGCAGGAGAGTTGTTTTATGGAGTCGTAGAACTTTGTTTCAGTTTTACACTCGAGATTTTTGCATAATGCAATTCAAACTATAACTGAAACGATCAGTTTATTAATCAATGAGTTGATCTGCTGAAAATGAACCAGCTACTTTGATAATTAAGTCATTTTTTAAGCAAAAGTGCCAAACGTTTCCCGAGTTCTGGCTCATCAAATGTGAAAATTTCTGTTGATTTTCTTATGATTTTCTGAATGTCACTCATGTCAATTGTGATAGTGGCAGACATCAATGTGGCCCATAAGAACAAATTTCTTTCTTTCCTGCCTGCTTCTTTGAACTCTGATGGGAATATGATCAGTGCACTGGCTGGACCCATGGCACAAGTCAAGCTCAAGCACTTTTGATTCAGAAAGAATGAAAGATCACACTCTGATTCACATTTGTGTGCATTGTTTTTAACAGTGGAATAAACTATACAGGGGTATACATGAACTCTATATCTTCGTAGTACCTGTTTAGCGTGTGTTGTTTTGTTGACTTTCCACAGTTGTGCAGTGAGTTTTGATGGATTCCAACAAAAGCGTGTTTGTGCAGTGGTTGTTGGTCCACACAGCTCCCTAACCCAATTACAGTGTTGGTAATCCAGTGAAAAGAAATTTAGTGAAGAGGCAGAGGGAAAGGCAGAGAGGGAAAAACATAAAACATATCAAACACAACTACTGATATGATGTCCAAGCATCAGAGGAACCAGGCATCAATCTCCAGTCCTGGTCAAAAATGCTGCATAATTCAAACCCAAACGTTTTTCTTTGTGCAATAGATCCAGATCAGAGGGTCTGAAGCATCTCTCCCTCCACCTGCTGTCAGCCACCCTCCATCCCACCCTCACCTAAATTTCATTTAGGAGACATCTTTCTCCCTTACCCCCTCTCTCTCATGCTTTCTACGCTGCCGTCTCTCCTCTCTCTTTGAATTCAGTGCACCATAGCCCTTAGATTTACTTGCTTAACAAATATGGACAGGGGGCCTAAGTGGTTTTTGAAATCTTCGAATGGACTTTGGAGTGCCTGTGCTGTGCTGGGTGACAACAGTCTCTCTGTCTGTCTCTCTCTCTCTCCCCCTAACTCATATGTGTGTGTGTTTGTAACTGGGTGTGTTTGTCTGGTTGTCTGTCTGTTTATGTTTATGTCTGCGCGTGTGTGTGCATACGCACGTCTATGGCTTCCCCATGCTCTCACAGACTCCCTGGCTGGGAGATGGCAGCGCTGGGTGGAGCGGCAGTCTGGAAATGAGATAAGGATGTCTGATTCATAGGATCTGACAGGAAATCTATACTCTGCAATGTTTATAATCCAGCCATTACTACACAGCCAAATGAAAGAACAATAATCCAATCATTTACTCCATATTTACCTGAGGCAGATTCTCGGCTTTAAAGGCAAAGTGCACTGCGCGGTGACGGAGGCTGTAAAAAGGCTGATGTGGGCGAGGGTGTGGAGGGGCAGTTTTAAGCTAAGAGAGAGGAGGACATCGAGCTCTGCGAGGATGGACCGTCCTCTGGGGAGATGTGTGTCAACAGGAGATGGGATGGTTCACCTGTGTGCACTCTGCGGGGTTAAGGGTCACTCATTACTCATCATTAAGACCCCACTGATTTATGAGTAACTAACAAGAAAGGGAGTAACTAGAGTTTATGAAACATGAGGTTAAAGGTTACAGAGCTGAGCTCTAAAATTTCCCTCAATGAGTCTGGAGAAAAAAAAATCCTCAAGTCAGATGTACTGTATTAACAAAATGCTTCTACTATTACAGAGCTTATACAGTTTAAAGAGGAGGTGTAATTTGACTGCCTCACACTGATCCTGTGTCATCTACAACAGAGAAGTCCATGGAGGTAATGTCTCTCCATAAGCATAGAGGAATTCTCTGGCGGGGGTTTACTTATCATAGAGTCTTTCATGGACAGTATGAGCTGCTCTTCATTGTGTACGAGGGGGGAGGTTTATCTTATTTGGAAAAGTGAAGGGGGCCTGCCCTTATCTGTCAATAAACAGTAATTAGATTTTGTGGCCGATAGCGTCGATTGGTTTCTAATCTAGCTGTCGCCCTAGACGTGTGTAATTAAAATCCTGATTGATAAAGGGGCAGAAGCCCGCCCACGCCACCACTTTACCAGACCCTACCCCCGACCCCTTCAAAACACAAACAAGAGAGAGATATGAAAGAAGGCCTGGGGAGAAAACTGCACTTCCTATTGATCAGCTCTATCTGCCTTCCTATCAATGCCCTTTTCCCACAATGGAGAGGCTAGTACAAAGGTTTCCCACGTTAAACTTCATAGCTAATCTTCATCCGCCAGATTTTATCCTCCCTAAAAAAATCTAACCAAAACAACCAACATTTTACCTAAAATGATAAAAACTGGCGACTTGCGTTCGTACCACGAAATGTGAACGCATGTGACTGTGTGAAATTCCCTGTGTAAAATAAGAAATTATACCATGCTCACAACTAATGAGGAAATGCTTTACTGTATTTGTAATGCAATCAAGGAAAACGATGCCTTAGGTGACACAGAGATGAAAAAGCAACAATGCATTTTATCTATTTAACTAATGGGCCTGTGAACACAAAGATAAGGTCCAGACAAAAACACAAACATAGGTCTACACACACACACACACACACACACACACACACACACACACACACACACACACACAGGTGAATGTCAAATGTGCATCACCACGCATTAGACAAATAAGGTAGTACCTTCAAGTCAGAGGACTCCCACAGAGAGTGGCCAGGCTGAAAGATGTTCAAAAACACTGCCTCCAGACTTCACTGTCATCAGGGTCCGTACAGACAGACAAGCGAGGAAGAAAGGCTTCATGCTGTCTAAGTTCTAGAGAAAAGGGACAGTGAAGAAAGTGAGACAGTGAGAGAGGAGAGCGGGAAAGAGAAAGCATCAGGCAAAGAGGTGTCCAGCTAATTGAGCTTGCACATTTAGCTGCTTCAGCCAGTAAATATCTCATCATGACCCAAAACCTCTGAGCGGTTCCATAACGGCATGAGAGGAACATAATCTGTCTTATGGAGTAAAATTTTGCCTGGCTGTCTGCAGGATTCTTTAAGCTGTGTAAACTGGGAGAGTGTGCAGACCGCAGGCCTGTGACCTTTCCTGTCTGACACTGGTCACCTGCTGTCACGTGTGAGGGCTGACCCACAGCAGTGAATGATGGCTGCATACTCTGCTTCACCTCCCGTCTGTGACACATACGCGCTGGCAAATACACACACACACACACACACACACACACACACACACACACACACACACACACACACACACACACACTGTGGAGCGGATAAACCACCTCTCACTCAACAGCACACCAATGTTCCTTCCAGATCAGGAACATAATAAATCACAAATTAGATGTGTGTGAGTGTGTGTACTTCGAGGGGGTGGGCATTTTAAAAAGCACTGGTCCAGTGCTTAATTTGGGTCTTAATGGAAGGCAAAATTTCCAAAGGAAAACTTTCATTGGCCACAAAAGACTTTCCGTAGTTTTCACTTTCTTACACTGTGAGAGAGATTGAGATTGATATGTGCTGGCAGAGCAGTGCTAGCCCATGCATGGTGTACCTCATTTAACTGATTTCTGTAATTTCCTCACTAAACAGAGAATAATAAATGGTTACCTAAACAAATGAAAAATAGACCATAGAATAATACGTTAAAAGGCTGTTTAAGTTCTTAATCACAAGGCAAAGAGCATTACTTGTCTTATAACCATAAAACACCCATTATAGAGTAATCATTCATGCTTTGTTCTAGGCAGTATTTTGCCTTATAGGGCATTGTTAGTACCTCAAGTGTAGCAAGGATGTTATCTTCTAAAAACCACACAATACATATGACATAATCAAAATGACATAATTGTATTATGTGTCATGCACCACAGTATATCCATTTCCAGTATAGCTAATGACCTGTATTGTTAAGAGTTCAGATTTGAGTTTTTAGGATTTATTAGACATTTCAATAACAAAATATCATGCATTTTGTTGTTATAATACTAGTACTTGTTTCTATTTCAGTCCACTTTACACAATGCATAATACAAGACTGTAGAAAATGCTTAAAAAAAATCTAATCATTTCAAGATAGATAAAGATTTTTTTGTTAAATCATAGATTGTTTTGATTTTTTATTGCATTACGTTTTTTTATGTACACAGGGTGGAATATAACAAAAGACCTTTAAGTATAGATGGTGGACACCTCAAATGTAAGCATTAATTTACATTTTTACAAAATGTTTACAAAACTTACATTAATTGAAAGGCAATTGTATTTGATTGTATGCTATTGTATGGGTGTTGCTGTTATTGTGTTTCCCTTGTATGCAATCTCTAATAAAACAAACATATATACACAGACATGTATATGATCAATTATGATTTTATCAAGATGTGAAATACATGTGAGCTTTCCTCATGATATATGCACATCTATATGCATATCTAATGCATTTAAATTAAATTTTTACCCTTGACAAACTTTGAAAGAAAGCTCCTGGATATAGAGAAACCTTGTCATCTTGTGTGAATCAATGTGATTGGAGATCAGTTTCTCCTTTAGATTCTTCTTAAGAATTACTTCTCTCCTGATAATAAGGCTAGCTTTCCCTGTGGTGCCACAACAGTGGAGTGACCTTGTTACCAGGGTGCCATGTGTCACAGTGGGGGGACCCAGAGGGAGAGGATGGGTCGAACAGATCATCTCCCTGCATGCCTGGCACCCGTGCCCTACCCTTCCTGCTTCCACCACAGGCCCAGCACCAGAGAGGCCGGTGCAGGGAGACGAGAAGCTCCAGGCTCTGGAGAACATGACTCCAATTAAGCTGTGGAAGCCTGGCTCACGCTCCACTGCCTCAGCCCAGTTGTCCTACAAGGGAAGACACACAGCCAACCCAGGGAAATGAACTCTGTCACCGTAGTCAAGATAGTCACTGAGAGACTTAGATTATGCTTTACAAACAATTTGTAGTAGATAAGGACTCGCTGTGATCCATCAAGACACCGCAGAATGAAACTGAGAATACAATTGTGATCAGTGCGGTTGAGATACAGTGTTAAACAATGTAAAAATTTAACTCAAACCACAAGGGAAGAGCAACAGCGATGATAGCTTGTTTCCTGTTTTGAGATCCCTGGAGAAAAAATGCGGAGAGTTAAGCACACAGTAATAGATGAGAGCGATTGAGAGGCCTCGTTTCCCCCTGTGATTAAAAATGTATGTTGCCACACGCAGCCTTTGGTGTGGAACTCTCCTGGAAAAGGAGCTGGTTAATATTCAGGCCCATGTCTGGCTAATGTCTTAAAGTGATAAATAGGAGGGGGTTGCTGCCGTTTGATTGTTCTTCACAGGCAGTCTGGGAGCAGCAGCACAGGGGGATTTAAGGTGGAGGAATCCTCTCAAAGCTCCTCATTCATTCACTCTCAGACGCCCCATCATTAATTGGGCCTGTCGACATGACTCCTCTGTACCCAGGGCCACTGGCAGCTACCATGGTGGATGAGCTTTTTAAGACAGTTCAAAAGAGTCCTTGCCTCATGAAAGGCATTCAAATTACATGAAATTGCATTCATGTCAAGCCTTGCAGGCATATTCATACAGTACACTGGCATAATGTCTTGTTTCGTGCCCTGCATATCTGTGTGACTATATAATCGTCCTCTTGGGAACAAGTCACACTATAAAGAGTATGCTTTACAAACTATTAATACATAATGGTTAATTTTTCAAATGACTGAATACGTACATACAGTATATACAGCACTGTATGGTGTCAAGGAATTTTTCTTCACTGTAATGTAAATATAGCAGGTCTTTTTTAATTAAATTTGTGGCATAATAAGCCCAGGAGTAACTGACATTATTGAAGATAATATTTCCATAACAAACCAATTTTGTTTCTTGCTAAACAGCATGAAATATTCTGCATGAAAACATAAAAATCCACAGGGAGTCAATAATATTATCGGTGCCAATAAAGACTGAATGAAGTCGGAGGAAAACTTGTTTGAAGCATTCATATGTAGACCGGATGTATCTGCATGTTAATCTTTACCCATAGTGGAAAAAAAAAGACTTGTGATCAAGCCGGAGTCTAAAAATGACTCTTCCACACAGGCTTTACAACTAAAGTGCATGACAGTATAAATCTAAATGGGGAGCTGAACTACAATATGTGCAGCAGTTATCCCTTTGGCACAGTTTCCACTTTGACAGTTATCTCCCTGTGTAGGTATAGCTATACAGGACAAGGTGAGTCCAGCCTTCAAAACTTTGTGATTTCTACTGATTTGCAGCTGGAAGGTGATAGCAGAAGAAGGTGGCCAGATTTGGTTCATGATGTCAACCATGGGATACTTTAGTATTTATAACCATTAGGGGCTGTATATGTGTCATGCAGTACAGCGTGGGCTTATTTTCAGGGTGGCCATTGGCCTACTTCACTTCTATCCTTGTCTGACTGTTTCCTCATGCCAGGACTGATAACCCCTATATACTTCAAGAACTCATACTTTAAGAGGCTTTTAGCTGTTGTAGGTGATGCTTATTAGTTTTAACACTTTTTTTAATATTTGGGATTTAAAGGCATCTAATGAGTGTGGGCCTAAGATTGACATTTTCTTGTGTGAAAGCTACTGAACATGGCAGATTAATTACTGAAGGAGGGCGCTGATCCGCAGGCCACAGCGGCTCTCAGGACCTGACCATGTAGAGTAAAGCCGCCAAATGTTTAGCAGACAGCGCAGCACTGGACTGAGATTGAATGCTCATAATTTAGGGCCTCAAACAATTCCTGTTGTCTCCATATATCTAATAATCTATCCAACTCTTGCGATGTCACTCTATGCGTTTCTCTTTTTTTTCATATTGAAGCGATTTGCAGTCTCACTCTTTCTCACTCTTTACATATTTCACTATCTTTTGCAATCATACACTCATTCAGTACCCTCCCATTACTTTCTCCCCTCCTCCCCTCCCTGTCGTGGAAGTGGTTTCTGTTATGGCAGTGGGAAGGCTACCCGCAGCGGGAGAGATCCTAATTAACAGCCTATTCATTTGTGTGGAGCGGAGGGCTCCTGCTTTCTGAGCACTTGTTTTATGGTGGCGCTAGGGAGCCCTGTCCAGGGATTTGGAGGGGGATAATTGCCTTTGCCGCAGGCTGCAGTAATCTGGTCGGCTAATTCATTATTTTAATAAGTTAGCTTCTCCTCGGGGGTGTGCTAGCTGCGCTGCGCCTCAAACCTTGGTGGTGCACCTCGTTATTGTGGCGCTCTTTTACACCGCCGCCCGCACGGGGTTAATAACTGTTATTAGCCTCTCTCCTCAGCCTGCAATTTCTCGTTTAACTGGGGCGATTCAAACGAAACCTTTGCGAGCATCTAATAATCAACCTCTCTGGAACCAGGGGTAATCCCTACGAAGGGGTCCATATAGTGGAGAGGGGTAATGGATGCAATCGTCTGAGTGCCTTCGCCTCCACTCCTTTCATTAGGGCTCCTGATGTTGTTTTTGTTGTCGACACTGCTGTTGTTTTTACTCAGTTCCTCCAAAATCATTTGAGGGAAGAAATATTTGCCTTGAGCAAGGGAAATGGATCAGATTTATACATACAAATAAGATGATCATTAGGTTTGCGTAACTAATGGCTTCATTTAGGCCATAATCTTCCATCTCTCTAATAGGCTATGCAGTCAGTAGGATGTGTGCATGTGCATGTGCCTGTGTAGAGGCAGGCAGGTTTAATGACTCCAGTGCAGTCAGACATTTTGTGCATTGACTGATTAAAAACCATGTCATTTCAACAGGAAGGGAATAAAAACACGGCTTCATGAATAGAAGTATTTGAAAAATCCAATATTGGAGATGGTGATGGCTAGATGTTTGAAGGACGCTGCTGTTAAAATCCAATTATGAGTACAGCACAAAGTGGTTAAAGGGTTTTGAATGCAGCCATTGGATACATTATTTCACTTTGTGACGAAAAGAGATACCCTAATTCACTTTTGAGAGAAAATACAATGTGGACAAGGCAATCCTATTATGCGTCTCTAGATATCCCTGCTTTACATCTGCCTCTGACAAAGTCCATCACTGTGGCTGAAGGAGACAAAACATTCAGACCGTCCTTAACAGAGAAGTTCAAAATGCTTTGGAGGCCATTTGCATTTCAAACCTGCATGTGATTGCATTTAACAATTTAATACATCTTCGTTTCAACATGTATACCAGAGCAAATCAGAAATGCATGTTTCCCCCTCTAACTGTATCTTAATAACGATCTCTTCTGAGTGTTTTGTATCCTCTGTGCACTGCAGGAAAGTGAAGGCCTCAGTCCACATGCTCTGTGTGGCTTATGTTCCATCCTGTAGGCTCGCTTGTTTAGCTGTCATCATGCTGTGACCTGCCAGCCTCTGTGAAATGAGCTCCTGGATATTAAAGAGGCTATCTCTTCATCTGTACTTAACCATAGTGGAGTGACACATCACGTGAACCTGGGCCCTGTAAAGGAGAGGAGCAATAACTTCTAGGATGGAAAATGTTGAAATGAGTGAGGCCACGATCTGTGGTCAGTCATATGACTGAAAGAACAACATTTCCACTAA
Source organism: Seriola lalandi dorsalis (assembly GCF_002814215.2). NCBI lineage: Eukaryota > Metazoa > Chordata > Actinopteri > Carangiformes > Carangidae > Seriola > Seriola lalandi. Next base: position 1,065,186 of record NW_019525126.1, on the reverse strand, counting down.
TATGCATTCTCATCAACCCAGCAACAAGCTATTAAATCACCTGAAGTATTGCACAATGTTTATCCAAGAGAGTGACACTCTGCAAATGGCTCTACCTGATCATTTAGCACTTTTATCTGCATCTAAAAGTTAAACCTGTGCTTAGCCACAGCCCCCTCTGCACACAGGAGTGGTGGTTGTGCTCCATAAAGTACGCACATGATAGTAAATGACCTGGTTCACTATTAACTATTATCCACTTAATGTCCTTCCTGGCTTGCCACATGTGGAGCTTTGGCTGAGCGCTGGCCTCTGGGGCTGCCTGGGGCTCGTTCAGGGCCATGGTTTTTCAAAGCCCACACTGCCATCTGCTAGACCAGCGTCCCTGCGCCTCTTCTCGGGCTGACGTGGCTGCAGCTGGGACAGCAGAGGCCCGTGACTGTCCTACACCCAGGTGTTACCGCAGCTTCATGCATATGGATATGAAAGATTGCTATAGATCTCGGATTACATACGTGGTAGCTGACACGAGTTATAAACGCACTGCTCTGTGGACAGTATTGCTAAATGCTGTTTGTGCACAGGGGGGAGTTTCCTTATTGATTTCTTTCCTCTTATGGATATATCTCATTTGACACTCTTCTGCGTGAGGCAGTATTGATTGGTGATATCAGCTGATATTTTTTTGAAGAACTGCTGGAGCGGCATTGCTCAGCCCAGCAGCCCTGCCCACCTTAAAGCCGCTCAGCTTAGCATAACTGGCTTCTAATGAGTGGTCCCTCCTCTCATCACACAATCCTGAGTCCCCCCCTCCCGCATTCATCAATTCTCATTAGAGAAAATCATCATGTGGAATACCAACTTTTGGCCAATATTCATCACTGTCAGACCTCATCCATAGCAGCACAATGACAGACGCAGGATCTGGGAGTGCCTAAGTAGCACTGACTTAGCTCTTTTTATTCCCTAATCTCACCCTCTGTGCTTGTGGAGCCCAAGCAACTCTCTGCAGTGAACACTCCCTGACAGCAATTACTTTATGCAAAAAGAGTGGAGGAGTTCAGTGAGTGGCGTGAGTGAGAATAAGCCTCCTCTGAACTCGGGCTGTCGGCAAGCTGCAGCATTCCAATAGGAACAGAACAGTGCGCTTCCCCTGGGCGGTAAAGGGCAGCGAGGAGGGAGGGGAGATGGACAGCTTTGTAACACTGTGATCTTGTTGTGACATCACCCATCCAGCCATCATACGTTAAGTATACTGCTGCTGTGAAATTGTTACGTAATTACATTGATTTATTGGTATTTAGCTCATATTGAATGGTGATCTGTTCAAAATCAATTCAAACTTATACATTTATTCATATTTAGTTATTTAATTTAACTACTAGCACCTCCAAAGCGTGCAAATTCAAACAACACAAGGTGGTTTTATGGCGGTTTGGGTCAAACTATTTCATTTTTTTTACATTCCTAGTTTTATGAACACAACAACAACGAGATATAATGTGTTAGAAATGTGCTAATAGAATTATAATTAGTGAGATTTAGAGGTTGCTTGTAACCTGATTTGGTTACCTTTGGACAGAGCTTGGCTAGCTGTTTCCAGTCTTTATGCTAAGCTAAACTAACCGACTGCTGTCTGAAGTTATACACAGTATTTACCGTACAGAAATAAGAGTGGTATTGATCATCTCACCCTTTCCTCTTAGAAATAAAGCAAATACAGTAAGAATGTATTCCAAAATACTGAACTGCTCCTTTAAATCCCGCCTGCATCTTTCTCTCTACGTCATACGTCACACACAGATTGCCTTAGCCAGCAGTGTGTCCCCCCTCCTGTAAAAATAGCTTGTGTGTCATTCTCATAACGCTAGCAGGATCAATACATTCATTCCCATTTTAGCCGCTCTGCCCCTTTGCCCACCCACGCCCGAGAATAGGACAGCTTGCAAAACCCAGCCGCCATGTCAGCTAATCACAGCCCTATTGCTTCAGTCATTCGTGCCCCATCGTTGGCCCACACCGGCTGCCTGCCCAGCGCAGTTAGAGATTTTACCCAGAGGTCAGTGGGCTGGCCAGCTTGTCTCAGTCCAAACTCCCCTCCTGCCAGGTGGATCAGAGGGAGGCTAGTAGTTCGCCTCTCTGCTGAGAAAATGAGATCACACTACCACAATAGGGGGGCTGCCTTTGGAAGACCTTCATTCCAGGCTACAAGATAATAGCAGAAAACCATTTGCATCAACCAAGGGGACATTATAATAAATCAGACACCGTGATAAATTCTCTTAATGCTTGGCACTAACAGGTGTTAACTGACTCTCAGTTATTGTCATTTAGCAGCAGCTACAGAGCTAAAGAAGGATTCATGAAAATGTAAATTAGTGGTAACTCTCAACTGCTCCAGAGATACAAAATCTTTGAATTCAGGCACCATGTCAAAGACATATTTATATGTGCAAGCTTAAAACAATGCAAATACCAGTATAACCCTACAACACAATACAGTGCTAATCATTACAATTTGTTTGCTGTTCGGTTTGGTTGCCAGGAGTCGTTACAGTAGTCAGACTCACTGCGTACAGTTGCATACAGTCATACAGTTAGTTGTCTGTTTTTGACCATTGTTCCTTGTTGCATTACATAATTTTAATGTTTGCAACCAATGCGTCAGTGATAAATGCCGAACTATGGAGCCTGTGTACATATGCATAGATAGAAACTTGATGTACTGCTGCTCTGCATCTCATCTATAAGATTTCTAAATCTTTAATGAATACACACATATACTGTACATACGCGCGCACACACACTAGTGGATGCAGATTGCGTTAGGGAACCTTGGAGGGCAACATATGATGGCCTGAGGCGGTGTCTCTGTGGTTTAGGCATCAGTCACTTCCCTCGGGCTGCCAGTGAAAACATAAACAACATTCCTCCTCTGCAGGGAAGCAGTCAAGAAAACGTATTTAATATAAAATGGTCATAATAATATATTGGTACAAATGTTCATTCATTGTTCACAGGTGGATTTTGTAACCTCTGGACAGAGCCCCTTGTTTCGACTCTTAATGCTCAGCTAAGCTGCTGGTTCTAACCACATATTACAGACACAAGAGCTGCACTGAGCTGACCGGCTGTTTGCTACAGCTTCAGCTGAGAGTATTTCCCAAAATGTTGAACTATTCCTTTAAGTTCTGGGCTGATGTGCTATCCCTGTGCCGTCCTATCGAGGCGAGTGAGGGAATATCCCAGGGTGATAGCTGTAAGCTCACAAAGGAGTGTTTTTCCGCCTGAACCTGTCATAAAAGCCTGTGGCCAACTTCCAGTTCACCACACACACAGAAACACAGACATGTGCATTGTACACATACATTCAAATGATCTGACACACAGTAAAGGTTATTCACTATCTCATATACGTCTCAGAGAAACCAGTGCACCAGTGTAGGGGCACATACTGAAGAGACACACACATACAGGCTACACACCTGACCTAAGTCCTTCATCTCTCAGCGATATAGAGCACCTGAACTTTTTCTGGGTGTGATAGATGGATGGCAGAATATCCCTGAGGGACCGGTGATTAAACAGGAAGTAGGCAGAGTCACTGAGCAGCCCAGGAGCTGGCTGACCCCTCCTTCTCAGCCGCTCACTGATCTGCTGCTACAGAGAGTAGAAGAGAGGAGGGAAAGAATGAAAGGGAGCCATAGATTATCAATAAAGTCAATATGGCATTGTGTTACACGTGCCCTCTGACTTAAGCAGGGTTACTAGCTCTGATATCCTTATTGTGATTTCTGCACGCTAGGATTCAACAGGACTGTTGGAGGAAACGGTCGTAATTTATTGTTTTGAATTGAATTGTTAAACAATTCGATGTTGTGTGCTTATCAGGCTTTTTTTTTCCCACTCAGTAATGTTCTGATTATAGTGATTGAGAATTATTAACTAGCTGAACCATATCACACAATGATCATCTAACCCTATCATTTCTGTTAAGAGACGTGAATGAAATATTTTCTTCATGGGGTAATTTGTTTTCTTCACACAGTGGGATTTATACTTTGCGAAACAGTTAAATAAATGCAGATTTTTTTTTGGTTTTACAAATTTGATTTTTGTGTGATTTCCTTTTATTTTATATGATGTCTCATTTATATCAAATTCTCACATTAGCATGCAAATTATTCAAAAATGATCTTGCAGTCACTTTATCAAAGCATTATCTCTTCATACCTAATTACAATTCTGGTCACAGTCAATGAAAAGCTTGTTTCAACATATACCATATCACCACTGCCTCTATACAGTAATGCCACTGAGCTGAAATCTGTCTTAGACCTGCTACTTTAATTCATCTCCAGCATTTCGTGTTTAATTTTTAGCCTTGGCTACCCACAGGGACTTTAACCCTTTCTGCTGTCTCATTTTAATCGGATGCTTTTTTGTTAAATGTTTAACTTAAATTGGGAGCCTCATAAATATTCCAAATCACTCGTCCTGTGTTTGATGAGGAAATGAGCCTCGTACCCGCCGTGATTCCCCAGGCAGGCAGGCAGGGAGGGGGGAAAAAAAAGCCCTACAACTTAACTCTTGGAACTAGACCTGTGCGGCGCTCTGACAGCCTACATTAGCAAGCAGCAAATTGTTTTAACAATGTGAGGGCCGCCTTTGTGTCGAGATAATGATGATATCTCTTTTCTGTGGCGCTACACGCTACCGAGGTAATCCTAAAGGTCTCTACTGTCATCGCTGCCTGAGAGCACCTTTTATGGTCCAAAGGGACAACAGCTTGTGCTGAATATGAATCTCACTGCTCTTACATAGACTTTACATGTAACATGATGATCCCAGGTGATGCTGTAGCATGTTTCAGAGTACGTTATATATTTATAAAATTGTCTAAGACTAATAATAGTGACACAAGTGCACAGATATAGTTAATATAGTGGCTTCCTAGCAAAGGTGAAGTAGCTCCGACCTTTGAGTTAGTCAGATAGGCCAGGGCCTGTTTCAGGGTTTCTTTCTCTGTCTGTCTGTCTTTCCCTCCCGTGGCTCTGTGGTCATTAATCTTCCACACAGGTGCTGAGGACTTCTGACCCTCTGTTCCACTTCCTCCATTAGCACCATGACAGCTCCACTGTAAGGTTCATATACTCGACCGTATTTCCATCGCTCTTCTCCCACACCACTTCAACTGGTCTGGGAACTAAAATCCACTGTGTCCCCTTCACTCCTCAAAACTTCAATTACACTTGTTTCGGTGCAGCTTTATCATCCAGTCACAGCATTACACTCAGAGTTTTGGATATAAGGAATAATATCTTTTTCCATACTCTGGTCTAAATTAGAATACAAGCAATGGAAATATACCATGTGAAAAATTATATATATTGACAACTTTTTTTGATACACCAATACAGTGATGATTTATTTCCTTCAAATCTTAGCTCTAGAATCAGGTCTCAACAATGATGCGACTACAGTTGGAACCATAGCCGTTATTCAAAATGTCCAAAAACAATTTAGCACATTCAACTTCCTTGCATTACGAACAAGAGCTGGACGTAAACAAAAAATGTGTTAAAAGACGCATCATGTCTCTTTTATTAGTAAAATTGCTAATAATACGGTAAAAACCATCTACTACAAGTGAAAACCCTGCATTCAAAATATTACTTGAATAACAGGACAGGAGTACTATCAGCAAAATCTACTTTAAGTATTAAAAGTGTACTTATTATGCAGCAGTCATAATATTACATATTATATTGTTGGGTTATTGCTGATGCACAAACATGTAAGAAGCATTTTGATGTCATGGATGCTCAAATTTAAGCTAATTTAAACTATTTTATATTCTCTTTATTATTATCTTTTATAATACAGAGTCAAAGTAAAGTTTTACTGTCAAATAAATGCCTGTAGGGTGTTAAAAAAGTACAATATTTTCGTGTATAATGGCAAAATAGCAGAAAATATTTACATTACACCACTGAGTGCATCCCTCTGAGACAAACTGCTTTCTCAGTATAAAAGGCAACTGGCAGAACAACGATAACTTAACATACAGTCCAGATACACAGTATCAGCTGTACCGTGCCAGTGTAAAGATAATGTGACAAGACCATGACATGATTTCTGAGCTCGAGAACAATATACCCGCTCTCTTTGGAGGCTCTTGTTTTTCATCAGGGTCTCTCTGGATACGTCTCAGTCAGAACTGTGAATCTGTGCCATGTTCTAAGGTCGTGACCCCTCCTCTGAAGCCGCCTCCTGCACTGAGTTTCAGTTTCACAGCAGAGGAAGCCCCCCACACAACAGCTGGACTGGCTCACACACAAACATTTACACCTTCTCACATCACACGCAGACAAGAACCCTACACTAACACATGCAGGCAGTTGTTTAACATACGCGGCATCTCTCCATGCATCCACTCGCAGGCCGCCATACGCCCAGGCCCAAGGCAAAGGAAAACACAAATGTCAGTCAGGATGGGGAAAGGTTACAGGGAAGCCAAGAGCTCGATACTGTTAATTTGCTCCCTGGGGTTCAAGGAGTCAACCAGCAGAGTGATCTGGCTCCACTAACTCATGAGATATATCCAAAATACCAACTCCTGCGGCAGTCTGCAGACATCTGTGATAAAGAAGTTCGATAAAGAGCAACTTCATGACATGTGGAGGGAGAAGTGAATTACCCACAATACATTTTTCTTTGTGATTACTCAACCAATTCCTGTGTCTATTTGAATATAAGAAGAATGAACATTTAAAATATATATTATTTTAGTGGTTTTCAAACTTTTTCTATCATGTTCGCTTGCGGAAGCAGAAATAATTCCTCACACCCCTATATAAACCAATTTAATTTTCATCATTCATTAACAGTCCTGGAGAAAAACAAGCCAACTTTACCTGTTTTGCTATCTGAATTCATTTCTTGATAGGCTTTTGCTGGCATGAGAGAACTCTGTGTTTATTTATTGTTCCAATGTTAATCAGATTTTTAAACTTCCGCCCCACATCTCCTGCCCTGCACGGCCTGTTCTGTATTATTCCATAATAATGTCACAACATCCTTTAATCAAACTTAATCCACAGTTTAATATCATGAAATACTGCACAGACTGCCATGAAAAAGATTGGATACACTCACAAAAGTTTAGCTTATATGCATATACTGAATGTTTGTAGTATAGCTTGTCTATAAAACACGGGACAACTATAAAGGCTTTGATGAAACTGTTAAATGCACAAATATAATATTCAAATAATGCACTTCAACAGTTTATAGGATATTTTGCTTAAACAGTCGTATGCAGATTTGACTACAGTCTACGGCGAGTGCCCTTTTTGGGGGTTGATGTGGCGTGAACATGGTGTGTGAGGTGTGTGTATAGTCCTGGTGGTCCCATCCAGACGGTGTGTCTGACTTTCAACATGTCTCTCCTCCCCATCTCACTGAGGTCACCTCGTTGGTATCGCAAGCGCAGCAGTCACATTGTGCCTCAATGCAGACAGATTGCTTATAATAACCGTTAGAGACCTTTCATTTTTCCCTGTCAGCGATTTGCAGGATAATTTTGGCACCCTTTAAGGATTCAACTCCCCTAATAAGAGGATAAAAATAAACAAGCGAGTTGTTGAAGCACTATATTGGGATGGCATAATCCCATTTACAAGTCTGAACGCACTCTGGCCAATAAAATCAAACCCCAGCAACATTGTTATATATGGCAATTTTCACCATTTCTAAAACAAGAAATGACTGAGTGCTAGGCTTTTAGACTGCCAGGATTTACTAAATGGATGAGACGTCACTTTCCAAATTTCATTACTAAAGACCTACAGCGAAAAATGCTCAGTCAATTCATGTACCATAACAAATATTAGCTACATTTATTTTTGGTTCAGCTATTGACCACTTTGGCTCCAGATTACATTATAAGTCTATTTTAATTTACGATATAGCTGTTTAAAAACAAGTTTCAGATTCTGCAGAAGTGGAGCATATTGATTCCCGCAGTGAGATGCTGACGAGCTGGAGCTTTACTGTCAGCCCCGTCCGTCTGTGGTGTCACAGCCTGACAACCACGTCACATACCTGTACAGTCTGTGGGTACACTTCATTTGCTCTGTTCTTTTGATTCCCATTAAAAGTTGAATGAAAATGTGGTTTGGCTATGAGAAGGAGATACTCGAAGACATTAAGCAGAGCTGAGAGATTAGGTAAATTAATTAAGTGGTGAAAGTTTGAGGAGAGAATATGGTACAAAAATGTGATGTATGAACACAGAATACAAAGTATTGTAGGGTGAGATAGAAAGAGTCGGGTGAATTAATCAACAGAGGCTGAAGGACAGAGGTTGAAGGAGTAAACTAATGTCTGTTCTGCCTTGAGTGAGATGGACATTTAAAAACATTGCCAGAGATCAATACACACAAGGCTATCTCTGTAGATAAGATCTATCCATTACTGTCAAAGTTTAACACATTTAATTCTGCTCTCTAATTAAAACAACTGTTTGTTCGATCAAACATATTTACAGCCTTTTGCAAAGAAATTGCTGGACAAATGTTGTGACAACTCTTCTTTAGGAGTGTAAATAATACAGTATTATACACAGAGAATCTAACCTACAGTATGTGTTCATAATAAGTTATAAAATGGGGGTTCATTCAGGGGCACAGAGACTGGCAAAAAATAAAATAAAATGGAAATGTGTGACATTAATTCCAAGCCTCTATTTATCCCATTTCCTATACTCTCTTTATGTATCTAATATTTCTAATTTACCACCGTCCAGGAAAAGTGACACAAGAAGCCATAAATTCTCTTCTAATTCCAAATAATTCCGATTACATGGACGAGTAGTTTTCAATCAGAAAGATAATCTGGATGATAGATGGTGGGATAATTGGCTGTCTCTGCCACGTAAATATTGTGTCGTTCTATTAATCTTGCCGAATGAAGTGTCAAGCTGTCACTCATTCGTCAAACTGAATTAGGAAATATAACGAATAAATAAATGCATGCGGGTGGCAGTGGATGTGTGTGAGTGTGTGTGAGAGAAAGAAAGAGAGAGAGAGAGAGAGAGAGGAAGAGATAAGATGAGATGAGAGCAGGCAGCTGCAGTGGCACTAAGACAGAGTAAAGTAGAAGACGGGAATGGGAGTTTCAGGGATGAGTGTGGTGGTCGACTGTGTTTAAAAGTAAGAGAAAGACAGAGAGAGAGAAAAGAGAGTGAAACACAAAAATGTGATGTTTATATCGACAGAGAACAGAGGAAGGACGGTACTCTCAGCTCTACTTCCCCTTCAGCGAGTATAAAATGATCTGGAGTATTACACATCTTAAAACATTATTGTGCAACAATACCCTGTGCTTAATCTTGCTAAAGGCATTTTTATCAGAACGGAGACCCTCAGAATTACATTGTCTTTTCTGTCCCAGGGTCTATATCTGTCACATGTCAAAGGCAGCTCCAGTCACTGAATGTTTTACTCAACCATCAGGTGAGATTGTTTTTACCTCACAGGCAGAAAGGCAATTTGTTCAAATGAACTCGCAAGGACATTCACTATGCATTCAGGTAATATATAATAAATGTTTACCTGATATGTGAATGCAAAATGTATGGAGCAGGAAGCCAGTTGGGAATTTTGTGTATTTTATAATTAATATGTAAGGGGCCATATTTTTCCTATCATTCAAGAGGTGATAAATATCTTATCTACTCTTTAACCTGTAGGACAGGAAGATAAAAAAAAATCAAGCAGTGACATCCTTTTAATTTAATTTATAAAGATCATAATTAACGACCTGGAGGCTGCAGGAGACCCCATTTCAGACTGGAGCCAGAAAGGGCCTCAGTCGTAAGAATAAAAATGAAGTTTTCATTGAATTCTGAATTAAATCTCAAATATCAGTAATTTCACAGAAAAGGTCAGCTCTAATGGAGTTCCCCCCTGCTTTTTAATATCTCATATTTCTCTTGGAGGAGTCTATCTGGCATGACGTGGGCCGCTAATTGTGTCCAGTTAATTAATGAAACCATCAGGTGTTTGCAAAGGCAAACAAAGAGCCGGGCTCTCCTAAATCATCTGTGCCCTTCGACATGGTTATTATCCAGCGGCAGGTGAACCCCAGCCTTGACGCATGACAGATTAGATCTTCTCAAGAGGATGGGCTGTCCATTTATCTGCCTGATAAACTCAGAGCCTCTCTCCATTTTCAATCATCAGAAAGGAAATGAGATTAACAATCTAATGATGCCAGCACCCCCCCTGCACACACACACACACACACACACACACACACACACACACACACACACACACACACACACACACACACGCACATGCACACGCAAAACAATACTCATAAGCAAATGTCCATTTATCGTACCTCTGATTATGAGCACTGGAAAAAGCATCTTCAGTGATATATGATCAAATTATTATTTATGATACATCAGAAAACAGGGAGCTTTTTTTATTTGATGCAGGAATCCCATTCACTCAGTTTCCATTCTGCCTGCTCTGCTGTGTCCCTGTTAAATCATACAGTGCAGCGTGGGTTCACACTGTTCCACACAGGACCGGGCCTGTTATTTCACCGCTCCCATACCTCAGACCTAAATTTACAGTGCAGGGCTTGTGTGCCCCGCTGTACTCCCCTTGTGGGTCAGCCCCTCCCCTGCCGTCCCTGACACGCATAGCAAGCATCCTGGCCCTCGTAAAGCTGACATCTTCACTAAACTATGCTAACAAGGCCGTTGTGATTTGTATATGCACAGCCTGGCGGCACGTGGCGTTGGGGGGGGCGGTTGGGGGTCGTAGAGGAAGGTGGGGAGGAGATCTAGCGTGGAATCTACTTGTGTGGCGAGGGCAGCTGATCAAAGTGCCGCCACGTGCAAAGGTTCCAAGTGCACACTGACAAACATATCTGAGGGTTCACATTGTGTAAGGTGACAGAACAGGCAACCCCAGGGTCCAGTGAGCAGGCCGTGGAACATTTCAGCTCTGTGATTCCTCCCTGCACTGGGATTTATAGACTTAGGACTGAATGGCTGGTGCAGGTGCAGAGCACAGACAACTGCTCTGCTCTGCCGATGCAATATATTACTGAGCATAAAACATCAGCCAGGGTGTCAACGCGAACAACTCTTATTATTTAAGGCTGTGTCTTTTAAAGGTGATGAGCTTGAATGGCTCTGGTGGTGGAATCAAGTCGGGGGTTTGAATGTTGTTCACATTATTTACGAGAAATTCATTTGTTTTTATTCACCTCATATGGATCAATGTTAACTAGAAAGAACAACTAATATATTCTGAAACACTGTTAGATATACAGTATCTATATTATTTATATACTGTACAAAGCAACTTCATATTTTAATTTGCTAAAATGCATAAACACATACACGTGCTTGCATTAGTTGATCAGCATGAGTCTGTTTGTCATGTCCTGTGTCTATTAATACCTATAGTTGTGAGCTGGGGAACAGCGACCTGTCCACTGCTCACTTGCTGGTGATTGAAGGCCCTGTGTGCTCTTTTAATACCCGACAGGTGAGGCTTATTTGAGGGCATCGATGAGAGCAGCAACCCAGTCATGACCCAGCCGCTGCTAATTTGAGAGACTTACAGTTAAAATTATATTACACTTCATTAAAACACACTTCTTTTTTATCTGTGTAGGAATGACATTCAGGAGGTGCTTGGTTAATAAGATCATTCTGCTGAAAGATCCTCAACTTTGAAGTGGGTGTGTGGGACATTAGTGGCAAACCTTGGTTGAGCAAAGACTTCTTTTTGCAATGCAAATACATATTTGAAAACAGAATCATTGACTCGCATTTTGATTTATATTCAAGTAGTAAAGTAAAATGGTAAAATGCTCAGTTTTACATTGCGCACTAATTCTAAGTACATTTTGATGCATGTAGTACATAATGCAGAAGTGAAACGTATCTAAATACATTTTAAAATACCTTACTTGAGTACTTCAATTTCATGCTTCATTATGCTATGTTTAAAGAGAAATATTGTACTTGTTACTAGTGTAATTACTTTGCAGATAAATATTTTACATATAAAACATATGATGAGCTTAAAAGCTCTGCCCAGCTACAACAGTAAGATGCTTGCACATTATTAATGTATCAGTATCAACCATCCAGTAATATAATGTATAATAGTATAACACCCACAGAGGCCATTTTTCTACATTATGGGCACTTGTGCTTTAATACTTTTGAAGTATTTTTATATGGCAGTATTGCTACTTTTACTAAAGTACAGGATCTGACACGATGTAGCAGGTGTATGCACAAAAATGAAACATACTTGTGTGTTAGGTTGATGGACACCAGTATTCTGCCATGCAATGGACAAAAGATGGAAAATTTTAAAATTAAAATAATTTGCAGATGGTGTACAGCTACAAAAAGATCAACAAAAAACTTTCACAAAATGATTTTGTTTGAGGTCTGGCAGCACACGTATTGTATCATTTAATTCCTGTTTGAATAAAATTATAAATTGCAACATCTGTACACGATATGTGTGATAAAAATATATATAGTTTAGAAGGGGATAGGGCCACATTGAAGGATGTAGTAACAACTCACTGAGTGACACTAAGATGGACTTTAAACATACAGTATTCATTACTGAATTTAAGGTCAAGGGTCACATCACATCAGGCTTGGTACACTGCAATAAGTATTCGTCTTAATAAGTCTTTAAGATTTTTTAAATAAATGGAAAAACTAATGTCAAGCATAATGTATGATCTGCCACATGATTCTTATCTCTCAAAATTACCTGAAACAATTACTGCAAAAATCCATCAAAAGGATAATCAGTTGTTTTATGTAGGATAAACAACATTATCAGACTTAAGATGCCTTTGCGGCTCAGTCTCTCTGACTGTAAACATCTCCTTCTTTGACTGTCTCTCTCTACCCGGGGTCAGCGAGTAGTGAGTCAGTGGAAGTGAATGAGAGAGCGCCTGATCTCCTGCGAGCGAGGCTGTCAGCGTTGCCCTGAGTGGGCTGTGTGGAGCTCCTGTCAGAGGGTGTCAAATTTCCACAGTCCACACTGTGGCCCTCTGTCCTACTCGTGGCTGCAACTCAATGGGCTCTTTGATGGGCCACCCGAGGCCTTTCATCGTGCACCTTGCCACGGAGCACGGGGTCTGGGGGCAGGGAGTTAGAGGGGTGGGGTGGGGTGGGGGGGGGTTGTGCCGCACAACACCTGGCAGGTATGCAAAACCATGTGCCCAAGCCAAAACAAAAGCCACTCTGTCAAGCGTTTATTGGAAATGAATTTCCTCTCCCCCATCTTTTTGCGTTCACGAAACACAGGATGGAAAAGAACAGGATGATCTGGGGCAGCACTCAAGACATGGGCAGCCACAGGAGGTGGGTCTGTGTGAAAAGTTCAAAGAAAATGATAAGACTCACTCTGAATTAAGATCTGATACGCTTAATTTCAGATTCAGATCGACACTGCAAAACTCAGCAAATGAAAATTGATGCTGTGGTTGTTTGATAATCTCTTTGGAAAGGTTGCACACCTTGTGATCATGAATTGAATTCAGCACAGGAAGGACCACATACGCTTGAAATAATGGAATGCAATATGGAAAGAAAACTATTAGCAAGTTATGAGCACATAAATCTAAATCCGTTTTAAACCGAATAATACTAAGAGTGCAGTGTAAACTGGACACTTGCATCTGTCTCAGGTCTTACTTGGCCCTCTCCAGTTCCCATACACCTGCCCCCCTGCTTCCCTCCGCCTGTACTGCCCTTCCACTCCTTTGCCTCTGCCCCATACAGTGTTGGCCCGTCCCTGGGATCATCCTCTTCCTCCCTTATCTGCAGTTCAAAGCCTGTTGACTGAATTATCTCTGGACGGTAAGGGAGAAAGGAAACAACTGTCGGCAGCTCTCAGTCAGCCACAGAAAAACTCTTCTCCGACATCTGGTTGGTTAACTGGTCTTTACTGCCTAATCCCAAGGTGGTGGGACGGGAGCAGAGAGAGAAAGCACAGTGTAAGGACACATCAGCGTCTGCACACGGAGCTCTTCACAGACAAATGGGTGCAGTGTTTCCTCTCGTAGAGAGCAGTGTCATGAGATAGTGGATGTTCATAGCTAGAGCGGAAGCCGAGGTCTCAGGTTTGAGTGGCCACAGAGAGCGCTTGACTGAGGTGTTGAGAGGAAAGGCGTGGTGGCCAGGCCCACGGGAGGACAGAGGGTAGATTTAACTGCTGCGCTGAGAGGAAGAGAGAACAAGCACTGCTTTACAGGATGAGTGGAGCCTATTGAAGCCAGAACACCTGTGTTCACTGATCAAAGGCAATGTCTGCATGCGTATAGTGCTATGTCAGCCATATTGTTTCCATAATCACAGTTACTGACTCTGAGCTCAATTAAGTTGAGCGGTTCACAGCTAACGCCTGTACTTAATACAGTGTTACTGTCTAGCAATAGAGAAATAGCACTCCTTACTATGTGCACAAAAAGGATTCCTATATTAAAGTGACAACTTCAGTGTGTAACCAAGTCCTATAACTTGAACATATAAGGTGCAATGAGTAAGATTTTTACTGTATTTGTTGTTGAAAATGCTGATGTAGTCATCTATGATCAATCTGCTATGCGCTATAACAATTAAAATTTACCAAGGTTTTTACCTTTGTGCTTTGGGGATATTTTTTGAGGACTTTTTTTAAACATCTGGTTTTCATTTTTAACCATTCTGTTCTTTGCATCAGCTTGTTTTTAACATGCTATTTCACCTTTTTTGTTTTAAAGATTATTTTGCCTTTATTAGTTAGGACAGTATACAGGTAGACAGGAAATATGGGAAGTGAAAGAAGATATACAACAGGCAACACGGGCTTTGGCTGGAATCAAACTGTGGACGTTGCAGTGACTTCTTACGCACCTTAACAATTAGGCTATCAGGACCTTGCTAACTAACACTACTAGTGACCCAAGGAAAACAGATGAGATGATGTGAGTCTACCACTTGAGTGTGTAATAGGTTATGATTAGGTAAATGTTGACCTTGTGGAACCCGAGACCATTGGATTGTGTTGCCTCAGCTCTTTGAGGAAACTTAAAGGGCCATTTCATGCTGCAATGTTATATGGTAACTACAACTTTTTCATTGTTTCATCCATTGTCCTACAAACATAATTGAGTTTCAACATTTTTTTTGCTTGAGTTAACATTTTGTCCCGCTCTGCTCCTTTACATCCTCACTATTACCAACTGCTGGCCTGAAGCACATTCATATACATTTAAAAACCCAACACATTTGCACTGACGACATCAACATGGCCAGTCAGCATAAACGTTTTACCACCGTATGGCTCAACCCTTAACTACAGTATGGCCTGTTAGAAACAGGTGATTTAAAGAAGCCCAAGTCCTCCACATCCACATAGATCTCCCCCTTAGCCCCCTCGTCTGTCTTGGCTCTCTGGCACACAAGGTCATCCCCTAGCCAGTCACGACACTCCAATTAAGGCGACTGATGGACGCAGCTAATTGGTAGGATTTATAACCTCCTTTTATTATGCTTTATGAAGAAGGCAAGTGGAGGGCATTACCATTTATAGGCCCCAGGCTCCATGCTGGATCACTCTCATCCGCTACTGTCCAGCCTGACTACTGAATACCACAGCAATCTGAGTATCCGGAGATGGGACATCTACATGTCCCCTCACCTTTTCCTGTGTCGGCTCTAGATATAATTTGAGAGAAAACAATATGTCGTACAAACTCAAAAGTGATGCGTGGAGGAAAAAGAGGGAGACATGAGTGAAAAGACAGGAGGGTTGAAGAGGGAGGACAGAGTTAAAGACAGGGTGAAGCATAGAGGGAGGCTCCACGGGGCAGGAAGGCAGGAGAAGGCAGGCAGGGCTCCCGTAATGAGTGTGTGGTTATTGATTGTATTGTCAGGGTGGCTGACCAGGGTCCCGTGTGCTATGGGCCCCAGTCCATCTGTGGACAATGCAGTCAGTTACACCTCACTGCTCCATCTAATAAAGAACAGGCAGATTGATGTCACCAGTATGGTTGAACTCTGCCTAACACTCACCAGCACCTCTCAGCGCAAGCACAAACACACACACACACATACAAGCACATGCACACGTGCGCACACACACACACACACACACACACACAGGAAGGCACATGTGTGCAGTGGGACAATCGTGAAGCAGTGATTTTTATTTCTTTTCCTGGCAGAGTAAAAATTATAGAAACTATGATTTACAGTCGATAATATGCTTAAATATGTAATATAGAGCTGCAACTAACAATTAGTCGTTATCAATTAATGTGGTGATTATTTGACAATCCATTTATTAATTGTTTAACTCTAATAAATGTCATAAAGTTGTGAGAATGGCAATTTCCCAGAGCCCAAAATGGCATCTACAAATTCTTCATTTACATATAAAACAGAGAGACAGGCAGAAAATTCTAACACTTGAAAATTTAGATCATATTGTTTGCCATTTGTTCTTGATAAATGACTTAATATATTAGGTAAATTGTTAGTTACTTTCTTATAGATTTAGTAATAAATTAATAATGTATGGTTTCAGCACTAATACAACACCAAAAAACTATTTTGTGCTTGCTTTTTGTCGGCAGGGCCAGGAATCTTTTCACGACCACCACAAATATTTACTCCAGAGTGTTTTTTTTAGGATTCAAAAGACATTTATCTGAATGTTAAGAGACACAAAAATATTTTTTACAACTGGCTTGTGTAAACAAACACAGAAGCCTGTTGTCTGTCAAGAGATCTGTATGTACATGTCATGCGGCAACACTATGCCACTCTATCAGTCACTGAGAATACACTGCTTTTAGCACCAGCCAACAAATCAACAATACCAGTCTGCCAGAGATCATTTCACAACATGTGACAGCGCTTGGCATTCTCAGCTAACTGACTGCCAGCGGATCAGGTCAGGACCTTTGTATAAATGACGGAACAACTGCAGTCGTAATGGAGACTGTGTTCTGCTGGTTAAAGTTGCCTCCTTTCGGAGGAAGTCAGCGCCTCCACCTAAACATTTGCCTGCACTCGAGCCTCCGTGGCAGCAGCACGAGCGATTACTCCTGCGCAGCCAGCCAAAACACAAAAATCAATAAACAATCTCAACGTTTCTGAGGGCCTTGCGTCTGACTTAATAAATGTCTCAATCCACTGTTATGACTTCATTTTGCTTTAACGTCTTCTTCATGTGCATCTTTTGCCGATCAATTAGAGAATGGAGTGCCCCTTCTGTCACGACACCTGCCCTCCATTCGCTGCTGCAGAGCGCGCGCACACACACACACACACACACACACACACACACACACACACACACACACACACACGCCCATGAACAAGGTGAATGGTAATTTTAATCCTTGAAATTAGATACGTTTTGAAAGTGCTCACTTAAAGGAATCATTAAGGCCACATTATCCACTACTTTAAGTTTATTCAGCATCTCATGTTCTTGTGTTCATTGTGTAATTTTATCTCGTATTGCTTTGAGATAACAAGGATTTTTCTCATCTGTATGTTAGCCACTCTTGCATATTTTTCTGATAGCAGTCACCGTTTCTAGGCTGTCAGTGGCGATGACGACCACAGCATCTCTCTCATCAGGCTGCTCCTGCTGTCATAGGCTCTAATCCTGCTGCAGCAGGGATGACAGGTGAGTGGTGCCAGAGCTCCTGGTCTGTGACTGGAAGCTCCGGGAGAATTTTATGCGCACCCCTCTCTTGTCTCCCGTCGATTCTGCCACTTCCCATTATTGTCAATCAGAGCGGCATCATCTCTACGGGAGACGCTGTGCAGCAGGCGATTGCCAGGGCAGCGGGGTGCGGAGAGCAGCATGCTGCATGCCTGCCAGCCACGACGCCAGCACGGGGCCACCAGGGGCCCCTCTCAAGCGGCTGCCTGGGCAGGATGCCACAACTAAAACTGAGACCTTTTGCTTTACATGGCTGAGAAGCACAGAGGGGTGAAACCTCTGGAGCAGCTTTGTGTCGACAAAAGGAGCAGCTGAGGCCCTTGCTGCAAACATAGTTTCACAGGGCTGTCAGCAGGAAAGCAATGTTGTTCTCTCAGATGTGACCGCCTTGTTGGAAAAATGACATAATAACAATGACAGGAATAATGGAACAGAACTGGAGCACTGTTCTGCAGGTTAAGGAGGGTTTGGGAGGCGGCTGCTCCATCAGTGAGCTTCCAGTGCGGCCACGTCCCCCCACTGGCTCCAGAACCTGCGTGAGCCACCACCGCGGTGCCGTGCAGGCGTTCTGGTCAGGTAAGGCAACCATGCGGCAGCTATAAGCCCTGGAGATTGATGGGAGTGGTGCCCTCCCTCCCTGCGCTGTAAAAGATTATCCGCTCACCCGCTGGAAACAAAGCTGTGATGGAAATTCGTCTCGCATCATCAGCAACAAAATATCTACACGGTGAAGCGGGAGTCTCTCATTTTTCATGGGCTATATATTAAATAAAAAAGGGCATTAAAGAAAAAGGGAAGGGGGTGGTCTGAGTGATAGCACTAGTTAGTATTTTTTTTTAAATGGGCCACTTGAATCAGGGAGATTATAAGGTTTTTATTGGCTGTCAGGAAACACAACTTTCTGCGTACTTCACCCGTTGAAGCTCGTAACGCTTTGATTAGAATGCCAGCAGAAATGAAAAGGGATGGTGCTGGTGTAAAGACACCGGAGTAGCAGCAGGACAAGCACAGATGCCCCAGAATCTGCTCTCCCTCAAATACACAAGAGGACCAACACATGCACCAATAAAGCACAGAGTGATTGAACAGGCTGCACATAAGCTTTAGACAGAATTTATAAACCAAGTCAGATCTGGTGTTAGAGACCGAGCCGTGCCTATTCTGAACGGGATACACGAGACACATCACGCAGAGTGTTATCTCTCGCTAAGTGAATATTGCATTCAGCTGATTTGTGATATTTGAATTTCCCATTAGAGGGGGAATATGTGCCGGAGTGAAAAAGCTCAGTGATGCTTGCTCATTTCAGAGCAAGGAGTGAATGGAAATCTTGCTTCACAGTTGCAGCGTGTCATCGTGGTGATAAGGATGAAGTGATGGAGGGGGACTCCTGAGGGGCTGACTAGTAAGAAAACGGACTGCTGTTGCTCACAGGGTCACCTACACAGAAGCCTTTGAATCAGTGTGAAGACTAACCATCATTTACTAGAAACTCAACCAACTCAACCTGATCGCTGTGATCTTCTCCTACAGTTTAGAAGTGTTTTTAGAAAGCAGAACTGATACCTCACGAGTAAAGCAGCAGATTGAAATCGGTCATTATATCGACTCCAGAGACTCCAGTCTGTTCACGTCTGTCAGTTTGTTCAAACTCAGCTTTCAATTTCCCATAGTGGAGAGAGAGAGTAAGAGAGGGTAACATCAAACTCCCAAACATGACAGAGCTGGCTCTTTCTGACGAGAGGAAGCCATTGATTTTTCCTCCATTTCACCATCAATCTGGTGGAGAAGAGGTGGCTGTGGGTGCTCAGACAGCTGATGATGTGATTTGTAACCGTGGACCACCGGTGAGCGGAGAGAATTGCTCCGACTCTAAACACGTGGCGAAGTGACTACCACCGTCTTCAGCATTCAGCCGCAAGATTAACAGTGGGGGATCTACTGATAATCTCCAGCGGCTGAGGGAGTATTTTCTCTGTCAGCCACACTGCAGCCAGACTAACATTTGTATTCAGAAGGTTCTCTGTCAAATCTTGTGGGGATTGTGTCAGTCCATTGTGAAATGTATTCCAAGGCTGCAGCTAACAATGATTATCATCAATAATTATTTAGTCTATAAAATAGTGAAAAATCCTCATCATAAATTCCCAAAGCCCTAATTGATGTCTTCAGATTGCTTGTTTTGTCCCACTAAAAGTTCCGTACCCAAGGACGCACAATTTACAATGATATGAACCATAGAAAAGCAGCAAATCCTCACATTTTAGATGCTGGGGGGAGATGATGTTTGGCATTTTTTGCAATTCTAACAGCATAACCCCAGGACTTTTCATCTAGTGCAATTATCAAGTCAACAATCTAATAATCTAATTATAATTGAATTTTAATACTTGATTTATCAGCAACTACCTGAAAAAATAATTACATTTCCATCATCCTCATCTGTACTGAATTAACAAATGTTAGCATGCTAGCATGCTAAATTAAGATGGCAAACACTGTATTACAACTGCTAAACATCAGCACGTTAGCATTCTCATTCTGAGTATATTAGGATTTAACTCAAAGCAAAGCTGTGCCTAAGTGCCCAAGCCTCACATAACCACCAGGTAGGGTAGGGATGTCACTATACCAGACTTTTGGTGCCAATACCATTTGAATTCCACGATTCTCAATACCAAATTCATACCACAGCTAAAAACAGGAAGCAACAGAGGTGATTGCTATCACACATGCACACGCGCGCGCGCACACCTCCATATAGCAGCAGTTTAAACTGACGGACATGGTGACAAACCCATGTTGTGAAAATATTCATTTATAAAGTCGGCGTCATATATTACCAGAGTGAACGGTAATGACTGTAGCCTGCTAATGTTATGAGCACCCAGCTCATGCTACCAGTTGTCACTACGTTAGCCTAAACAAGCTAACGTTAGCCTCTGTGAACGATGTGTGGAACGTTGTTACAACAGTTGTCAGCTGTCGCAATTCACAAACAACAACGGTAACATTTCAGGACATAAACATGTTGACAACGTGTTGTAAATATAGTTTAACAACTGAAACTCACTCACCCTGACTTCTGTGTACAGATCCAGATGCCTGTCTTCGAGCTGCTTGGTTAAGTTTGAGGTGTTTTCCCCCTGTGGCACCGTTTTCACATTGGCTTTTCATTGTCTACAACTTGTCCCCCGAATGCAAAATATCTCCATACACCAGTTCATGCTGCGTGTATTTTTTTTTTAAGTCGCCGCCGACCTGTTGCTGCAGTCATTCCAAGTGTTGTTGTCAGTGTGTACCATGCCTGCCTTCTTCTCTCTGAGTTTGATGTCAGACTAGGACACTTTCAGTGTTTTTTCACTGCTCGTGCCAGCCCATGAAGAATCACATAGTACTTACGACATCTACTTCTACTTAGGGTTCAGTACTTCACATTTTCTGAATTTTGACAGGACTTAGCAAGGAAGTATTGTTTCTAGTGACATACGTAGTGTACAGTCATGTTTTTTGATAATTACATGACTTTACAGCAGCTCAAATATCAATGTGATTAATTTTTATCAATGACGTAATTGATTAATCAACCATTATTTAATGAATAATGTACCTGATATCCATGACAGGGCAACATAATGTTCAAGAATGGGTTTCAAACTAAAAATACTTTGAGGCGACCCAGTGATTAAAATGCATAGCCTACCGTGTACTGTAACCACAATACTGGTTCCATACCAGTCAGAAACCTTTGTCACATGTTATCATCCCCTCTCTCTCTACATTGACGTGAATATAAAGGAGTACATATGTGCAGACCATATTTGTCAGGCAAAATCTTCACATACACGTTTCACACCATCATGATCGCCACAATTAATTTATTGCACACAAATTCAGTATTTGAAACAAACATATACTGCAGTTTTTCTTTTAATACTCATGACATAGAATGATTATAACTTCACCTATTGTATGACAAGAAGGCAAGACAGTAAATATATACACAAATGACAGAAGTAGAAGTACAATTTCTTAAAACAGCTTCTTATCCATAATATTCCATAATCATGTTCATACAGTTAATTCAAAAGCAGAGCATCCACCTCATACTGACAATTATTTTGACATAACACTGAGTGACGATCACAGAAAACAGAGCTACTGCATAAACGCAGCACTGCAGGTTTGATTGAATTTTACCATTGTAATGTCTCTCTAACATCTAGTGACACCGTGCAGGCTTTCTAAGGGAGAAGTAATCCTCTTTAGATCACTTGCAAAGCAATTAGGCATGCCGCCACTTCTATTAAATATAAAGATAACAGCCTATGAGATAAGATGCTATTTGTACCACGTATCAAATGTGGATAGCTGCCTAAGAGCCCTGATAGCAGGGAGATATATTTAAATCCTTGTAAGTGAAATTAAAAAATATGATAGTAAAAAATTAGGGAGACGTATCTACTGTACTATCTATCATGAAAATCAATTTATGAATTTAATGTCTTCAGACCTAAATCCTCAATTAATGGACCTATAATTATGCATCACATAAATACTCAATACTCACATTTTATACAGTGCAATCACTTTAAATACATGGCTTCATGGATGATATAAATTCTAACATTCCACTGAACAAGGCAAATATATAAATACTTTTAGCTGCCAAGAAAACATGAGATAATGTAAAATGTATTGATCACTGCCACACTGACAGTCACGGGAAACCCTTAGACTGCACAGGGTTGGGTTTCATTGTGAGAGAGCGCCCAGATCAAACCGGATCACTCTTGAAACCCAAAGTGAGTTGAACTACGGTGACTCGAAACATGCATTTGTCAGCAGGAACCATAGAGCCTCTTTTGCATGTGTTTCTGTCATCACTACACACTACATAGCAAGAACAAACGTCACTGACAAGAAAGGAGCCAAAAAAAAGGCAAATTCCCCAGTGACCTGTGACCTGGGGCACAAAGGGGCTGTCCTGCATGCATACAGAGGAGGTTCAAACAGAGTTTATGACTGCATTATCTCCCCTCTTCCTCATCACCTCTCCACCCATCAGTGGACACTAGAAGCCACCATGCTGGAGCAGACACACCAGGCATCACTCATTCACTTGCCTCCTAGGTGCCTTTGTCAGGTGATTGCTAGCGGAAAAAGGAAAACAGATCAATACATCTCCCATGGGCCTGACAGGTAATCTTTACCTGGGATGAAATATGAGTGGCACCGGCCTGCTGGATTCCTTAACTGTAACAGGGCAATTGACTGGCTGCACGGAAGCCATTCCCCCACTTCCTGGCCATTGGAAATTCATTTTGGGGCATACGGTCTGGCTGAGATGTCATTATGGTGACTGCTAATTACCAGAGAGGCAGGTGAGGGGTTTCCCTCTTCCTGCTAATGGAACTGCATCTGTACTGATGTGTCTTCCTCTCCTGTCAATGCCTTGGCTCCAAAACACAGACTGACGGATAAGGCTATGGCGAGAAGCTCTCCTTAAAACACTACACAGTCAATACTTGTCACCGTGTTCAGGGGCATATGTCTTAAAAAAGCCATCAATGTATTTATCAAAAGCCTCTTTTTTCTAATTGGGAACCTCAACCTGTGCTGTTCCTATCAATCAGGTGTGTATTCCTGACGTTGAAAGAGCCTACAGTGCTGCTGGACTCCCTGGTCAAGCTGCAGCAGGAGAGACTGGGAGGCGGAGGGGTGGGTGGGGGT
>NW_019525126.1:1040537-1041662 GCF_002814215.2 Seriola lalandi dorsalis | reverse complement strand
GGGGGTGGGGTTGGGGGTGCTCTCTGCCTCAACACTTTGACTGATTCCTGTTGCAGGATGTCTTGTGTGAGGCATCCATTTAGACGAGTGTGCACACACAGCATTTATAAATGTCATCCCTGGCCAACATGATCACATAAAGCCTTCTCAGACGGATTATTGCAGACGTATAACTCACGTTAATTGGCAAATCTCATTCTACTAAATGTGATTCTTCTCTTAAATAAGGCTTTAAAGTGTCTGAAAAGACATGTGATATGTGGCTGATGATTATGCAGTTAATTTCACTAAAAAGATATCCTGCAATCATTATGCAAAAGTGCGTACCTGTTCCATCAAGAGGGTTTTTAATGTGTCTCATTTTTAACAACAAATAAACTTATTTAGTCAGAACCAAAATCACTCTGCTGTTTCCCTTCAGGTTGATGTTTTATTGCAAAACACCTGATGAGACTACAACAGAGATGATGTGGTTGTACGCAGGAGTTTTTGTTCATGTTTTAAAGCCTATAACAGTTATCACCCATATGGTTCATGTCAAGCAGAATGCACATCACTTGACTCCAGCAAATGCATTTTTCTGCTTGTATACCAGCTTGGCGAGAACTGTTGTGTTTGATCTCACTGTATGCTGCCATTGATCTTTTAATGCATCTGATGCCGAGGGAGCCAGGGAAATGTATACCCCAAGGGTAGGTGAAAATACCGTGTACAACCCTCCTCTACTGTCTCCAAGAGCTCCTCCAACCCCGCTCTGCTGGCTCTCATCCACCGTCTGCACAGCTCCACAAGCAACGTATCCACCACCGCTGAAAAACAGGCTGTTCAAACAGATTTTGTAGCCGGCCTTGAACTTAAATACGTTTGGGGGAAATTTGAATATGGAAGGTAAGCTGGAGAGAACAGAGACGGCCCTCCACGGACCGCGACTACGCTCCCTCTGTGTTGTGCTAATGAGCACCTTTGTACAAACTGTAGCTTTTCAAATCAATGCTAATAGGAGGCCTGTACTTTGTGTGGCTCTCTACCGGTGGTCGCCTCACTGAACCTGGTAGCAGCATGTGGCAGCTAAACATTCTGATGCGCTCCTGTTTCAGAGTTGGCTACGTGCTGCTGCCCCCCCCC
>NW_019525126.1:1039337-1040517 GCF_002814215.2 Seriola lalandi dorsalis | reverse complement strand
CCCCCACCCCCCAGCAGCCACGCAGCCTCACCTGACCATCCTCCCAGTGTTCCCGCTGACAAATGCTGTGCTACAACAGTGGACATAATTGTTGGATTGCATGGTGGCAGGTGGCCTGGAGACTATGTGTGTGGAAACAGGAGGAGCCGCCGAGGCTTGAGTTAAACGAGGAGCCTCTTGACGCTGCCGTCTTCCTTGAGGAGATGACGGAGGGCTTAACGAGGCTTGATTGCATTAACATTTGCCGTACTTAGTATACTACCCGGAAAGACTGGATCTAGCAGTAACATGCTGATTTGATGATGTGCTTTGTATTTTTTCTTTGTCCTAAATTTTGTGCAGCAAGAGGAGTTGAAGCCTTTTCTCAGGCACAACAGATTTCCTTTTTTTTTTTCATGTTCTCCCAAGCTTGGGTGCTTGTCCAGTTTTCAGGTGTCCTCATGGCCCCCCTGGAGAAAAAGTTTCAGGCTGAGCAAAAGACTGGGAACCTGCTGCACTGGCTGCCCCCACGGCCTCTAGGGTTGAGGTGTTATTGGCTCCCTGTGCCTCTTCTCTCTGGTGATCCTTATGAAATGGGTTGCTAGCTGCAGAGAAAAAGAAAGCACATATCATATTCTGGACATATAACACAACAAAAAGAACAAACAAAGTAAAAGATACTTACATAAATCACATTTCTCTTCACTGGACTGCCTCTCAAATAAAAATTAAATTTAGTCCACGACTCACAGATCTCTCCATGTTTTAGGTATATTGAAATAAAACTTTGAAGCAATCCTCTTCTAATAGGTTAAATATTAATGAGGTTTTGGTCAAGTGAGCCAAATCCAATTTGGCCCCATATGACTTGTGGACATGGTTATTAAAAGGCCAATCTGTGCTGCTCCTATGGCTTAACTTCCCCCCTCCGGTTATGCTGTACGAAGCTGTATGTTTTTAACTCCACTCATCACACGTTCACATCTCACTGACGGCCTTCCTTTTCAAAGATCCTCTTTTTCTCTTGATCTCACTCACCTTTAAAGCTTTTTGTCTCTACGAATGAAGGGAAATATCTGAAAGAGAAAAAGGGCCAATTTCCGCAGGAGAAAGAGGAAATCTAAAACAATTGCGCTCCCTAACATGCTTTCCTGCTTTTCCTACTTCAGGTTGATAGTAAATCTTTCCTGGACCCCCCCCC
>NW_019525126.1:1010890-1039317 GCF_002814215.2 Seriola lalandi dorsalis | reverse complement strand
CCCCCCCCCCACCTCAAAAAAAGTTGCGGCGGTCACACAAGACATTTGCGAGGCAGTCCCAGAGCAGAGGACAAGGGAACTAGAAGTGACATTGTGGCTCTGGGCTGTCTCAAAGGATTAGGCATTACAGCATTCACTGGCATGTGCTTTTGCTCATTCCCATTATATCTGCTTGTGCCTCTTTCCAGATGACTTCTTCCCCAAACTGATCCGGCGGGCACAATAATTGATTAATATTTCTTGAGGGAACGATGACTAACCGTTGCTGAGGTTCAACCCAAACACTCAGGTTAAACATAGTCAAAGGCCTGGATCAAAATTCAGGGGTTTTCATATCTGACACACAAATAAATGGCTGGGGACATTTAGTTTGGGAGTGTGTTAACATGCAGAGCATACCATATACTAGCCTCTATTCTAAGGTCACGATCAGGATAAGCTCTTTATACACATTTTTACTTTGTGATTGAGAGAACAGACATTTAAATGCAATATTTTAAATCCTACAACATATGTGAAGGCTGCACTACTTAAAGGAAAGAAAGAAAGAAGTCACATTAATCCTACTAATGGCTATATGCATGTATGTTTGTATGTATGTAAAAGTACCAATAACGCTATGTAATAATACTATATATTACAAGTATATTCCCTGCATTCAAAATCCTACTTTGTTTAAAGTACAAGTATTATCAACCAAATGTACTTAATGTTTACAAAGTATAAGTACTTGTTCTGCAGTAACATGGCCCCTGTGATTGATATAGTATCATATATGACATTATTAGTTTGTTATTACTACTACTACTAACTATAACAAACTACTTTATATAGAGCTAGGCAGCTTAGTGGTTCCCAAACCCAAATATATCCTCTTTTTTTTTTTTTTAATAATGGATCAATTGAGTAATGATTTAACCTCTTTGTGCCTCTCTCCAAACGTTATAAAATAAAAACAACCAGACAGTGCTTTTATATAAAGGGTCACTATTTCACTATTTTATAAGATTAACATTTGAAAAGTTGCTAGTAGCTACAGCTGTCAGAATAATATAGTAAATTAAGTTGAAATATAAAGTAGCAGAAAATAGAATTACTCCATACAAGTACCTTTAGTTATTTTATTCAAACTGTATTATCTTTGTATATTAATGTGTATAAGAGAATTTAAAAATGATGAATTGAAATCAACTGCTTGACTAAAAGATAAAATAATATATATTATAATAGATAAATTAAAAGGCCATAATACGTCCACCTACACCCATCTGGTTTTACATCAAGGTCAATAAAGATATTACAATGCAAAGGTTTTGTGTCAATGGCAGAATTACAGTACATGCATTTGTTGTGGGTGATAATGGGAGGTTGAATGGAACCATCTTACCATCTTAATAAGCTCTCATGTGATGCTCTCTAAAAACAATCATTACAGGCCTTCCTGGAGCACTCCCCTTCCCCCTGTTTATTAATCAGCTAATTACACATTGACAGTAATGGGTCTGCTGATTCCCACACTTAAATGAACAGGGCTGAATAGCTCTTTAATGATTAGCCTTTGGGTTTCTCTCTCCTGCTCTCTCTCTCTCTCCTTCTCACTCTCATGCGCACAAACGTGCACCCCCACACACACACACACACACTGCTCTTTTCACAATTGAAAACACAGTACATTCAAATCAGACCTCCCGATGAGAAGGTTTGCACACAAGTGAGTCAAGAAGCACCTGACAGACTGAGCTGCTAAAAACAAATCTGTCTCCACAAAGAAGAAAACCAAACAGAAAACAATTAGAGTGAGTTACAAAGGCAGCAGGTATGTGGTTACACTACATCAACCTGAGTGGGTTTCAGTGTGAAGCTAAGCCTCCAGCAACAGCAAAAACCCACCATGAAAGTTTGGTGGAGCAGTGCAGGCAGGTGCAGGTGGAGATTGAGGAGATGGGGGGGTTTTTTGAAGGACGCGAGCAGGGTGCGGAGTGGAGCCGGAGAGGGCGAAATAGTGCGGTGGGCTGCATTTCTGTCAGCAGAAGTGATGGCTGAGTGGTAGCGTTATTTGTCTTGTGCTGCCATACGGCCCTCGCACCAACCTGGGCATTAATGAGAGGGGGCCGGACCGCCGGGCAGGAACACGGCGGGCCTCCGACGCAAGTGATCTGTCACGCAGCCATCTTGCTCGGGCAAGGAGACACATGGAGACAGAGGGGAGAGGAGAGGCGGTAAGGCTGACCAAGGGGCTGGCCTCTACATGGGCACCCTCATGTGGCACTTACCAGCACACAGAGATAACACACTAACAGCCTGACAAGGTTAATTATCAATTGAATTCAACCCCATATATTTACACCAAACTCTTAACTCTTCCTGAAATGTAGCACACTGAATAAGTTCAAGTTTTGGGTTTATTACCATCATCCCTTTATAGAGATAAAGATGAAGGGCATCATAGGAGACGGCAGGGGAGGGGTAAAATTGCAATAATTAATTAGTCTGTGTGAGACCAGCCAAGGCTATTAAAACCCATCAGATTCTTTACGCTCACTGATTCATCTCTGCCTTACAAATAATTCTCCCAAAAATGTGGCACAAGCAGAATGTATTCATTTTTATTCTCAATCACCGGACAAAAATGTGATTTTATCAATAATTCACTTATTAACCACATTCAGTGTACAAAGCCTAAATAAATCCACCTTAAGTGATTAAACTATAATATCAATATATAGTATAACATTAAGTGAGAGCTGGCATGCTTTGTTCTATTTCAAGAAAGAACTTGTTGGATTGAGTTGGATTTCTGGATTGATGGTAGTGAGAAAAGTAGAAAATGGCCAATTTAAGGCTGAGAAATGGAGTGGTCATCTAATCCAAACAGATACCTGGCTTGATAAGTTGTTGTGTTTTTTTTTTCACAGCCAGCTTCAGCACTGCCGCGGAAGTGCTAAAAGGGTAAAGAAAAAAGACAAAGCAACAGCTGGGTACCGCCTCAGTAATTCCCCACGGAGCCCTGGAAGACACCTCGAGCCGCCGACCATTTTCACTCCTGATTACAGAGTTTCAAATCAACCACTAACACATACAACAATCCACTTCCTCTAGCCAACTCAAACAAAGACTCAGCTGTCGTGTTCACTAAGAGCAACACTGCGAGCTGCGCTGTTCTCTCTACTAAATGCAGCAAACAATCTTTCCATGCAAACAAGATGTTTACCGGAAAACATCTCCACTCAACAAATCATTGAATCTGATTTTGTCTCTGTACGCATTTATGTCAGAATGGCAACAAACCAAAATTTGTACACAGAGAGTGTGAAAGCTTGTCAGGGTGAATGTGCATCTCTTGGCGGTGGTGAGATTACCGAGGAGAGACATGGTGCAGCAGGCTGCCAAAGTAAAGATTTATATACAGCAGTTGCAGCTGCAGAAACTGACATTGGACGACATGGGATGCATGATAAATCACAGTGGACAGGGGGCACTAGACTCAAGAAGCAGGAAAACACTCTGAACAGGGCTGAAGGGGGGTGTGCCAATCAGGGACTCTCCTTCGATAGGAAACAGATCATCTTTTAGTCACGAACTAAAAACACACAGTAAAATATATAAGCATATAACAGCATGTGCAGTTGAAAAACATTAAAATATGCAGTATTTATAGTAGTACAATTATTATTGCCTTGTTTGTATCTTGCTGTTTTTGCACAGAAAACACCAATAATTGATTTCATTTGTGGAAAACAATGTGTTTGCTTAAGATTTAAAAACTTCCTTCCTTTACAACAGACTGTGGATCTGTTAACTGTCGAGAAACTGAGGGATGTTCCTCGCTCCCCATGCTGAATATGAGGGGTCCTTAAGGGTCAGGGGTGAATCCTTTTTTACTTTTATGGGAAGTGGTTCAACGCTGGGGAGGTGAAGGACAGAATTGCCGGCCGTTCCATCACTCAGTGCAATAAATGGATGCAATCTGTATCCAAGTAAAGCATTGGCTGTTTTTAAATTCCACCTCTTTTATCCAAATGAATGATGGACCCTGGTACAGTGCACTGTGCGGCAATATTAATATACATCAGAGGCCTGCACCCCTCACTAAATCAGGGAACCACCAGCATTTGTTATTTAAATGACAAACAGCAGCTGCAGGAGTGAAGCACGGAGAGGGGACGCAGAAGAAAAGGTGGACAAACCAATTCAGATTTCAATCCAGCACAGACACAGGGCCCCGAGCCATCAGTCTAATGAAAAAAGGCAGCTCCACTGGTCCAAACACACACAACGGCTGCTGCTTGATGCCACCTCCAACAGGGTGAACTCCACATCACACCTCTGCTTTAAGCAGAAAGCTCCTAACATAACATAGCTACCATCTAACTGTACACTTCCCTTTGCTGTTAACGCACCAAATATTTTACATTTGGTAATTTTGGTAGAATTACAAAAATGTATTAACAAGACTAAGAGCCTACAGCTATGCTAGCTCTGCTAGCTTGGCTCTGCGAGGCTGTATTTAGGCAGAGCATGCTAACATGCTCAATAGGGATGTCGCGATGTACTGGTATTGACGATTACCTTGATATTTAAAAAAATAAATACTGATATGTAAACGATACACGTATGATAATATTGTGATGAACATGTTTGATGTTGTGGATCTTTTATTTATCTGTTCACCTGGTTTCCTTTTCATTATCCATTAAGTGTAACTGTGCTTTTTGTACAGTTATGGTTACAGACTCTCTCTCCACCTCCTAACAACCATTTGCCATTAAAAAAAGACAAAACACACAATAACCAAAGCTAAAGATGAATTTGAGTGAAAGCTTTTTTTTCCTCAAAGTTTCTATAGATATCATGATAATATTCTTACAGTGATTTCTTTTGGCCATGATAATTATGTAGTGAAAATCTGATATTGTGACAGCCCTAACGCTCAAAAACAATGTTAACATGCTGATGCTAAGCACGTATGTTTACTATGCTCAGTGTCTAAGTTTAGCGTTTTAGCACGCTAACATTTTCTATAGCACTAAACATCATATACAGTAAAGTGTGATGGGAAGTATTTCATTTTTTTAATTTTTTTAGACTATGAAGTATGAACAATTTGAAATTATGAGGTAATGGATAAAAATATAACATAATATATATAATGTTTTCTGGACCAGAGTCCCAACATCCTCAGAGCATTATTGCTAGCATGACTAAAAATGCAAAGCAACACAAGTTTTTACACTTTCGCAAATGACACCTGCATCTCTTTCTTTGAGATACGTAACATTTTTAAATCTGCAGGTTTCATCACTATGTGCGGAGGGTGTTACCTGATGTTGTGATGGACACAGCTTCTGTTTCCCTACTCCTGAAGTGTCCTGTGCATGACAGTCCTGGGGTGATGTTAGTCTTCCTGGGGACACACACACACACACACACACCGAGCAAACGTTACAAGCAGGCAAATATGATAAAGTAGCTCCCTCCCACAATGCACAAATATACATGTAAAAATTTATAATTTCACAGAAGTCAATAAATGCAAGCACTGCACATTTGCAAACACCTCAGTTTACGTTTAGCCTCAGTGCAGTGGTTTATTTTGCCACATCTTAATTTTTCTTCATTAATCCA
This sequence comes from Seriola lalandi dorsalis, assembly GCF_002814215.2. Taxonomy (NCBI): domain Eukaryota; kingdom Metazoa; phylum Chordata; class Actinopteri; order Carangiformes; family Carangidae; genus Seriola; species Seriola lalandi. Next base: position 1,033,692 of record NW_019525126.1, on the reverse strand, counting down.
TGTTTTCAACACAGAATATTCAATGAGGAGAGGTGCTGGGATGCATGTGGCTGAGTCATTGCAGAGTTCACATAAACAAATTACACCTGCTCTATGCCTCCTATGTCATATGTCAGGAGCCCTGAAATAGGAAAAGCCCCCCCACCAGCTTAATAGCCCTGACTTCGGAGATGTAAAGTTAAGGTCAAGGTTCCATCAGTGGGGGGGTGGGGGGTGGAGAGAGAACCAGCTGATGTGATCCTGTGCGGTGTGCATGTTTGTGTATGGGAGGAGTGAAAAAGAGAAAAGAGTGTAGCGTACAAGGGAGCTACAATAAGACACAATGACAGACCAAAAGATTTGAGTTAAAATCTTACACATTATGTTTGTTTTAAACAACTACACTGTATCTCAGAGAGGATTTAAAGAACAAGATGGCATGCTGTTTAAAAATGCTAATAAACATAACTTGTAAAAACAAATTCATGACAGATTGCTAAACAACAGAGGATCAAACAGAAGAAAGCTCCTTGTTAACCAGCACGGCTCGTCTCAGACTGCAGGCTACATAAAGCTCACAACCCTAACACGGCACATGCTACAATAAGGCCCTGTCAGGGCAGCCTTTTAACAGGCAGCATGTTCCATGACCTCAGCACCCATAAATCACATGACGGGTGTGCAGGCATGGGGTGTCGAGAGCTGTGCAGGGCACACTTTGAGCGAAGTCTCTATGTTGTATAATCAATAGATATAAAAATAAATGGCCTGACCGTTATTCTCTCCCTGCTACCCCTCTCTAATAAAATCCCAGTAATGCATATTTCATTTACTTTTATACTTATTGATTAGCTGTACTCCAGTTAGTAAATCACGCGCCTATCGATCCCTCAATCGTACCTCTGTCGGACAGCACATAACCAGCCATTTGCGCCCCTGATAAAGAGCTCAGGCATTGAACTCCCCACAGTAAATCTTTGCAAACTAACTTTTTAATTCCAAAATCGATCCGCGTTTAAACGTTGCATTATTTCACGAGGCACGCCTGCGGTATTAAAAGTAATACCCTGATGCATTTGGTCTTAATGTGTGGAGGTCCATCCCTCCATCTCTTCCCTCATTACACCGAGGCCAAGGCACTCCGGGGCCCCGGCAGCCTGGAGGGAGGCGAGGGCCCTCCCCTGCCGCTGAGAGCTCCGGGGGCCGCCAGGAGCTCACTGAGACACTCAGCACAATGCTAATCAAACATAAGAATACCATCAGTTGGCTCATTAACCAAGACAAAACACCACCATTCATCTCAGAGAAGAACCCAAAGGCTTTTTATAAGCATGTTACATGGCTCAGTGTAAAACTGAAAGAAGCGGTAAAAAATGCACAGCGCTGTTTTTATTATTTAACATCTGCTACTTCATCAGTTTTAACAACTTGACAGATGTTGGCCTGTTGTTTTGCCCCTAAATATACAGAAACTGTGACGAGAAAACAAAGATTGACTTGGAGGCAATGAGCAATGAAAAAACAAGTAATATGTAATGAAGATGGGTAACAACAACTAAATTCTATCAAAGACACAAGGACACCGAGACAAAAGTCTCCCAGATAGATTTTTCAGGTCATATGAGACACTTTTAAATGCAGTGCCGTCCCTTAGGGTACAAAGTAAAACAGCACTGACACAGGGTCAATTGTAATTTTGGCGCCCACATCCAAAAGCAAATATATCAATTAAAAATAATAAATCAAAAGAGGAGTGAGGAGCCGCAGTTACAAAATGGCCATCTATTTTCATTAGGGTACATGGTGCTTCAGGTGTGAGCAGGATCTCAAGATTAATAGAGGTATTCAAATGAATCAGAAAGGATTAGGGTCTCCAGGGAACATAATCAATAGCTCCAAATCAATAATCAATAGGCCACTCACACCAATATACTAACTGCTGACACCGAGATCTCACAATTAAAATGAAAACTGGGAAGGGAGTGGCGTAAGACTATGATTTATCTCACAGCACAAGTGTCATTTAGAAATAAATAAGTCAATAGATAAAAGCTGCTGCCGCCCGGCTCAGGTGGGAGGCAGTTATGCATTTTAACGTGGCCACCGTCCCCGAGCATTATGGCCAAATCCCACAAAGCATCGCGCCTATTCACGCGCCGACACCGGGATAAACAGCACGCAACCTCATACAGCCTTTATCACTTAACATCAAATCTCTGATTGTCGCCGTCAGCCCGTGCCAAACAGGAGATGACAGCTTTTATTAATACAGTATCATTTCAACCTGGCCACAGTACAAGATTAATGTTTACACTCTGCCCACAGAGAAAACACTTTTCTCTCAAGGGTGTTTGGAAACAAAGAAAAGTCAGATGTATGAGAGCTCGGCGCTGGAAAAATCGATCACGCGGGCGAGATGTTCAAAAGAAATGAAAATGCAGTGAAGTGAAATCAAGAGTGGATATTTAAAAGTTTGTTAAGAGCAGGCACGAGCAACTATAGCATTTCCAATTGTTGTGCAAAATAAAAATTCTAACTGCCGGGTGTTGTGTGTTTTGGAGGAAGTTAAGGGAAGTAAATGGGTGCCGCGTGTAGAGCTGGGTCATGAGGACAGAGCAGACATCTCACTGGAGAGTGGATTTGAGCAGCTTTGGGAGATAGATTCAGCTCGTGCCGTCCAACGGGACACATCAGAAGCCCCTCTCGTCAATCCCCCCTCTCTCCCTCATTCATTTGGGAGTATGATTTATACTTTTTGAAGTGAAGGGTCTTGAATCCCACTATAAAGGAATTAAGAGGTCTCCCCTGAGTCCGCCATTCAAATGAGAGCATGGCAGGGATATGAGGGCTTTTTAATAGAGAGAAATTAGTATTCACAATGCCTCAAACTGGAATCTGAAGGAACCTTTCAGGTGGAGAAGAAAGGGCCAGTTTAGAAAAGAAAGCCCTAAGAAGTCGGGGGCTTTTCATAGCAGTCGTGTTTTTGCCCCTCATCAAGGAGTGCTGGAGCGCTCTGTGAAATAACCCAAGAGAGAGGGAGGAAAAACTGTGTGTGTGTGTGTGAAACAAAATTAAGAATGCACCATAAATAGGCAGAGTGGAAACAATACAACGAGGAGTCCCACAGTCTCGAGGCCAAGGGGGCTGCTCGCCTCCTCAATAGTCCCCCATGCAGATCCAACAGTTCCGGGGATGACTGGGAGCGATGTGACGCTTTGACAAACATCTTTTGGATAAACCTTTTTTTTTATGTTTTTGTGCAGTGCCAGAAATACAGGGATTTCAAACTGCATTACGACTATGTCAACACATAGTATTTCTCTATTTGTGAACGGTGACCTTGAAAACTACTGACTTGAAGTGTTACTGCATCCAACTGTAGCAGTCTGTTGTCACCTCAGCTAAGACTTGGGGGCAGGATTGCCAGTAACACTAACGCTAACACTGGTGTTCTGGAGACCCAGCGGCCTCTGCACTGATGAAGTCTGAAACAGAGATACATTATTTCTGTACGCTGTTAAACATGGTACAACACAATGGGTTTTCATAGGCTCTACTGCTGCCAAACTCTAAATTACTTCTAAATTAGTCAATTAAAATTTCTCTTATTGGAGTTTTATAACAGTTAGACCTCTCTGGGGTCTAAGTGACACCAAACATAAGTAACGTCAGTATGTAATATCATGTACAGCACATATAATATATAAAACTAAAATTAAATATTTGTTTGTAGCCTTCATCAACAAAAAGTTACCACGTTTCTACACAATGGGATTTAATGATATACATATATATATATATATGTGGAAAACATATTAGCATAATTAAATTTACACATACAGCATTTGGTTCTGTGAGACCCCAAACAAAAGAAGTAAAACCTTTGGGTTAAGATGAATGTGGTCATTTACAATATGTGTGCATCTGTGTGTATGATTCACTACTGCAAAGAACATGCATCAAGTATATGTTCCCCTCCATTACAGCCTGATCTAATCTTAAAGGGGGAAGACGAAGATTTGGAGCCATCACCCACAACCCACCGAATGTGTCTGCCCACACACAGTCGCTGAGGCATTATTTTAACATAGATTACTTTTGTTAACAGTGACCTTTGCTCTGCAACTAATTCATTTAAGTGACTTGGCCACAGACTTGTCTATCAATATATTGAGCTTTGATAGAAAAGACTGGTGTCTCCAATAGGCCCTTGAGAGGCTGCTTTATTTAACATGGCATCAACTACCTGTTTCTGCAGATTGAAGAGGAAGATCGGAGATGGGAGCTCTCTGACACCATGTCAATAGGACACACGGGTAATGGGCACAAAGGGTTCAACTGGAAATTGAAAGGTATCAATGACATTTAGATGTTGAAATTTTACCATTAGTCTGAACAAACTGGGGTCAAAAAGATAATAAGGCCTGGAAAAAACTTGTATTGTAACATACCTGGCTTCGGTCTCGTTTTCCAACAGAAGGCAGCCAAAAGCTAAAAGGAAATGTTCACAGTATAATTATTGGACAAAAAACAATGATGGAAACAGATGGACTTAATACCAGAAGAGCTCTTTATAATGTTGCTTTAAGAGTTTGAAACAGTATATCTTACTCTCTCTGGTAAGGATCTTGGGAGAAATGTCTCAGTCTCTCTACAAACACTGGCATGCTGTTGCCCTGTTCAACATAAATCAAACGATAAAAATCAAACATAAAAAAAACTTTTTCAGTAGCTGCAAGTCTACTGATGTGAATGATGCAAGTTTGCTTTAACCTTGCTGGGAATCCTCCTCCTATCCTTCCTGATGCAGCAGGCAGCAGAGCCAGGCAGTTGTTTAAGACGTGAATGATACCCTGCAACAGAACAAAAAAAAAAAACATTTTATTTTTCTGTGTTGCAAAATGATCAGAAAAGATCATTAATATTAAAAAAAGAGTCAGGAAAATAGACACAACAAGTCAAACTTAACACCGAACTAACCATCTGGCTTTATTCGACCCTGAGGAGAAAGTGACCAGTGATATTTAACCTGACCAGGTCAGGGTGGCTCATAGCCTTTATGCAATGTCTAACATACAGTATATTTGAATGGTTTGTAAACAAGCAAACAAATCCTCAGCATACTGGAAGCCAATGCAGAGAACAGGGATGGTTAAAGGACAAGTGGTTTCCTCTCTTATTCTACAGAATGAAGAAGCAGGCACAGTCTTCCCAGGACTGTTGTTAATTTGTGTCTAAAAGACAGAATGATCCTCTTTTACTTCTCTGAGAGGGCCGTGCAGGTTGCAGAAAGGTGGGCGATGGGCGGTTATCCTCAAGGGAAAGCTGGTTGTCTGAGTCCCAGTTGGGCAACAAGCCTGCCATGCCTGTCCCAGCTCCACAGTCCCCCTCGAAGAACCAGTCACTCTGCTCGTCATCGCCTGCGCACAGGGACAGGGAAGATGCTGCATGGGCTGGCACGTCACTGCTGCATGCTTCTATCATATTTTTACCCAAAGTACTTTTCTACAATTTCCAATATGAGAATTTCCGAATTTAAAATTGTGCTGTCGTACTATACCTAACCCACTTTAAGCCCCACTTAAATCTGCAGTGCCACCACACACACACCAGTTTACCTTATAAGTGCCATTGCAGCTTCCATTAAAATGCTGAAGTAAAAAGCACCAGCACTGTAAAACACTTTTAACCACAGCACTGTTTGAGGACAGCCAGCTCTACTCAGACCTGTCAGTCAGCAAGGCGCACACAGGAACCATGCCTCTCACAGTCAAGGTGTAGTGACAACTGTTAAATCAGAGGCCGCCTGGCCCCGCCATGGCTAATGAGATTAGCAAAGGCTTCAGCGCTCATTAACACGACATGACAACGTCTTATTAGAGTCGCCTGGGTGCCCAGCAACCAGCCCATTGTATCGAAATCTCCCTCTCCAGCCCCAGCATTCCCCGAGAGTCGAGGAGGGTGTTGTCCAAATCTGACAACTCCTCATCTTTCTTTACATGTTAAAAAAAAGCTTTGTCTGTGAGCTCCAAATACTCAAAATCCAATCAGCTGTTTACTTGCTAGTTGCTGAAGTTTCTGCAGTGTATGTTTTAATACCTTGTCTTCCTTCATCGTTGGTGAAAAGACCAGGGTCACTGCTGCATGTGCTGCTGGTTTCACTGCAAAGAAAAAAGGAAAGACATCACATGTGAATGACTGCAGCTGACCTGCTCTTTAATATCAATGACATCTGAGAATGGAGAACTCTGTTTTGATTTGTCATCTCAGAGCTGATGGGTGCTTTAGGTCAGACCATGTTATAGCATCTGAAAAGTGAACAATGTAAATCAAAAAATTTACATGCCCCTGAATGTCAATATTTAACATGTAGCATTCAGTAAAGAAAATAATGAAGAAGTCTGGAGCTAGAGGTCAACATAAATGGAAATGACACAAAAAGACAGCGAGCTGTGTTTTCCCTTGTTGCGATAGCAAACACAAAGGCATGAGGAGAGACTCTGATCGAAGCCACTGAGTGACATGCACAATCTAATTGAATATCCTCCGCTGTCAGCTCCAATCTAATCTGGCCTGCGTTGTGGAGGATGACAGGAGAGCGAAACACATTCCCCTGCCCGCCCCTCCTTCTGGGTGTGCCCCACACACAGAGCAACCCACAGACGTGCCGCTTCCACACAACAACTGGCCAACATCTGCTGTGTGGGCTGCCACCTCTTATTGCCTAGCCTGTTCCATCGCCGCTCCTCTTCACACCCCCAGGCAACCCCAGTTACACTAACCTCCATACCCTCTGTGCCCCATCCGCTCACCCAGACCACCCTGGGTTTCTCTGCCTTTCTCACACCTCAGCCACCTTGGACTGGGACCTCCAGACACTTCAAGGTCACAGGGAGGGAGGGAGGGGGTGGTGATGAAGATAGAGGTACAAAAAAGGATTTATTCTTTCTGCAAGTATACCAACTTGTCACACTGCTGTCACTGCTTACTTTACAGAAACGCAACAAGCACATGTATTTTTTTTTAAAAATCTATTTGCTAAAGCACTTTTCTAAATGCCAGTTAGTTTAATGGACAAGTCACGTCCAATCAAATGGGTCCTACATTAGTTCATTTTGAGTCAAGTCAAAAACACTAATGTGTATGTAATGTGTGAAAATAGTCCCCCAACAAAAGCACCATTTATTCCTGTTGGGTTAATCAGTGCCCAGCTGTTTTGTGAAATTATGGAGCAACTATATTTCATTCCATTTTCTTTATTTAAGCAAGATGCATATTTTTTCAACATTTCTGTAAATGTGCCAGTGTTAGCTAATGTGACAGCTAATGTTCAACTACAGTCCTTTTATATATTTATATATTTGTGACCTGAACTGTTACGATTTTTCTACAGTGTAGGAACTAGTTTTGTGGCTGATTCCAGCTGTTGTTCCAGAAGGCACAAAGTATTGAGAGATGTACTAACACATCGTTGGTTTTTGTCTTTAGCTGATATTTGTTGACAATACGAAAGATTAACAATAAGACCACCCCTACCCTTCAAATAAAGCTAATTGCCATTCAAACTACTTCATGAAAGAGACGGAGCTCAATGCTCCTTACTGCCTTGCATTTTGCCTCCTGTCTAACATCGCTGACCTTACTTACAGGAGAGAGCTGGAGGGTCAGATATGCGCTGATACGATGCTTTGCCATATTGCACAGGCCTGCCAGTGACGACAGGATCAGAAATACGTCCGCCCAGCCTGCACGCCTTCCAGGCCAGATGGTCCTGCATCATCTCCCCTCACATCCAAGAGAAGCAGATGTGAGAGGGAGCAGGCCTCTCCGGGGAATCTGGAAGATGTCTGGCCGGGCCGAGAAATCCTAGACTGTCCCTCCACCCCCCATCCAACCCCCTCAGCCCTCTCTCCAGACTGATTCCCCAGGCCTCTCCTCAGCTGTACCCCACCTCTGGACACATCGGCTGGCATCTGGAGCACACAACTCTCCCACAGCGGTAGAGGACACAGCCAAAGCTCTACAATACGCAATAACTACCTTTTTGGTTTTATGCTTCATTCCACAAGCTTTCTTTGAAATTAGGAACCAGTGATGATTAACTACCAACAGCATGGCATCTTCCGCCATTTTCTAAGGACATAAATGTGTTTGCTTCTTATTGGAGAGACTATGCAAAGTTTGAAAAAGAATCACAGGTATCAACAATTAATTAGAGACACCCATTAAGTATTTATCTGTATTAACGGTGTAATGTGATGTCGCTTGGAGCAGCACAGGGCCGATGTGAGACCGTTTCCATTAAGTAGTGTCTAATTAATGCCAATGAATAATTGAGACCCCCATTTTTCTTGGGACCAAAAAGAAACACCTCTTCTTTCTTCAGCAGTGACCTTTGTCAGGAAAACATTTTAGGAAAACTTTGTCTTCGTCTCACACAGATACAAGTCAAAACATATCACTGCAGAGTTTGATGAGAGCTCACCAAATACAGTCAGCACAAAGTAACACTTCCCCAGTCCCCAGAAAAGTAAGATATTCTGTTGTGGATTAGGCGCCATAAAAACAGATAAGTCTTAATTAGATAAAATGCCACACGTCCATGGTGAAACAAAAGCAAGGGCAAAAACAAAAAGTGCATTTCAGTGTTTTAGGGCTGAACTTAACTCCCCGCATGACCCTATTGTCTCTATACAAGCCAAAGAGGTGAAGCAAAACACAGTATCCAGATGAGCACTAATCATTAGGATATAATCCTCAGCTCCTGGGAGAGGCAGACCAGTTTGCACAGAGATTACAGGCTAGCCGCCATTTATTGAGCCTGGGCTCATTCTGCAGAGGAATAAAGAAGAGGCAGAGACGAAGGGGGGCAAAGCGCTGATAACAATGGATCTGTGGGCTCTTCAAACAAGCCGCCCCAACCCAAATCCATGCTCTCTTCCATGGGTGTCTGATTATAAGGTTATCCCACCCTCCCTGAGCTGCAGTAATTGGATTAGTCTCAGAGATTTATGAAAATTAACTTCAGCAAATGCTGCACTGCTTCCCCAAAAACTCCTCATAGAGTTTTCAAAATATAAATTACAGCATGATAAAGCTGAGTGTGAGAAAAGCTCACACAGCGGCTTTGTTTTTCCTGGTGGCAAGGGTTGAAGTCAACATCACCAGTAGCGGCACACAGCTGGAGACGGAGGCTAAGCCCGGGACAGCGTCTACCCACAGGTGAGGCCTGCTTGCTGGGCCAGCCTGGGTGCCAGGTGGCCTCACTGCCAGCAGGCTGGGCCAGGTCTAATCAAGGATGTGGAGCCCAACTGGAGCTGCCAACATCTGCTCCCCTTGCACTTGGGTGGCTGAAGGCAAAGCTCTGCTCAGTATGCACATAAGAGAAGTGACCTTGAGGAGAGGCACGACCAGACACTCCATACGAAAAAGGTTAATGGAATGAATGGAGACCAAAGAAATCTGAGTGCTTCAAAAGACATTTCAACAATGGCATCTGTGTCCGGCATCAAACGGACCGTACACTCTCTGAGTATAAATATTGCTGTTGTACCACTGTCACTCCCTCATCACTGCTGCCATTTGTTCATATCCTTTGCCTCCACCAGGGCCTAACCATTAGATTGTTGAGCCCTCAGTACGGCGTGGCAGTCTACTGAGCAGCAATCAAGAGCGTTGGCGTTGTGTAAGTGAGAAATGATTGACAGCGTGCCATGGTGTTCCCATTTATTTCTTCTCCGGAGCCGTTTTCTGTCAGAACGGCTATTGATTTTTCCATAAAGTAAGAAAACAAGTACCGTTTAGGGGCTAGGGAGGTCAGCACAAATGAAACCAGAAGATGTAAAGCCTTCTGTCTGTCCCATTACCGGTTACCTGAAATGTCGTCTTATCATATATTTTATATGATCAACGGATAATGAGATCACTAAGGAAATAACACTGTGCAGGAGCATAACAGGACTTCAGGGACAGGAGCGCCAACACTTAAACAGAAAATAAAGTGTGATTGTGCAACTGACCAGCACTGTACACCATATATGTCTATTTATCAACTCATTGTACTCAATATATGAGGTATTTAATACAAGAAGCAACCATTTCTATATAGTGAAAAACAATTACTCAGCTATTCATTAATGTTAATGAGGATGATCTTCCTCAAAAAGGTATGAACTAACCTCTTCTCCTGATGTTTATTCCTTCTTTACCCAATCAAAGGAGTTTTTGGTGAGTTTTACCTTGACCAAACCAAGGATCTAAGTCCCTATTTACAAAATTTGCCATCCTCCATTTTATCTGTGTCAAAATTCTCAGTGCAAACTTTATGCACTAAACAGTGCCCTCAAAAGTTCCCACAGTAGAACAAATAGCGTCTGTGGCCTGTACACAGCCTCCCAGTGAAGACAAAGTACAGAGATAAATATCACAACAGAAATACTACATTACAAGTCCTGCATTCATAACTTTACTTAGAGGTATTCGCAGGAAAATGTACTTTAAGTATCAAAAGTAAAAGTACTCCAACTGACAACAGAATCTGTCATAGTGTTAAAGTATTATATCACTGTATTATTAAGGTGCATTTTAATGATCTTCTAAAGTTTTATCTGGTTGAAGTGGATTCAATTTTAACTATATATAATGCAGGGTAGTTTAATTTATAAGAATGAGATGAATTTACTATTAGCTGGCCACATATTCTGTATGTATTATCTTAATCTTCAAACTAACTAGTAACTACAACATACTGAAAGTGCAAGTACCTCAAAATTGTACTTGAGCACAAGTAAATGTACTTGGTTACACCACTGCTATATTAATATATATAACAGTCCCACAATCCAATGCGTCACATTTATAGATAAAAAAAATTGTAAATTGTCAGTGACGGTGCAAATGAGGATGTTTCATAAGTACCTAAAATCTCTGCTCACTACAGAGTAAACTACTGAGAGTCTGTTATAGAGGAAGTAGTGAGCGGGTGAACGCGAAGGTGACAGTAGTAGTAGACAGAATTATTCTTTTGTCACAATTTATTCTTTTTTTCCATACTATACTGCAATAATTACCTCACTGTAATAATATAAATTCCTCTCTGCTGCCAGTTACAGCAACATTTAGTTCTGCTAAATAAAATGCAAACAAGACGGTGCACTCTGGGACACTGGGACAGTCACAGCTTTAATTACCCAGCCCAAGACAAGAATTCATTTCAAAACAAATCAATACCACACCAAGTCACTTATTTATTTGTGACAATATTTCTCGAAAGGAAATAATGAGTTGGCAGATGCCCGGAGGCATAACTATCAAAGATCCCTCCCTGGTGATCATTTCAGCTACAGGAGATGAGGATGAAGAGACTCTATCATTCATTTTTAATGTCAACTCAATACTTTAAAGTGGAGTGGCATGATTGTGATACATTTTTTTGGCTTAGTTGAGGACACGCTGAATATTGACAACTCGCTCGATGAAGACAGGCAGTATAGATCATCTTAAATGTCGCCTTCTTTAATTGCTTCTGTCTGATAGTAGTTATGCCCATGACTTTTATGTTATGGGTTTAACTGCCTTGGTAACTTTCCATTTAAAGGGTAAAAAGGGCTTTTAGAGTTTTGAGCTCCTTTTTCGGTATGGTTTTAATCTTGACTCTTTAAACAATGACAGGGTTAACATTTGGCTTGTTGCAAAACTGTAAATTAAATGAAAGGTTCTGAAAGCTGGAAATGCTGATTTTTCACAAATAATGGACCTCAAAGTTCTTTCTATACACCTAAATGGATGCCAGATGGAGGCCTAAGTGTGTAACATCATTGTAATGAATTAAAGGGTTAGGTTTAACTCCAATGGAAAGACCAAATTAGGAGAAAAAAAAATGCAAATATCCTTCCTTGAATCCAACATTACCCTTCAGACATGTTTTCATCTGCACCATCTCTGTGCTCCTTGGCCATCTTCCTCTTCCAGCATTCCTTTCCCATCAGCCTGGCTCCTTCAGTCTGTCTTTCTGCTCCCATCCAACCACCTGACCTCTTCTTCGAACCGGACAGTTGCTCCATCCTAGATGGCCTGTACCTCCGTTTCCCATCCACACCCGAAACATTTAACTTCTGCTTTAGCCTGACCGTGACGCCTGAGGTCATACGTTTGACCTTCCTTCGCCTCCTGAGCGGCCGTCCTGGATTATTCTCACTGAAGGAGTCAGACTCTGGCCAGGAGGGCTGCCTCGTCCTGGCCGGGCCTCTCATGACGGAGTGCCACTGATTGGTTGAAGTCAAGTCGTCAGAGTCACTGCAGTTGGCTACAGAGGCAGCGATGGTCGAGGAAGAGTTCTCCCTGTAGTGTTTAGCCTCGTCCAAACTGGACTCAGAGGCCTCAATCCAGCAACGTCTGTGCTCTGTCAGATACAGAGGGGACTCGCGGTAGCGCCTGCGCACTCTGCGGCGGCGGATCTGCCGACGCTGCTGCAGGGGACTCAAGACCATTTCCTCCCACAGCTCCCCCAGCTTGCTCTGCTCCGAGGTCTGCTCCAGCGCAGACACCAGGTCCTGCACCAACTCATCCATCATGGTGCTGAACATAAGACACATCAGAGGAAACTTTAGTGGTGTGGTGACAAACCATTAAAACTATGAATGATGGTGCATCAAAATAACCTGCAATAGGTTTAAGCAGGGTCGATAAGTCATCTGATCTGAATGACATAAAACAGTGTTGCAAATCAGGACTTTGTCACTGAGACTATGAATCACCTTGATCTTTCAGGTGGTTCATGTCCTGGATTAGCCAAAAGGTGATATTCCCATGTGGTTATTCTATCAAATACATATAATATATATCAATACCATTATTTGAAATTGCATTTTATCAATATTGGCCAGCCCTATTGTGTCAGGATATTGTACCCAGCCATGATGGATCAGGCAGCTTGAGCAAATTTGTCTTTTTTGGTTTGCTGAACTGTAAATATAAACACTTGTCACTAGAGCAGAAAAAATATTGCTATACTCATTACTTAAAGCATGCTCGTCTACTTTGCTTTGGGTCTATGGAAGTTATCTCTGCCTCTTCTACAATGGACTTCTCTCTAAAATGGTAAAATGGTGTATCTAGAAAGAGTCTCTTTGTGGAAATCTGTTACTGATGTATTAAGGATTAAGGTTGGATTTCCTGTTATCCTGCAGCATTGGTTATATTTGGCCAGTCCTCTAAATGAAAAAGGAAATGCCAAAGTGCAATGTACACCAGGTTTTTCCTTTTGAGCAATAAAATAATAGCAAGCTGATTTGTCCTCTAAGTAGCTGCATCAAATAGTGGATTGTGTGATTACAGCGGTGTAAATTTTACTGTCTGAGCGTTTGCACGCCGGCAGCAGCTATAAAACACTCACAGCATCTTCATCAGTAGCTAAGAAAGCAACTGTGAATCTGTACAACGACAGTGCAAGGAGACAATAGCAGAAGCGGGCTGGTCGGTCTGCTTGCTCAGTACAGACTGTGTGTTACATAACAACCCACACGTGAGATCAGCACAAGGACAGCAACACATCTCTCCAGTGTTAACTATCAGCGACACACAGCGTTAAACACTGCCTCATATACACGCTACACAAAGCAGTTACCATAATGCTACACAATAAGAGGCAATAATCCACTGTGTTTGTGCACTCACCAGTCGCAGCTTGTCTTGTTTTGTTTTCAGCACAGCTGGGACGCCACACGCACTTCCGCCCTTCTGTCCAGCCAATCAGGTGACTCCGCCTCGCTGTGACTCTTCGGCAAAAACAGCCCGCCACAGCACCGCAATGTTCGCCGCAGATAAGGACCCAAACTCAGCCTGCCATGCAGCAGATAACACAGTCAACTTTTCCACTGACCACTGACTACCATTACATTCACTTAGTGTATTATAACTTATTACTGCAGCTTTCCTGTAATGTTCCTGTGTGAACTCATGGTGCACAGTAGAATTATACTGATCCTGTCGTTTTATTGTTTTATTGTTATTTTTCCTATGATGGGCTATTAGGGGAAATTTTTAAATCTGATGTTTGGTCTAATATTAAAGGGGAATTCTAGCTTATTTATTTCACACAACGCTGAAATCTGATACATTTCCTCAAGTGATGGCACTTGAATGAACTGTTAGCATTTGGATTGCATTGTGGGTAATTTAGGTGCCTAGTTTTGGAATGGAAGAATAAATGCATATAAAAAAAAAAAAAGAAGAAAAAAAGCAGCTGACACTGAAAATATGACACTATGTTACACTGATTTCCAGGAAATATTAGAATTGATTTTGTAATTTTAATGCTTGTTCTTAAGGCCATACTTAGTCTGGCACCTCAATATCTATCTGACATGTTTAATCCGAACTATGGACAAGATAGACCCCTCGGGCCAACTGGGGCAGGTTTCTTCCCCAGGTCTCCACAAAACTGATCAAACTGCCTTTAGCTTTTGTGCTCCAAGCCACTGGATGCTACACAATTATAATGCTCTAATGCTAAATCATCTTTTAGAAAAAAAAACTGATCGGTTGTTGGTCTTGATCATTTTATTTTATTAATGGTTCTTAATTCACATGCATCACTTATGTGTTCGTTTTGATTTGTGTTTATTTATGTCTGATGTTTTATCTGTACACTATCCACATAGTTTTTGTGGTTGCAACTTCTATGTAGCAAACACTTTGTGCTTCAACCTGGAATGGAAAGTGCTACATAAATAAAGCCTTGCTTGCTTGTGTTATAGAGGTGTTATGTCACCTTTATGGTTATGTTTGTTTAAGAAGCCATAAAAACAAAAATGAAGACAAGAGTCATACCGCCCTACATTTCAAACATGAAGTCACACCAACAAAAGGGAGTAAGGGGCAGAAGAATATATTACTATTTTCTAAGTATGACCATATGAAGTCCTCAGTCCTCAGTCTTGGAAGAATGATAAAGCCCTTTTACCTGCCACATCCAAAAAGTCCTTCAACCAATTCTAAATTTTAAAACAATTTGTTTCCAGTTCATTAGCATCCACTTAGCTGATAGAGAAGCCAGACTGATAAATAGGTGCAGGCTACCATTTTAAAATGAGCCAAGTAAACAAACTATTGCACATGGTTTGAGTGTGTTGAGAACACGGTAGAGGTTTTCAAATACATCAGCCCAAAATCTCCTCACCAGTGAACCATGCATCAGTGTACCCTCCGCCTCCACCTCACAACCATACCTACATAAGTCTGTATACACAAACTTATGTGTATACATGAGTGTGTGGATTGAATTATAAAGTCAGATTAAGCAATTTACAATACATCTACTAAAATAATGCAGTGCAATATATTAATACAAAATACAAATACAAAAAATAATAAACTCTCCATTACAAGTTTCAGTGAAACTCAGAGAATAGGCTTTACACTTTATCAGATTGCATGTGAAGATAAATGAGTGTCAAGAAGTCTGTGCTTTGCTTAAGACTTCAAGCCATTATTTTAAATCTACACATATGTTAACATTTTGTTCATTTCTTCAAACAAATTCCAAAACCATGTTAAGTTTGTAATTACTGTAGTTGTAGATGATAAGATTACAGTAATTCTATTACTTCCACACCTTTTAAAACAATGGTGAACTAATAAGTGTTTTATGATGTGTGACAATTCTCAGTAATGAATTGTCTCTCAAAGCCAGTGTGTTGCTGAATGAAGCAAAAAAGTCATTTACCACTTCTTTCATCTCTCAGATGAAGGCAGCCCAAATAATAAAAAAGAAAAGTCTGTGAAAATGAGTACAAAAGCCATTTAATCTCTCTCATCTTCCTCTTAATAACTGCAAATTTCCCCTTGGGCCCATGGGAGAGGGCCTCTCTGTGCTGCTGCCACCTTATCTGTCGCCTCCATATTTCAGCATGCTGAGCGGCTCCCTCAGTACCCAGCCCCCGGCCTCCTCTCGCTGGGGCCTGTGGGGAAGCTGGGCTCATGGGCCCGCCATTGTTCTGGCCTGGGAGGGAAGTCCGGAGAGAGCCCTGAAAGCCGGAGAGTGGGAATAAAAAAAAATAAAAAAAACTTGAGCCACTGCTTCATTAAGCGGCAGCCTTTCACAAGCAAACATATCAGAAACAGCCCCCTTTCAGAGGCAGTAATTAGCAATTTGGAAACCTTGCCCCCTCAGGATATACAGTTTCAATTTAGTCAGCAGCTTTAGATTCTTAGGCACTTAATATTCATTGTTTCTGCCATCTTCCCAATTTCTCGACGTACATTGTCTAGTCTTTCACTGGTGATAAAGTGTTTTATCTTTCATGTAATTCTTCTTCTTCTTTCAATGAGCCCTCTGCAAGAGAAGTTAATTTTTATAAATAATTTTCTAAGGGATTTGCAAAGAATGTGAGGGATATGATAGCAAAGTGCTCTTCAGGAAGTTCCAGGCTGAATACGTATGGAGCTTGTGCTTGATTGATTAAGTCTGGCAGTAAACAGTGTATGGGAAAAGTTCCTACAACTTAAGAGGAAATTATATTGCAGAGAAAACCCGCTACATCTGATGATATAGACCTAAAAGCAAGGGTTGTTCAAGTTTGAATGATAATATTTACTACTGTGACCTCCATATACCAGCACAGACCTGCATCATGCAAAAAAAAAAACAAAAAGAAAAGAAAAAAGAAACGTCTTCAGAGTTTGCAAGATTTGCAGCTTAACTGCAACTGGTACAATATTTACTTCTGTTTTCCAATTACTGACATATGAGTACTGTTATCATTAATTATTTGCTTGTCTTTCTATCAGCATGGTAAACCCTTGGCATGGATTTAACGGCAAATGTTTGCAAACTGCTTATTAAGCTGAACCACATATCATACCTCAGGGGGAAAGACTGACACTTATCTTTGCCTCCATGGAGCCTTTGTTTCAAAATGCTACCACTTCCATTCATTTCCAATCAGCATTGTCTAATAGAAATAATTGATTTTTGCCTCTTCTCCACAAATGAAAAACACTTGTGATTAAACATTTTGTCTCCAAATCTAAATTCCAAGATTCCCATCAACACTTGAGAAAAATAGGCAACTCATTAAAGCGCAAAAAAAAGAAAAAAAAAAAGAAGTAGCTAAGATGTGAAAAGAGGAGGCAGGGGATGAAATAATGAATGGAGTCCAAGTGAGCTATCTTTCCCAGGCAGAGCGCCACTAGGGATGCAAACTCTCAGCCACAAGAAATGAGCTACCTATCTGTGAAAAGAGTGACTGCTCCATCCTATTTGATTTGGCTCTCCTATCATCTCTTAAGAAGATGTCAGCCTTGCTTCTTCTATTGCTCTGAGCTTTTATCAACCCTGAGACGATTTCCCTGCAAAAAAAGAAAAAAAAATGAGGGGGGAGACGCATTTCAGTGCCTTTCAGGGAGCAACACTAAAGAATAAGTGTTATGCGATAAAAAGGAGGTTGTTAAATAGATCTGTCTATTTGTATGGTAATAATGATCGCTTAAAGACTCGGTGCTCCGTGACTTGTAGAACAAGGAAACAAATCTGTATTCACATATTGTGTTAACATGACTCTCCAAACGACCTTGTGAAACTTTCATACAGTAAAAAATGAGTTGGATTCTCAAGTTTTTTTTTCTCTGTTTGTATCATTCTTTTCCCCCGTCCTTTCAGAGCAGAGGAGTCCCTGCACAGAGCAAACCCGTCCATCTCAAACAACCGGGGCTCTTTGCATTTCAATTGATTACTTTGGTTTTTTTGTGAGCACATCTGGTACAGATGTGAAAGTCAACATTTAAATCAGTGTATTAGACTGACTACAGTGATTACAGCCCATTTCAAATAATACTGACAGCAATGGAAGATGACCATAGACTTTTTCACTTAAATAAAAGTGCCACAATTTCAAAACAGTCAAGCACAAGAAAAAGTTTTCTTTTCAAAATTTTACTTGAAAGTGGCAAAATATATTAAAGTAAAAAAAAAGTACAAGTATGTATTAAGCAGAATAGTCCATTCCAGCTAGGTCAAATGTTATATATTATTGGATTATTACTGTAATTATTATTTAATCTTTTTAATGTTGCACCTAGTAAAACTCGAGTAAATGCTCATTTGAAAGATGGTTTATATTTGGATTATGATGTGTTTTGTTTGAATTTTTTTTTTTAGAAAACTAGCCAATCACTCACTAATACAAGTGTGTCCCAGTTAAACCATAACCATTAAAACCACAGCGATACCTGCTGACTGTCAAAAAGCCGACCCTGAGGTCTCTCGTAGGATTTAAATGCCCCAGTTTTCTGTCCCCTGGTGGAAAAAGCCATTAACAAAATTATCTGGCCCATAAACCTCAGGAGCATTGTTTTGTTGTTGAGCAAATCAAAGAGTAAGTGGAGTTTGTTTGTTGCTCTGTATACGTGGAGACCCTCCTGTACATTGTTTCAGATGCATCGCTGTCATGGGTAGCCATGTCGATCTGCAAGGTGCATTTGATGTGTCAATTTAACAGGTGCTGGGTTGACACTGAGCCTGTTGGATGATCCTTTATCTCCTCTTTGATGTGTGCTACATTAGATTTTCTGACTAGAAAAGGTTGTGCAGTTTCTGTGAAATAAAATAAACCTAGTGTAAATAATTGCTTCCTAAAGGCATATCAAAATGTCTGCCGACCTACTGCATTATGAATCAGGTCAGTGTTTATTCTCATTTTTGTGGATGAAACAGGATGAGCAGTAGCAGCAGAGTCTGTTACACAACAACCATATTAACAACACAAAACGAGAGACAGAAAACTAACATGTCGTTTTTATCCTCCCTCCCAACTCATGCAGTGTAATATATGGAGTTACTAACAGATTTAGGAGTTACAGGGAAAAGCTGCTACACTTTCTTTGTGGACCTTTACTGGTTAATAGTGTGAAACACAACTTAACATAAACCGACCAAACGATAGATTGTACACGTCTATATCAGGGAAGACCCACACATACAATCGCAAAATTGATCTAATCATAAGATGAGGACTAAGTCACATCGTATGTCTCCACATTCTGTCATGACTCATCTGATTCTTCCCATAACTAAGAAGAGTTTAAAAATTATATTTGAATAAAAACAACCTTTATGGGTGTTTCTGTGGCCCAGTTGTCAGTGATGCATACCATGTAAGTGCAATGTCAGGTGTTCAAACACAGTTTGATCTTTTGTTCTCTTTACTTTTTTGGTCTGTTTCTACTGTCAAACTTCAAAATAAAAGCAAAATTTCACACGGCAAAAAATCTATCTGTCTTTAATCATTTTTGGAAAAAGAAGCAGACACCAGTAGAAATGGGCTGCATATATACCACCAGTTGAAATTTCTTCTCTGTTTCAAAGTCTGTTAATGAAATATGAACAAGACCAATTAAATGACACTGAGATGCAGGAACATTTTAAAATCTAACCAAGATACATGAGCAGTATTCAAGGTGTACAGACAGCATCCTTAAACTCCACCACGACAGAGTGCACTTTGTATTCATCCCTCAGAACAGTATTGCTCTTCGCTACTCCTGAACAGAGGAGGAGGAGGAGGAGGAAGATGCAGACTACACGTAGCTCTCCAGGCCCTGCATGGAAAGCACTAGAGGTATGATTAGCCTGCTCAGTTTGGCTGATTAATCAGGGCCTGTTAGGTGGAAACAAGCATCATTTATGGCTGATTATCCTCCCAGAAGGCAAAATCTGAAGCAACAATCCACAGTGGAACTTTTCAACTTCCATTTAGACCTAAGGATTTCTATCTCTTTATTTCATTAATAAAAATGCTGCTCATACGCATGGTCTCATGAAGTTTCACATTTCGTGTATGAGTATTGGACTTAATTAAACTCTACAGGATACACAAGAGAAGTCATCCAGTTTGTTTTTCTATTTTAATTCTCTCTTTCAGACCAACAGCGTTAAAGACAGTCTGAAATTTAATTCTACCAAAATGAATAAATTCATATAATGACGGCTAAATTACTTTAAAATTACAATTCTATAGCCTGACACCCTCAGGCAGGAACATTTTCCTCATTCAAAGATTTAGGCTAAAGAGGACACTTGTCATCAAGTGACTTAAAATTAATTATATAGAAAGCTTGTAACATAACCCTTTTTATTTTTTACTAGTTGTGTTCTCATGTTTTCTCTGTATTTTTTTATCAGTGTTTAGTTACAGTATGTAAAGAACTATGGTAAATGACAATCGACAATAAATTCATCTAATTATTTTGATTTTTTTCCCAGCAATATCACAAGTTCCCTTCTTAACTGTGATGATTTGCTGGTTCTCTCTGTTTTAATGTAACTGTTAGATGAAGATTTTGAAGACGTCCTTTTGGACTCTAAGAAATTGTGATTGTATTTTTCATTATTTTCTGAGGTTTTGCAGGTGACACAACTAAGCGATTCATCAAGGAAACAAACAGCAGATTCATTGACAATGAAAACAATCTTTAGTTGCAGCCCTTAGCACCATATAAATAAACGTTGCAGAGCTGGTTCTCCGCTGTACATCCTCGAGCAAGAACAACATCCATCTCGAGCTGCAGCAGAAACTGAAGAACCAAAACTAACTCACTCACTAGAGGCTCTGCTCCAGTAACAGTGAAAGAAAGACTTCATGCAAAGTGTCTGTGACCTTTTACATTCAACTGAGCTTGATATTATAGTAATGCTGACACTTCCAAATTGGAAAGTGAACACCTATCACCCTGAGGACAGTTGCAATCACCCTTTTCATCTTCTACAGTTCATTCTCAATGAAGCTAGACCACAGTCTGACACAGGACCTTAACTTTCTACTCTGTCACTACAGCGACACTCAGAAGGTTTACTAACACAAACCAAAATATATTGAGTGTCTGAATGACACCTTTTTGTGTGATCATAGCCGTGTGCATGCTGTGTTTTAGCAACAATAAATGAAGAAGTCTCTGGTGGTCACACCGTCCTCGTCTCTGTGGTCAGCTCTTTAATGTTCACACCACACCTTGTGCTATTGTCCAGCCCTGCAGCCCACTGTCAGCCTCAGAGTGGCCTTCCCCAGCCTGGTCACCGTTTCCATTTGTCTGCTGGGATAACTATAAAAATCTGTCAGGAGGCAGGGTGGGTTTTTTCGCTCAGCTCAGCCCAGCTGGCAGATTGAGAGCCCCCTGTAATGTACAAGTCTGTTTTTATTATTCTTGCTGGGGGAACACTATTTCATCAAGTGCATGATTCCACAGAGGAGAGGAGATAGCCCCGGCCCGGCTATATTTCTTCCAATCAAACATTCCAAGGGGAAAAAATGAGTGGGTGCCATCAAATCGCAGAATAATGCTGCCAGATTTTATGTAAAAAGAAGGACTGATGGACAAATACAGGAAGGCAAGACAAGTTTAATGACGTGTGTTCAGGAGCTGAGATTGGAAAACTGACAGAGAAAAGCAGCCTCTTTGCTGGAATATAAATTGTTGTGCGCTGTAAAAAGGCTTTTATCTGGAGTGAATATGGGACGTAATACACAGGTCAGGGTTAAGTCATTTTCTCCGGCAAGTTAAGCGAATAATGAAGGCGAGCCCGCGCGGAGAGGAGCACTGCTACTGCCAGTTTGTATTCATTTATTATGCCAAATCTCATGATTTTGGCGTTGGCGCGGTGAGGGCTCTGGCGCGCACCGGTGGACGACATATCGCTTAATTTACACAAGGTAATGAAAGCAGGGAATGGGAGGACAAAACAATTTACCTGCTGACACGGGAAGAAGTGATTTGCGAACATGGGGGGTGAGCGAAAGAGCAGGCAGAGGGCCAGGGCCAAGGAGTGGAAGAGGCGCAGAGATAGGGGATGAGGGGAGGGGGGCACAGAGGGATAAAAAAGAAAGGGAGGTGGAGGTAAAAACAAAAGGATGAAACTGACAGGCAGGGAGGCGGCTCAGGCTTCAGCCTCAGCTCCTTATGTGATGATGATGGCTTCAATGAGGCAACAGTAAACTCTCTCGCTCTGTCTCTCTCTCCCCCACAGTCACACACAGTCACACACACACACACACACAAAAATATGTGCAATCAGGGGGCGAAATTGACCTCAAATCTGGAGGGTCTGTGCTGACAAGGCCCTTGTTTTACTCCTCCTTTCCCCCCCTAGTTGTAATCACTTATCAGAGAGCCACTTGTGTGGCAGGGATGGGCGGCTTCAACATCACTCTGCAGCCGCAACAGGTATTTTCTCTCAAAGACCAAATCTCTGTGCAACTGCATTGAATCTGTTGACCAGCTCAGCGAGCATGTGTTAGACTAATGTATGTTCTGATTTTTTCTAAATCAAAACTTAAAACGCAGAGTTGTAACTGGCATCATTTAAAATTTAAACGCAAACATGTCATCTAGCAGCATCATTTGCTCTGTATTCACACATACTGCCATTAGAGGCACAGAAGATACCCAGATTAGGATTACCTCACAAATGACCCAGATCTAAACTAGCTCTGACAACAGCCAATCACTCCACAGTATTGATGGATGCGTTCTAAAAGTGCACGATTGGCCATTCAGCTGATGGCCTTTCACACAAACAGAAAAGAGTCTGGCCGAGACTCCCTGACAATATGGCTGGAGCAGCACTGTAATTTTCCAATCACTAGCCCTTCAGGCCAGGCCACTCCTTAGGGCAGTAAGATCAGATGAGCTCCGGCATTTTCTTTTGTAAGAGGCCAAACTCTATTTGTCTGCTCACAGGAACAAAAACAATCAGGGAGCCAAGAGAGACCTGGCTTTTTGGTCTCTCTGGAGAAGGGCCAAAGACAGAGCTGGGGGGGGGGGGGGGGGGG
>NW_019525126.1:952732-1010870 GCF_002814215.2 Seriola lalandi dorsalis | reverse complement strand
CACACACACACACACACACACACACACACACACACACACACACACATAACTGAGCCCCACTCTCCCCTCCTTGCCCGCTGTGGGTGGTTGGTTCTGGTGATGATGAACGGGGACGCGGCTCAGCACCAGATCCCTGCTGTCAAGGCTCGCTGCAGGATGAGACAGAGAGAGGAAGTGTCACTCTCGGCGGGCCTGCTGGGCCAACCTGGACTCTGCTGAGTCCTGCTGCTCGAGTCTTCACAACAAATCAAACACCATAACACCCACCCCTCCCCAAACATGGCCACACACATAGCTAGGCCTCCTCTAACGTCTGGAAGAATGTGTCAGAAAACCTAACCAGACTTTTCAGCATACTGCATCTGAATATCCGCCTCTACCTGCTTTCCAAATGTTTGGTCATGACTGGACTGATATTTAGCAACAACCAAGAAGAGAAACTAGTTCCTGGGCTGAGGTTATAAGGGGGCTCCCCGCAGCCTCTCCTCTGTCCTCCGCCCCCCCCGCCCCCCTGGCCACAGCTCTCTCCACAGGCTTGTTTCCCCTCGCAATGAGAGGTGACAGTGAACAGTGGAACTCGTCAGTGTGAATAACACGCAGTCACGCTTGGTGAGACCCTCTGGTGGAGCGCGACACACACACATACACACACACACATACACACACACACAGCACACACACTCGCACAGAAGGACGCACACACTGAGGCTCAAGGGCCCAGTGGTAGGGGCGCTGTCAACCTCAGTGCACTGCCTTCCATTACAGCTTAACCGGGAACAAATTGAGCAATCTGATGGGTTAAATTTGACATGTTTGCCCGTCTGACCTTTGTTTGTCGTACAGTACAGTCGCCATCGTTTCACGTGGTGAAAAGAGTGAGTTACCGTACATATATGAGTTCTCAATGAACGCAATCAGCATAACTCTCGGATGATAACAAAGGTCAGAGTGACATTTTTCAAGTTTACAAACTCAGCTGAGCTCATATTACTGTACCATCAGGTCTGTGGTAATCACATGTCCCTCACTGATGTGCCGTTCTTTGAGTCTTGCAGTGTCCTTCAACGGCACCTTATAAGAGCAGTCCATAACACAACCAGTGGTCAGGCTTAATTTATGCACTTTCTCTGTCCACTGCCCCATCAGCATATAGTATCACATAACTGCTAATGGGCTAATGGAGGAAGGAGGGAGGGAGCAGGAGCAGGGGGGAAGATGGCGATAGTTAGGGAAATGGGGCTCAGGTTCATCCAAACATTTAATAACTTATCCAATCTGGAGCGTTCACCTCTTACTGGGCTAATTATATCATTTAACTGGCCTGGACGAGAGGGACAGCGTGGACGCACTGTCTTACAGTGTCATCATATAATTATGACTTATGCCAGCGTGGCCTAGCAAGCTGGATGAAGTCAGCTTGCCATAAATTTTAATGATCACTTAGACAATACGAACATTCCCGGGGCTTCCGTGGAATTAGCAGGGAAATATGGACGCCATCGCACAGAGAAGCTGAAGTGTGAAAAACAGAGTGCGCATGCGTGCGTGCGTGCGACATATTTGGGAAAGGTGAGTTTAGACTGGGCACACACGGCCGCTTGATTGTGTGGGATCAGGTTCTGTGGTCACTGGGCTGCTGGGAGGCCAACGTCAAGCCTGTCAGAGGGCTAAACACCCGAGTATAGTCTGTTTCAATGGAAAAACAGCAGCTGACACTCAACGCTCGCGGGCCAACTGTTGACCTCATTCTACGAATAAAACGTGGACGGAGCAAAAGAAAGCCTGGTGTGACGAACATGGAAAGCTTTATTCCTCAGTGCAGCAGAAGTTTCTAATAACTTTCAAAAGTTGAAAAATAAAAGAGAAGAGGCCATAATGGTGAGAAAATAGATGGGGCATAATGAAAAGGGTTGAGTGTCTTTTTAAATAGCTGTAAAATGGCTAATTAGCCCTCTATGATTAATCATAGTGGTGGCATGCATTGGGAGGTTTGAGTCTCCTGGCGTTTAATAGTTTTCTGGTAAAATAATTTTACATTTCTGGTGTAATTAAGAAGTATTCAATGACCTTTGTGACCTCTGCGTGTGGTATGTGGAAATATTTTTACAAGTCAGCTTTTTATGTCCATAAATATGACACTTATTATATGATAATGTTTATAATAATATCAGTGTAAACCTATACTGCAGGATAGGGAATATTGATTTCAAGATGCAGGTGGCCTACCCCGATATTCTGCTCTTATGAAAAAAGGAGAGGGGAGAGCAGCCCAAAGAGAAGATGATCTCCCTTGCACTTAATATTAATGTCTGTTTTGGTGCTATCCTGTTTCAGGAGGACCCAGGTCCTGCGGTGGAGCGATTGAATGACAGAGATTACCTGTATGGAAAGCCCCGCGAGACAGCTGGTTGATAATGCATGACACAAAAATGTTTTTGTTTACTCACAGATGTAGCTTTGAGCCTGGTTTCGGTTTCTTGTTTTTTCTTCAGAAATCTGATTCACTGGACTGAAGTGGATTTAGGCGAGAGTCACGGGTCAGGAGGTCTGAACTGAGAGTCGACTGTGGCGTCTGGCTCCATAGGCACCCGTACCTTCTAGACCGGGGGGTCATCCACATCATATTCATCCCATTCAGCCTGTGTTGTCCTAGAGGGGATATAACATGAAAACATAATCTCACACCACAATTTCATTCCTTCAGCAGCATTAGATTAGATTGAAACTTCCCTGCACACTTTCCTGGGGCTGTCAAATGAGCTGTCAGTCATGTGTCAGAGCCGGCCCCTGCTCATCTGCTCTAATACATCACACAGCCTTTTATATGGATCAGTATGAGTGGGACTCTCTACACAAAAGCCAGCAGCTCCTCCGCTGGGACGCAGGGTGATTGATAACATTTCCCCAGCTCTTCACACTCATGCCCATTTGTATAGTTGGTTGGAGAAGGGCCTCTGGTGTCCACTGACATCTACAGTGCCCGTCATCGGCTTGCGGAGAACATGACATCAGCCTCGGAAACACAGATACATGCCAGGAATGGGCAGCTTTCCATTCATAAAGTACAACGTGACAGCCATTGACAGATCACTTGTACCACATACATGATATTTGTATTTCCTGAAGAATAAAGGCGATACGGGAAACTAGCTCAGGTGACGTCAGCTATTAAATCAACTGTTTAACCCTCATATTATCACAGCTGATAGATGTTTATTGCTCATTAATATGTCCGTACAGTTTTAATGCTTCAGAAATCCACAGCCGCTGACTCCACTTTGAGTGTTGAGATCACTGAGGGGAATCCTGAGCCTGTTTTGTGTACAGTCATATTGGCATATTGGCCGAGCTAATGGCCACTTGGCACATAGACAGCTATCCATCCCAATCTCAGCTTCACTAATCCAATTGAGGCAACCTGCTTGGCATGAGAGAGACTCATCTGTCTTTACTGTTCATTAATAGGGCTCCTCCTGCAGCTCAGAGCCCATTCACATTCCTTTGGATCAGCCCGAAAGTAAACCCTATCGCCGAAACACTGGATCCGTGCTGGAGATTCAGCAGAGAGGGGATAAGGGGGGGTGGATATATAATCACTTCTGAGATACATAATCACTGCTGTGTGGGGTAAAGTATCAGAAAATATGAAACCTCCCTTAGGGATGGACTACATATTTTCTGAGACAGTATAAAAACACTTTCTTATGCAGGTATGTGATTCAGCTCAATATCATGACGACCATGCTACAGTTTCTGTTTTTTCAAACCTGTCTCACCCGTGTCCTGAGTAAAGAGCCTTCATGAGATTTTTTTTTTCTTTCCGTGGCAGGGCTTTATGTCTAGCGGTGGAATGATAATAATGTTTCTAATCTGGTTACATTGCACACAGAATTGTCTTCCATGTTAATGATGGACCGGCCCCCTCCCTGCTCCACAGAGATGCTTACTTTCAATTTGTGTACTGTCATCTCCCCGCCACGCGGCTGAAATTGATGCACCCTCTTCCTTTTAATTAAATCAAAAAACAGTCGGAGGTCCAGGCAGGTGGGGGACCTGCTCCCATATACAGCCGTCACAAAGACCTGGCTGACTCCAGGACGAATCAGGGTTGCTCTTCTTCTCCTTTCTGTGTGTAACTGTGTGTTGTATGTGGAGCCAAGTTGCTGTATCTATGAAACAGCACAACTCAAGTCAATTAAACTGATTTAACAAATCTTTTCTTTAAATCTTTTAAATCTTAATCAATTGGTTTTGTTGAGAAAAACTATTTTCTTTCAGATTTCACTACAACTTTCTCATAATATTGATTTCAGACAAAAAGCCAGTGGACATTTTCCCTGGTAAATAAATAAATAACAATCCCAGGAATCTTTCTCAGGTAGGTTTGCCCTCGGGCAGAGCTGGAGCCAAAGTCTAAGAAATGAGAGCGTAAAATTCCCACACATTAGAAGGCGGATAATTGGATTTCCTGTGTCCTGTACGGTGGGCGGTGTGGTTCCTGCAGCTGTGACATTATCAAGGTAACATAACCTGAAGGCTGTGGTGTAGCAGCACAGGCCCCGCAAGGCCTGTCCTCCAGTTCCACATCACTGCCTGCTTGGCTATTCATCCTGTGGACCCTGCAAATGAAATTATGGGAGGAAGAGCAAAGGACATTCTTTGGGAATTAATCCCATTTGTGCCTAAACCCACTTCAGATTTTTATAGTGAGGCCCTCTTTAGATGTAAGGCGCATTTACAATTAGACAAGGCCTTAGGAGGATTGAAAGAAATACTGTGAGTGTTGGTTTGTTTGGTGGGTAATTTGTAAACACAGGCAGGAAACTGAAATACTGACACTTAAAAAACTGAAAGTTATTAGTTTTTGAGACATTTCTGCATCAAATGCCGGGTGCTTTGACTTAAGTATCTCAACGCTCCATTAATTTTATTATTACAGCATAGACAACAACAAGAAGAAATGTAAATATATTAATTATGAGATAAATGAAAACTGCAAATATCTTCTATACTGCAACTGATAATCTGAAATAATGATTTGATGATGATAAATGATTACAGCGGCATAATTTACATACAGGGATTTTTTCAAAAATCATTATCATTATATTTCTAGAATCAGAGGATATTTTATATTACCATTGAAAAGATAAAGAAAGCATTATTACACTTACAGTAATCTCTGCAGTCAAATCCCACGCAGCACTGACCCAAGGAGCCCTGTGCACGTTCAGTCCAGCAGTATGTTTTCTGTAATGAGGGAAAAACATAAAATGATTACACATACTTTATAAATTAATACTATAATATGTTTTTAAGGGTATTGTACAGTTATCACTATAATTATTTCAAATAGGCTACTGGCTAAAAATCATAAATCTAAAACTACAACGCAAAACTAAATTAACATCAGTATAAACTCACTACTGAGAACCAGAGGCTATAACTATCCATAAGTTTATAAAGGGGAATATGTAAGAATATTATAGCAATTTTTGGTTGAGAGCCCACATTTTAGAATAAGTATGTTACTAAAGAGTGAATGAGAATGATGAAGTGTTTAGGGTAGAAAATTAAAGAATAAAATTGTACCATCAACTGTTGACCAAAAGCTTGATTTGTTTTGTTTTACAAGACTGACATTGACTTTCTTCAATCTCACATGTCACCACATTTATTCTTTCCAATAAATGAAACCCAACTTTTGAAAAAAAAAACCAATTAAAAATTAAAAATAAATAAAATGCTAATGCTAATATTTCTAACAGTTTAGCATAAAACAGGGGCTGTCTACAAGCTCGTGGAGTAACTGTCTTTAAATATTGACCATGAAGTCGGCACATCTCAGGTCATCCTTTCCAAATACACTTAAATAAGTTAGAAAAAAAAACACTTATTATCTTTAAAAGCAGTGTCTCCGTCTTACCTCTGACACGGTTGCTCTAATTATACTGAATGCTTGTTGTAATAGTCTGCTTTGCAACTCTGTTTCAACCACACGACCAGAGGAAGCACCTGACATCAATTAGCCCCGTCTGTTTACTCTCGCGATGCAATGCAGATAAACACTGCCCCCTAGTGACGACACGTGAACACAACTGTTCAAACTGAAATATATAACAGACACGACAACGACAAGCCTCTTGTACACTTTTTTTTTTTTTAAAGTCCTGATTTATTTAAGCCTTACAGAGCTGTGTAACTTCAGTAGCATGGGGCCATAATAGATAACTACTTTTTAACAGATTGTTTAGCTTAAAATGAGAACTTGTAGTTTTGTCTCACACCATGTTATACAGATGAAACACACGTAATTATATGCTTGTTCAATTTTACATTTAAAATAACTTTGTAAATGTTTATATATTTCAAAATCAATATTATTCCAAGGCTTTGCTACAGATCCTTAGAAATTTATACAATTTGAATTCTTGACAGTAAAATGTATTACATTAGATAAGATTTAATTTTGTAAAATTACAAAATGCAGGTTCTGTGTTCATATAAAATAACATATGGTTGTCTCATAAACCTGGAGACAGACTAAACAGCTGAGGACACACACACACACACACACACACACACACACACACACACACACACACACACACACACACACACACCGTGACAGCCTCCTCAGACAGCCTCAGAGCCCTGGCAGGTCCCTGCCATTATCCCGTCCTCTACTCTAAACACGCAGTTTTAATTTCAAAGCTCTGATTAGCTGATGATTGCATGACAGCCGCCGACCAGGTTCCCTTTTCGCCCAGCTCCCAGACTGCAACTCAATCATGCCCAATTAGTGGGTCCCCAAACACTCTCTCTTATTAGAGGACTCATAATCGACTCATTGTGTCCTGATTTGGCAAATAAATCACTCTGGAGGCTGCTGACTCCCCCTCCTTCCCCCCTTTTCTCTCTCCCCCACTTCTCTCACTCTGTCTTTGACTGCCCACTCCCCTTCTTTTCCTTGTCCAGGGGTTCAGTGACAACGTTTTCAGGCGTGCTTTTCATTGGAGCTGACAGTTTGAGCAACGCTGGACTCCTTTTTTTTTTTTATTCCCCCTGAAGAATGAAGAATAATTTAGCAGCTAAGGCAAGGCAGGCAGCATGCGGGTGTCCTTGTCCTACAAGGTTAAGAATCCATTCCATCTGAGCAAGAAAGGAGTGAATTAAAATAAATGATGGCCAGATATTTATTGCGAGTTTGTAGATGAAGCCAAGTCACTCTAGTGGACCAGGGGGGCCCGGGCTGCCAGTGGCTCAGTGTAGCCGAGTGACCTCCCTGTCTCTCCTTGCCTAACTGGGGAATAACACTCAATGTCACTTTACTCCTATCCTGTATTTGATATATTTATTTATATCCCTATATATATTTATATCTATAAATGCATGTGTTGGGGACATTAGGGCAAATGAGATAGCAGGACATTTATGATATCATCTGGTTGGGGGATGCTAAAAATAATTGTAATTTGATTGAAAGAGGGGAATTCTTGAGAAAACTGAGCTTTGGAGACACGCACAAGGAGATCCTGAATGAGACAGGACAAGAAACACGAAGACACAAATGTCCTTCACTCTGGAAACACAAAACTCAAGGCCAGCCTGCCATACACTAAATGTATCAGCTTAGGTAAACGTAAGTCCGACTAACTGATGTTGAAGATCAAGTTGCATTTTGAATTTTAAGGAAAAATCTGTTGTTGATGAGGTGAAAAGCTCTGACAAGCAGAAACGGCCTTCCAAAATGAATTAGACTTATTAAAAAGTAACCAGAGCCCAGTGCAGAATTCTTTCCCAGAATTCCTAACTACATGCACTTCCTCAGGACAGGGATCCAACACGAGAGCTTTACAGACTCAGCGGGGTGGACCAGCTTGAGCCCGGGGGCTTGCGGAGCACTGGGAGGCCTGTGATGTTGCACGCATGCAGGAAGCCAGTGGACTGTGATGTAGTGGACTGATGGAGTCAGTACCACAGAGCAGCTTTAGCAACATCCCACTGTGTCGGTGAGCTCCCTCCCCAGGCTCAAACTGTTTCTCCTGCAGCAGCAGATCCTGTGAGGTAACCTCAGGATGCTGCTCCAAACCAAACCAAGCTTTTTCACCTACGTCTCCCCCTCCTCCATTCTACCAAAGGCTGTGTGTGTGTGTGTGTGAGCGTGTGTGTGTGTTGAGTGGTCATTAGTCTCTGTTTACAGTGCAGAGAGCCTGGCCAGCTGGCATGTGACGTGTGATGTGCCTCGCTGTGGTCTACCACTGTGAGACCCCCGTGGCAGAGTCGTGGAGGCCCAGCAACCCCCTTCCCCAGGCGGGCCGCAGAGACCGCGGCGAGCCCTCGGCAGATGGAGCCTCTAGCGTTTCTCGTTTCTCTTCCACAAGGAAAGAAGAGGTGGAGCGAGCGCTGGAGGTGGGACTGGCCCCGGCCCCCATCACAGATGCCAGGAGAAGGCTGAGACTCTGGCAAGGCCCTGCTGGGAGGGTGCTGGGCCGGAACAGGTGCAATCTCAGCCCCTCGATCCCCTCTGTCAGCACCTCAGTGGTGGAGCCCGTGCTCTCTTCCTGTCCTCGCTCCTTCTCATTCACACACTTGAGAGGTGTTGTGGGGCTACGTCCAGCCCCTCCCTCCACCAAGCAACAAATCGAGGCACCAAAAGCTATGACCAGACACAGTTCTCTTGCTGCCTTGTGACTTCCTTTCATAAGAAACAAAACTAAAAAGTACCAAGTTCAAAGCACAGTAGCAGAAGTGTGTTTGTGACCCTCAGAGGGCAAATCATGGAGTTGTGTTGACTCAGGCGTTTTCCTCTGCTGGCCATGATAAGCTCCTCGGCTGACCTCGCCACTGCCAGAGGGCCAACACAACCACTCTCCCATCAGCCCTTGCTTTATCGCCAGCAGCTACAAGACAAAGAGGTTCTGCTGTATACCTGGCTGCAGCCGGAATCCCGCATGATGGAAAGAGTTTATGACAGAGGGGGGGTGGGTGGTGAGGCCCAACAGGCCACCTTGACCTGTCCCTGCTCAGAGGACCTTGGTGAACCTTTTCCCATTGCCCCCAGTCCCCCACAGCGACCTGGACACTCCAACCGCCACTGAGTTATTATCATAATTTCCCGGAGAGGCATTGCAGGGCCTCGATGACTAGAGAGGCATCCGTGTTTTACAGAATGTTTTGTGTTTTATTGCCTTTAAGTCACTCATAGGCCAGCGGAGAGGGCTCACAATGATAAGAAAACCAGTCATGTGAAAAATGAAGGACCTCGCGTACAGGACTGAGGTGAAGAAGGGAAATAATAAAATACATGACAAATGTGGAGCCCGACTGTATTTCATGTTCAAACCCGTCTCGCCTTCCAACCCTCGGCCGCACTAAAAACATATGAGGGGAAAGGAGGGAAATAATAATAATGAATTCAGTTAATCTCACAGTTACCAAAAGAACAGAAGCTTTTTTTTTTCCCCGTCTCATGGTTTATACTTGAAAAAAACAATCCCAGCCCTCTCACTCCCCCTCCCGGTTCCTTTGACAACATGACGGCCGTAAGATGCCCAGGGGCATTCCAAGCTGCCACCGTCCCCGCCATTTCATGTCCAAGCCCACCTGGGGTAAACAAAAAAGGACTTGGAGCGATAGAATATTAACTAAAGAAGAGAGGGGAAAATAGCACTGACAAAACTGAAAATACTTTTCAACCCGTCAAACTTTAGGTCTTAAAAAATATCACTTTCATTGTCTCTTTTGTGGAGTAATTCCCCCTCCTCTCCCACAATCCCCTGCGGGCTTTTAAAGGTGCAGTATATGAAAAATAAAACATCTGTTTAATCTAGCCATTTCAAAGGCAAATCCCCTTTTGATCAAAAAATGATATTGATCTGACTGCCTTAGTTGTGTGGTGAGGATTTCTCCTTTAAACTTGAAATATCATGAAGTCTTTGTGGTAAATCAATACTGTGGCTGCTTTTTGAGGCTTGTTTCAAAGGGCACAAGATCCATTTGAATATGGTTGCATTTGCATTTATTATTCCTACCATCAGAATTCAAATTGACCTTGCATATATTTATGTTACAAATTAATGTGTAAAACATAATCTCGCCCTAGCATAAAAAGCTGGGTGTTTTAATGCTCTTGCCTTTTTAAACTGATAATCATCCTCTTGTGGCTGGTTCACGGCATCTGACTGATGCAGTGCTGGTCAGGTCAGCGACAGGGAACCTGTGACAGGCACGCGGCCCCTGGTGGAATGAACTGGTCCTAATATTCCTTGAGCTTTAGCATGTCTGTCCTCACCCCTCACTCTGTGTCTGAGGGGCCCTGACGTCGGGCCCCAGCTATCTCCACATCTCCCCATTTTCTTTAATTACACCTCAGCATATTGCTTTTGGGCCATATGGAAGGCAGATATTGAGACCAGATAAGATGTATAAACTTCTGTCAACACCACAGCATATTAGCTAGAGCTGGAAGCATATTATCTCTATTCTACCCTTCCAATTAGCGCCCAATATCAAAATACATTAAGACAAGCCTGTCAACAAGGGGCAGGAAAACATTACATGAATGGGTCCTTCGTCCGTTTTTTATTAAAATTGTATTACTTCCTTGCATTTGTTTTCTTTGCCACAAAATGAAAAGTCATTTCCACCAAGGTACCCAATAAAAACACAGATAAATTACCCATTTAAACCCAGTGGCCTGAGAACTCCCTGTGCTCAGCTGGTCCATACTGGCCTCAAGGTTTTACAGTGGGTCTAACAAAATGCTGCTTTAAAAATAAACAGTGTAAATTCACACGAGAAAACTTCTTCTCCTACATAAACTCTGAGATTTTGTGTGCCATGTTGTCACATATGTCCCATCAAATCAAAGGATTTTAAACATTGTGTCGTTACAGCAACATTTTGAATGAAATATTGGACTACAGAAGCATGTATTGGAGCAATGTGGATTTTTATAGCAGTAATGGCTCCATTATTTTAATAGAAAAATGTCAAGGAAAAACAGATGACACCCTAAACCCATGTGTGGCCTGTATCGTCTTATCTGTTATATACAGTATCAATGTGGCTTCAGACTCACTAACCTCCCAGTGACACAATGTTCATCTGAAAGCTACCGTCATAACCACAAAGCTCTCCAAGAACACAACTGTCTTCCTCACTAGAAATAATGTATATATTGTATCACTGTTGACGTGACTGAATTCAATGCACCCAGAAAGTGAGAGGTCATTCACAGCCTCACTGCAGCATCAGGATATACTGTACACGCCGAGAGACAGCGCGAGAATAAAGGAGGAGCAGCAGGATGAGGGAGTGGGAAGAGGTCACTTTGAGAAGCTGGATGCAAGCACATGCCAAACAGCATCTCTGGATCTCTCTCTCTTTCTATAATCCCCTCTCTGATCCACCGATGCTCGGGCCAATCATTTGAGGCCGGCCACAACCCGTGATCACTGGGCCCTAATCTGAGTCCCCGGCCCGTCCGCAGTCCACCTCAGACAGCACCGGCCGGCTGCCAGCAGAGGAGTGGCAGGCTTAGCCTTCTCCAGAGAGACAGCTAGAGGTTGTCTCTACATGGATGGGCACTTCGCAGCTCGGCAGGGGCGGGAGGAAGGGGCAACATAGCAGCTGCTCAGGGCATATGGGCAGAATTCATTAAGTCTGGCTAAATAAGCCAATTGTGGAGGTGGTAAAAAACTGTGCGTTTGTATGTCTGATAGAGAAACAGAAACAGAGATCACTCATTGAATTTGAACACTGAGCTCAAATATTCTGCCACACAAATATTCTGAGCACAAATATCCTGTGTGATAGCTTTGTCCTGAGGTATTACACTTGATGAAGTTGATTCAAGGCTCACCAAATGAAAAAATCTGGATCTATTTGTGATGGGCAGTGATTGAGCTGTTAGATGCATAGATCGTGTGTCCTTGAGGACTTTGCTGTGCATCTCCAAATGCCATGAGACCGCTCGCTGCCTCAGAAATAAACCTAATCACAATCTGTAAATGTTACAGCTGTTTCTCTAATAGACCTGGTCTGACTTTGGAGGCCTGCTTTTATATTCACACACATGAACCAAAGACAAAACTGAATGCTGATACATGCGACCAGCACATGTTGAAGGCATGGTATACAATGTAATTCATAAATTATATCAGATTTTGTGCCAATGTGTGAGATACAATGTCCTGTGACCTGTGCTGTCTGTACTTTATTCAGTTATCCCATTGTTGTGAGGATTTCTGTTCTTTCACTTTAAAGAACACATACCTGACACCAGCAGCTGTCTTCTGCCAGACGTGCATCCATTCCTCTTTATCCAGCAAAAGGTATAATGTATGCTAATCCCCCAGGTGTCAATAGGAACACTGTTCAATGCATTTGAGATAATAGTGAAGAAGGGGTTGCTCCTATCGAAGAGCTGGAAGATAAAGTCAATGGCACAGTCAATAACAATAAGGTTGTAGGCTTTAATGAGGAATGTTAATTTGAACACAATCAACTGGATTTCAGCTTAGCTGATTATCAACCTTGGACTTGTATGAGGGTGTTGATAATGCTGGCAGTTACAGGGAGGGCATTTGTATTTGTGACAGCTATTTTTTAGGGGGGCTTTTCAAACAAAATCATTTTGCCTTTTGGCTGTTTTAGAAACTAACAAAAAAAAGGGTGAAAGTCAAAAACCTCAACAATATACAGGGTCAGACAACACTGCACCGTCCACTTCTCAGTAAACTTTATTTAGAAAATAGAAGACATGTTGAATATACACTTTATAGAATATAAATCCTGGATAACAAACAGTAATTAAAGTTAATATAACCAAAGTCACCGGCCCTTCTGTGTAATGGCCATTCACCCAGTTCCCACTGGAGCCATTTAAAGCCTCAGTCCAAACCTCCTCCTCATGTTACAGGCAATGCAGCCTGCTCCTCACTCTCTCCTTGATCCCATTCCATCAGCAGCTCTGAGGACACCTCTGTAAACAGATGATCCCAGTCCCAGCTCACATCATCCTGCAGAGCAAGAGACAAAAGAGAGGGAGAAAAGAAGAATTAAAGAGGCAGAGGGTGACATCCTAAGAAAGAGAGCATGGGGAGCAGAGGGAGCAAAGAGAGGAGAATGGGGGAAGGAGAGCAGAGGGTGTTAATGTACACATCATAAATCTTGATTACCTGAGAGACAGAGTGGCAACCTCCCCTGGTGCTCTAGAAACAGCTGGACAGGCCTTTGCTGGGAGCTCACAAGCTATATTTACTAAAAACTCACTCACCTCCTTCACCTCCTGCTCTGGTGCTAAAACCTTGGTGAGGAGCTTCAAGTCAATCTCTCCGTCCTAAAGAAGGAGTACAGTAAAATTCACTTAGCTTGCACAAACAGGAGTGATGTTGTTTGCAAAATTAAATGGACCACCTTGACGAGAAGAGACATTCGAATATCAAACACATACAAAAATAAATGTTCTTGACTTACTAAGGTCTGAAAGGCAGAGTAATACTTCAGATCATTGTCCAGATCTCTGTAGGTCATTACCCGGTTCACCTGGATACTAACAGGGTGACAGAAAGTCAGAGCAGGCCTCTGATACAGGAACAGACTCATATTTTAATCAAGAAAACACACCATAGAAAAATAGCCATCCTGACTGCAGTGCGTTCACACTACCAGCAAACCACGACTGAGAAGTGGCTTTGACGAAGTTTGGAGATGGTGCACAATGAGGCTCCAAGACTTCAAGCAAAGACCACAGAGAGCAGGAGATGGTTGCCAAGTGGTAAACGCTTCAAATTGAAACCCAGCTGCTTATCTGTGGGTTGGAATTAAGTGGGGGGGGGGCCCTCAAAGTGGCCGGGGCCTAGCAGTGCATGCCAGTCCTACTTACTGCACATTACACGCTACATTGCCCCCGCAATGAGTTCAATGTGGATATTATCTCGCACAGAGAGCAAGCCCCAGCCTAATAACCTCCACCGCTGTCATAGCCTTGCTACATATTCGACACATGTCGGCGTGTCTCTCACTGCCCTGTAAATCAAAGGGCCCAGTTAGTAAGGACCCTGGTAACAGAGTTGCATAAATCACACCCAACTGTTATTTCTCCATTTCAGCCGATAAAGCAAGACACTCTGCAATGGCACAAGTGGAGGACAGGTAACCATCAAAGTCACCAGAGCAGGCCACGGATGTAGTGTCCTGTGCACGGACAGAGGTTAACTGTCATACATGGGTCACATGAGTGATAAGGATAAACTTCTAAGAGTTTAAGGCGTACACTACCTTGGTGGAACTGCAATTTGCATTGTGAGATCTTCTTCCTGTACTTCTTCAAGATCTGGAATCACTGGAATATCTAAAAACCAAAAATAGAGACCACATTTTAAAGATCTGTTTACGTTTTAAACTGTGTCAAACTGTGAAAAATGTAATCAGTAGCCAGAGTCATTTATTAAAAAAATGCAGTAAGTCCCCTGTGTATGGCTTCAAGAAGCGTGCATTTTTGTATGAGTATGTTTATGTGAGACCATGTCTGTGTGGCACTTTCTCCCCTCCCTCTCTCTACCTACATTCTCATAAGAGCTGCCCTGTCACAATAGCCATGCGGCCATGAATATTCAGGAGGCGAGGCGGCAGCTCCTCCTGCTGTGAGAGGGCCGCTGGCCAGGGGCTCCCCAGAAAGCACCCCCTGCTACCTTAGCATTTGGGCCCTGTCAGCGCCGCCCACCCCCAGGACCTGCAGTGGCCGGTAGGCCGACCTCCATGTCCACTCTGCCACTCTGACTGGGGCGGCATCCAGCCATGTGCAAGAGTATTTGCTTGCGGGCCCATCTGTGTGGGGTCGGAAGTCACAGTGCGGCCTGGCAGGGGCTGCAGTGCCAGGAGCCGCCAGCCCGCTGCTCAAACAGTGGGAACCCACTTTAATTGGCAAAACGCAACAGGACAGAGGATGGCTCCACTCCCAAGAAGGACAGGGCAAACTTTCACAGCATTTTTCAGATGGACATTTGTTGGAGCAGGGAAATAAGAGCGGTATAATAAGGGATTAGAAGAATTGGTTGGAAATAAGATTAATGGTTAATAATGAATTAAGAGACTCATTAAAATGTGTTCAAAGACTTTGTGCTTACATTTATTATCAAAAAGGTAGTGTATAACTAAAGGAAATTTAGGGATCAAAAACCATTAAATGTTTTGCCAAAAATTCTGTCTATGTTTTATCATGTCTCTCAACGTCAGTAAAACTAAAGAGATGAGTGTGGACTACAGGAGGCAGCAGGGGCGTGGACCCTTCCCTATCCACATTGGTGATGCAGAGATTGAAAGGGTCAGCGGCTTCAAGTTCCTCAGTGGACCTCCCTGGTCTCTACACACTGACACTATGATCAAGAAAGTTCACCAGCAGCTCTATTTCCTGAGTAGACTGAGGAAGTTCTCCTCATGAACTTCTACAGGTGCACCATGGAGAGTCTTCTGACGGGCTGCATCACGGTCTGATATAGGAACTACAACAGACCCCCGGCCATTCAAAGATATCTTCCACCAGTGGTGCCTACAAGCGGCACACAGCATCATCGAGGACCAGAGCCACCCAGCACACAGACTGTTCTCACCAGGCCATCAGGCTTCTCAACTCATACATCGAAACATTCCACATTGCATACTTGCTTAGCTGGTTGTCTGCACTGTCTACTGTTTACTACACTTCTGAACCAGGACTGCTACATATGTAATGTGCAATTCTGTTGCATACACACTTAAGTTTCACTTTTATACATAAATCCTCATTTTCATTTATGTATATATTGTTATATTTTATCTGTGTCTAATCCCATCTTTATTTTTTTATCTTGTATTCTATTTGATGACTTGTGTTTCTTATTGCTGAGCTGACCTGTTGTCTTGCCAAACACATTTTACTGTACCGTTAACCTACATATAACTAATAAAACTGAAACTGGAACTGAACTGAACAATATGCATTTTTTTGTAGTTAAAAACAGTTGCCAAAAACTTTACAGACTTCACAGGTGTCCTTATAGAAATTGTGTTAACTTTGGACAAGATACACGATATTTTCTGGGGAGGCAGCAGATTGCGCATCCTTATTAGCTGTACAGCTGATAGTTGACACAGTGACATAGACAGAGAGAAAGGGAGAGGAAGCACATAGGGAGGAACAGACAGATAGTGAGAGAAAAAGAGAGCTGAACTGCATGGAGAGGGTTGTCAGTAATCTCTAACCACAGTACTGCACCCTGAGGGGAAAGTCAATAGAGGAGCTAAATAGAGGTGAAGAGATGGAAGTCTGCATCTGATGTGAGGAAATATCTTGGCATCTATGTCACCATTCCTTCAAAATAACTCCTGAAAATAAAGTAGAGTTGAAGAAAAATATCGATCATTGATGGAACTCTAAATTTCTGTACTCCATGAAAGTTATGGAGTGCACCAATGAAGAGAAATGATTTTGTTTCTGAACATATTTCTCAGATGGAGGAAGAATTCTGAAGACAACTTGGTCAAAGCCGAACCCATCAACTTTCCACAGATAACAAAACCTCACCCTCCGTTGATAACTTATTTCTTTCTCTTTTTTAATTAAACCAAATTAAAAATGCCACGCTCGTTTAGCTGCTGACAAGATTCATCTGTGTTTCTGATATCCAAATAAATGCAGGCGCGGGTATTTCATATTCATGAGGCCCCGGTGACACTTTGTCCTCTCATTTACAAAGCACAGCGTTCAGCAGAATCCGTCCCCCCTGGACCCCCAATCAAATTTAATGGTCTTAGTGCAATGACATCAAAAAGCCTTGCTGTCCAACTCTTTGCAAACAGCTTCCTGGGTTGTCTATCTGTTCACACACCCTTTTTCATTTCAGCCACTAATACACTATTAACACACTCCATAAGGGTTCAATGTGAAGCAGAGAGGCATATGTTGTCTATATGCAAAGTCTATTATTTAGTGAAAAAAACAACAACATTTTTAGATGAGCTTCAAATTCAACCTATTACTGGAGGTCAAGCAGGGCATCAAAGCAGCTGCAAACAAGCCAGTGTTTTCTTCTGACGCTAAGGGCAACTCCATCAGGAGGAGATGTCTCTCTTCAGCACGGCACACATCACCTACTCTGACTTCCTTCCCTCGGTTGGACATGTATCAATGTGGCTTTTGTTTGGCAGCGAGCAGGCCGTGCATATCCTTATTACACGGCCGCGTCCGGCTCCCTCGCTGAAGCATGTAAATATCAAAAGGGGATAATTTGCTGTGAATGTAGAGACATACTCCCAGCAGGCACACACCGGTCAGCAACTTTGGAGAACAGGACGTCTCTCCACATCACTATGCATGGGTCCAGTCAAATGATTACCTAGGCACAGAATCCATTTGAAATTACTTATGGGACAATATTCAACAAATCATCGACTGAGAGTAAGACACTGACACATGAAACACACGAGTGTGTTTGCGATACCGGTGCTACTTTTAAGTGACCAGTAGGAGGCTGTGGGGGCAGCTGATCGGGAGATGGGAGGAGGGGACTGAGTTAGCCTCCTCTCTCTCTTTCTCCCTCTGTGCTTGTAGCCAGTGGACATAAGGGATAAGGGTAGAGGACATAATCAAGATCGCAGGGGCTATCTCACTAACCCTCAGCACTATAATTTCCAATGCCCCTGCCTCCGGCTCTGTATTAAGAGGTCTCCCTCCACAGAGTAATAATCTTTCCGGCGGCATTAACTGCAAGAGAACCAAACCTCTGGACTCTTCATATTTTCAGCACACTGGCCATTTTAGCCAGTGTACTGACAATATAACATTATGTGTGTGTATACATATATGTAATAGAAACAGTGGATCACACCGTGCAGTTTATGCCTACAATCCATTGTTATTTATCATTTTCAGTTCTGTAATACATTTGTAATAATTTCCCCACTTTCAACAAGATGCAACAGCAAGTAAGACTTTAAAATGTATATACAATACAGTATGTAGCAAAATATTGTGAAATATACACTTGAGCATGGGTGATTAAAAAAAAAATCTGACTTCATGGGATGAAAATACATTTAAAAAAATTAAATATTAATTATTAGTAATATTATTATCAATTATTCTGATATTCGTGTTTTGAGTTGCATAAATTATTTTTCTTTGCCTGGCTATTCTGAATTGCATGTATTGCAATATTCAGAATTTTTTTAAATGATGGACAACAGAGTAGCATTAAACAAGGTCTACCAAAAAGGTTTATAATCTAAAATGGTATTTGTTTATAAATCGCAGGTGTGATGTAGTCCTTCAGTATTGTAAACTGAGCATTTCATGCTGTTAACCTATCTTTCCTAAGGCAGTTTTACCTATTTCCAAGCTGCTTTGCACTGCAAAATAGGACAATTATCCCTGGCACGGCTTTGCTGAACCCCCCAGTCCTGACATTGTTTGTGGAGTGCAGAGTTGGGCCCTCAGGTGACTCAGTCAAAGCAGCAATGTAACCACTAGATCTGTATTCAACAGCACCTGCCTGACACTCTGTGTGTGCACGTGTGTGACTAACTGTGTTGCTCTGGGTGGTGAGGGAAACACTTAAATCCTGTCACAATATTCTCCATCAACTATGAATCTAACCTTACTTAATGAGCATATGCACTTGTCATTTTCATCAAAGGGGCTACGCTTATACAATGTCACACGCTCAGTGGTCAAAGGCAGAGTTCTAACACATGAATCCATGCTGGATCCAAAGAGAAATATGCATAAGAATGATCTGACTGCCTGCTTATCTGCTCTACTTCCAGAGGATGAATGTGCCATGGAGGCACTGGAGGGCTCCTCTTTACCTGTGAGGAGAGACACAGAGTGGGGTATTGCAAGGGTGCTCTTACCTCCTTCATCATCTGATCCCTTAGGAGTTTGTGGTCGAAGGCGGCGGCTGTAGAAACAGGAAGTGTGAGAGTATGAATTATTTAATGCTTACAAAAATCAAGCCCAATGGTGAGGTCATCACAGGGAGTGAGAGACTTGGCTCCT
Source organism: Seriola lalandi dorsalis (assembly GCF_002814215.2). Taxonomy (NCBI): domain Eukaryota; kingdom Metazoa; phylum Chordata; class Actinopteri; order Carangiformes; family Carangidae; genus Seriola; species Seriola lalandi. The sequence continues at coordinate 991,828 of NW_019525126.1, read as the reverse complement.
GGGCTACTTTGCTTTGATAATGGGTCTGTTTTTTTTGTCTTGTCTTTCTCTCATGGTAGACAGGATGCTTGCTCAGTATGCTACAGTCTGACTGGACTACAGAACAGTGCCCTCTGCCAAAAGGCACTGATGGTGCTATGAGACTCTGTTATGCTGTCTGGGTGACCAGCCTAAATGCCCTGGACAAGATCACCTCTAGGAATTAAAAAAAAAAAAAAACAAGCCCAGCTGGAGCAGCAGTCTGAATAAGTCTTACTAAGACAAGACAGTTTTGACAGAAGCAAAACATAAGGGATTTTTCTGCAGGGTAACATCTTTAGTTTCACACAAAGCCTCTGCCTGACAACAGCCATTGAGGTACCGGGCTCCAACTGCGATGATGAGTAAAACATGCACGACTGCGTCCTCTACCTGCCTCTCCTCATGGTGATGTCTTTTCTAGTCACAGAATGATGTGAGGGGGGGTGGGGAAAAAAACTAGAATAACAGGAAAACTTGGCTCCTTACAGCAATAAAAGTGATGACAACTCAGTCACGCTGTTTTTTAATCATGTTAAGTGAGTGTTCTTGGAAGGCAGGGATTAGCTGCAACGAAGGACAATCTGAAAGCACAGAGCCATTTCCACTTTATTACAAAGAAAACAAAATAAAAACTGACCTATTTTTTATCCATACACACAAAAATGTAACTGTTATTGAATTCAATCAGTACACTAAAATATGGATGAGGTGTCTGAGTTAACTTACTCCTCCAAGTCCTCAGCTGCAGGTCTCCTTGAAGATCTGTATATCAGCAGAAAGAGCAAGTATTAAAGTGTTACAAATTAAATTAAACATACTTTTCCTTCCATCAATATTACAGGAAGAACAAAGCCTCTTCATAGATACATCTTCCTCATCTGTATTTAATGAGAGTAATTCTGCTATATAAGACACAGTGTGGTCTACAATGGTTGTGTCTTCTCTCCCCTCTGTTTTCTCAGCCCCATCTCCTGCTGGATCGGACAGCTATTTTCACTTCTCTCTCTTCCCTCTATTTACACAGCTCAGCTTGAGCAGAGGATGCCAGGCACCAAAATAGTGTATTTTAACACTTCTCCACCTCAACACGGTATTCTTAGCACACACTCTGTTTTAAGAGCAATCCAACTTGACATCAAAGAAAAACAAATGTTGCCACATTATTATTTTTTAAGATTCAACCATAAGCATTTAACCATATCAATCATCATATAAGAAATGACTCAATGCAGAGTAAGTCTTATGTTTGTGGTGTAGCCTAAAATGTGTGTTTTTTTTCATGATGCTAAATGCTCTTGGTAGATCTCCTAGTTGAGTAGTGCCCCCTCCTGGTTTTAAAGGTAATACATTCAGTACTATTACAGTATATTTATATAAATACAAACACAAATATTAAGCAGTTCTTATTACAATAAATCAGCCCCATTGTTAAGATTCAGTGTTCGGTGGCACCTAACACAGCGACATAGATGGAAAATAAATTAAAGCTTGTATGTCATAGGTATCAACTGCACAATAGTTCATCTTTTTTCACCAAAACAGGGATCGATCTTCTGCTGCGCTTCCTGAGGTTACTTCCTTTTTTTTGATCCCATGTAAGAGGTTTTTGTTTTTCCTTATAAGAACTGAGCATCTAAGGATAGAGGATTTTGTATGTTGTACAGATTGTAAAATTTGTGATTTTGGGCTTCATAAACAAAATTGTCTTGACTTGACCATCAGAGCAGATGGCATTTCAATCTGAGTTGGATCATCATCACCTAAAACAAATGAATGCTTGTGCATAAACCTTTTCCATTATGTAAAGGCAGACATCAGAGTACATCATACATATATTTTTTAAAATCACTTCTCACCTTTCATTGATTTAAATACATAAAACTAGCATTTAAATTACATAATGTAATGTATTGATTAAGTGAATTGGAAGATGTGAAACCTTCTTAATTCACCTTTTTGTAGCCAGACAAAAAATAAAATGATGAAAAACACATTTACCTAAAAAATTCTCAGCCAATAATCTTTACTCCTGCTTTGTCTATCTTATACTGTACATGCTGTCTGAGCCCAGCCCAACAGCCTTGAAGGTACTAGAGTCCAACCAGGCAGGGCAAAGAGGAGCTAAGGGAGCCTACCTGCCTGCCCTTGGACTGTGTCCTGTCTGGGGGGCGGGGGTGGCGACACTTAAGACACATTACAGGCCCCTTGATTAAGACTCATGTAAGGCAAAGCGATAGACATGGTAAAACTGTCTGGAAAAAGTTGTTAGGGATAAAATATATTGTGACAACCTGGTTTCAAAGGTTCATCAATAAACTGACAGATCATTTAGTGTCAATTAGAAGTGATAGATCGACAAATCCCGGGATTTCTGCGCTGGGATTAGTGGGAGGAGGACGGCGGTGATTGAGCATGAGGGGTGACATTGAAGGGAAAAGTCCTTGCCGGTTCCAGGGGGGACCATTACTTACTTTGTTTCAGAGAGGATCAATGCACGTGCAAACCCCTTTTACACCTCCTGTATTTCAATCGCTTTGAGACTGGGTATCAAGCTGGGTTACGTAAAAGCAGAGAAGCGACACGCTGACCTTCTGTGAGAAAGGAAAGATCTATTGAGTTTGCTGTTTTCCCTGCTTGCACTAACGGTGCAGTAAACTACGCAAATAAGCACAATTGACTGAGCCTGTTCACTTCAATGCGTCTCCCGTACTCTCACCTCCACTGAGACTGAAGAAAAGAAGCACAGTGGCAAGTGGAAGAGAAAACAAGAGAGGTAGTTCTACAGTATAATAAAAACTCTCATGTTCAGTTAGTCATGTGCAGTATTTACATTTAGATTTGTTAGTTGTAGTTGAAAGCTTTTGGCAAGCAGCTTCCATCTGTTCCAAATATTTCATGAATTCTCCATGTTGTGCTCCCCATGTAAAGAGCAGACTGCAGTGGTAAGGGGTGATTAAGTGGCTTGAACCCCTGTGATGAAGTGGCTAGCTGACTAACAGTGCCCTCCTGTGGCTGATGCATTAACCATGTCAATTACCGCCTTGCTCACAGATGAAGACGAATGGAGAGTTGCTTGCTCAGACAGGCTCCCTCTAACCTTGTTGATTCACCGCCTGAGTGCCAAATATGCACTGATAAATAAGCTCATTCAACAGCATGAGAGTTCATTAATAACACATAACCCAGGACCACAGCTCGAGGTCCATGCTTTCAGTTCAGCCACAGCAGATGGGGAAAAGGTGAAGATACGTACTTGGCAGATCCAGACCCAGAGCTTTCTTCTGCCCAGCCTCCTTGCCGCCGGGCCGGTTTAGGGGGAGGGGGCTGGAAGAAGAGAGAACTTTAATAGCAAATAGTTTAGCTGGATGTTTACTCACTCAGTCACAAAGAAGATAAATAAGTCACATTTGTAAGCATATTAACTATTATTAGACCTTAATCTGAAAGATAAAGCACAAAATTATCTTTGTATAAAATTTTGCATTGGGTCACAACAATATTTATTTGACATAGTGATGAATAGACTATATTTTGCACTTTATGAAGGTACAAAATGCTTAAACAAGAGACATGTAAGAGAAAAGTCTTCATTAGTTTTTTAAGTTCGGAAATTTGCCAGTAGAGGGCTCTCTTGTCTACAACAGAAAATAAAGACCTTGACAGGAAAAGCAGACCACAAAGCTTAGCATTAAAGTAAAAGGCAAAAAAGTTTAATTGTCCTGCTAATGATTTTGTCTAAAGCAAAGTTCTCTTTTAATTTTGAACTCTACCAAAGCTACCAAAAAGCTCCTGTACAATAAACAATATGCCTGGTATGTGGAGCACAGAGTCATCTCTATGCACTCCATTGTTTTGTTTATTATAGTTTTCAATACTGTCCATTTCCAGCACCAAAACATATGGAGCAGAGTGTGGGAACTGCTGGGGCCTGTAGGTCTGACCCTAAAAATAGATTTCACAGAAAAAAATGACCCTCTCCCTCTCATTCTTTGATTCTGAAAATAGTAAGCTCAGTATGCATCTCAATCCTGAGACCGGGACCCTGAGACCAGCACTTGAATGAATGAATTCCTCAGAGCGCACGAGGGTGGGCACTACACAAATGAATTAGAAGAAAGAAAAAAGAAAAAAGAAAAAATGCACAACATTTCTCATTACTAAATAGGGTCTGTAGAGAACAAAGTGCTCGTGAAGAATTTCTTTCCTTTATGATGAAAGAAGGAATAATCTTTCATGGCTGGTTCCTTCACCAAAGCCATTTATAAATCTGAATGTCATCATTAAGCAGGGCAGAGGGAGGGGGAGCCCACTCTGCTCCACTGTATAGTGCCATTAATCGAGAGAGCTGAGGCTGAACAAGCTCCCTCCAATTTGTGTAATTAGTAACTGTCTCTTTATTAACACCAAGAAAGGATTATAATAATGACAATGAGGCTTTTTAAGCAACATTGCAAAAATTCCTTCTAGTTTCTAGTTGCTAATGTTTGGTATTTCTGACAATGACCAATTTTCATGAGAGACAAGATAATAAGGTCAAGTGTCTTTAAGTGTAATAAATTCATATGACAGTTATTTCACTCAACAAAAATGGAGAGGATGATAAGTGTCCTGAGAAACAAAACAAATCTGTGCTTCCAATTCTGCATGACCAAATATGAACCTCACAGTTGTAGTAAAATAGTTATGGCTGTCAAGGCAATTAGCTTAGCCCTCGTGGTTTCTAATTTAGGATTCTCTGATGGTCTCCAGGGCAAGGGACTTGTGGTGGCCAAACCCTATGAGCCCATAAAAGCAATTCAGTCTTTGTTTAAAAGGATGTCAGGAATGTGACCAATCAGTTGGGTATTTTAGGCAGAAGAGGCCAGGGTTGATAAACGAAGACTGCAAATAAACCCACCCAGTCGCACGACACTCTGGAAAAATGTATTGCATGTGCACAGCAGGTCAGAGAGGGCGCGAGAATACTGGTTCATACATTAGGGAAGTTGGCCTAATTTGGGAAGATTAGCCTAAAGCAAGAGCATTGCTGAAATATTTTGCTTTGGGAATGCTGGCTGGTTTACAGTTTGGCAATCCAGGAGATGTGACTGATTCCATAAATACCAATAATAGTGAAGTGAAATTATTTGTTATTATTTTTTTCAACTGTCACTTTCTGACCTGACTTCTCTAACATATACCTGTCCTTTATTGAGTCTATCCTCAGCATCTTTACATCCAACATGTTTCAAGAGGCAGGATCACTACAGAAATTATATGACAACATTTCATGTAAAATTAACCTGTATAAAAAATAGAATTTATGAAAATTGATGGTAGAGTCATCAGGATGTTTATGATGTAATCTGCTTGTTTTTAAATTGGACAATTTACAAGGGTAAAATTACAGTATTGTGTGACTCTAAAGCGAAAAGGGTTTTCAGGCTTGTATGAAGTAACACTTGAAAACACTTCATGCAAGCACATAAGATCCAATACACACAGGACAATAACTGAAGAGCAGCTACTCTGAATGTTCTGTGTATACTTTAAAACCTGCTGAAGTAGGAAAATGGCAACGCAGATGTCTCTGCATAAATAAGCACTCCATTAAAACTTTATACCATGTGTGTCAAGTTGGTGTCACTGGGTGTGCAGTTATGTGAGAGGTAGTGTTAGAAGGTCTAGATAGCAAACTCAACCAGCTGAACTGAAGCACACGATTATGGTTACTTGTGTTAATGAATCCAAAACTATGGTAAATGGTATAAAGTTGATGTCTGGAGCATTCGCAACAGAAGCCATGCAAAGATATACATTTTTTCATGCTACCTACCTCATCTTCATCCTTTGATTTATGTATGAGACAAAACCAAAATGCTTATTGGTGATGTTTATTGTGAGGTGAAATTATAACATGCAACTAACTGTCTATTGTGACATGATTACATACTTCTCCCATTGAAGCAGAGGTGGAGGACTTCCTTACGTAACGAGAATCCTCAAACGAAGATTGATCAGCTGCAAGGCGAGCCCTCCGTCCAGACTTCGCAACCTGGGAAATGTGCAGAATTTTAACGTGGAAAATACATTTAGATTTTAGAAAGCCAGAAGTTGGCATTTGCGATTGCTACAGAGACTTTGTGGTTTCGCATTGCTTTAAATGTGCCATCTAATGAGCCAACCAAATGTTGTCTAAATGTACTTACACACAAAATACAGTAGGTCAGGTTAGTCCACATGCACAAACCAACCACATTTGGTGCTTAGTAGGCTTTTTCTTAGTAGTTTTATACAATTTTCACCTCTGTGAAGTCACACTGTGCAGATGTGGCAATAATATTTTCTTTTTTGCATCTGTCAGGAACATCCTTCAACAAATGAGCATCATCATCTTCAAACTCACTGACCTTCAATTATCTCTGTGAAAGTGGAGCCTACGTGCCTATTGATGGTGATGTGGGATCAGTAGGACAATACATTTTATGTTGGTCAAGGGGAGAGGAGGAGTAGTGAAGTTGATCTTAGTACTTTCAGGTCAATAGTACCAATGGCTTAAAAAACAACTAATAAAGAGATCGAAATTGAGTATTAATCCTTTAAAGACCCAGTGGACATGCTTATTTTGACCTCTGCCTTAATAATGCCAAATGAAATTGGAGATGGACTTGTTAAATGTAGTTGAATTGCTGAGAGTCCATTCTGATTGCAGAGGTGTTCTCTAATAACCTTATTTCTATGACTACAGTATTAAGCGATGTGTGTGCTGTGTTGTTAGAAAAAAAATGGGAAATTACAAATAGCATTGCAATACTTGGGTGTAATTCAAATATTTTAAAGTGATGACCAGCAGGGAGCATACAGGGATATAAATGTTTATCCAAGCATTTTAACTAGCTGCAGTAAATTTTTCGATATAGTAACAGCATATCAGCATAACACTGAGCGGTGCATGTCGGGAAGTTTCGGCTAGCAGGGCTAACCGTTTAGTTAACGTTAGCTGGATACTCATAGACACAGCTCCCTGCCACTGTTGCTCAAAGCTAGCACATGATGACGTGCCTTTGCTGGCAACAGGCCGCTAAAATAGCTAACACACTCCCTGACCGGCTAATACTGAGGTTTACATTAGCTTGATAGCTAAGTGATTAGCACTAGCCTCGCTTCACCGTTACAGTGTGGTCTCAGCTCCTCTTACTGCGCATAAAATCAACGTTAACACTTCCCTATCGCCTTATTGTCTCTGCGTTTCAAACGAGTCACTCACATTTTTTACTGCTCCAGCATCTCCGAGGTGAAAGTTATCCTCCATTTCTCTCCTCCTTTCGGGCTAGGTCTGACCAGCGTCTTCCTGGATATCAACAAGCGTCACATAGCAACGCTCTCCATGGTAACACTAATCAGGAGGAAAGTGTGCCTCAATCGCCGTGAAGTCTCGTAAGACAGTAAATAAACAAACAAACAAATACACAGAAAGTATTTATGAAAACCTGCCTATAGTTTTTCGTGTTGTTGCTGACTATGATGATATTGCAGCGGAGATTCATTTTTTCTGTTGCATCGCAGTACCATGCATAATATCATAAACCAAACACAGCAGAAAAAAAATGGGATACGGACAAAGCAATTTGAGGAAAAACCATTGGCATAATAACAGTTTAAGAACCAAGCTCATTCTTTGCAGGACAGCAGGGTATATGATGGATGGGATAGTCTAATAGAAATTTGATGTCATCTAAACAGCTACAGACAGAGTTTGCCTTTTACCAAACAAACAGCATCTTTCCCACAACTCCCACGTCTTTTTTGCTTCCTCATCTGAATGGAAAACATTTTTTGTTTTTCTTCATAACATCATCTCCATTATCTCATCTACTATGGTGGCCTGCCACATGTCAATGTCCACAGTCTGAGAAAGGAAGTAAAAGATGGGACATGATGTCTTCCCACCCCAATCCAAAAACCACCCCACCCCGCGATGACCGCTAGATGTCACTGTTTGTGCATGTTTCATGTAAACTGGGGAGGAACAGAACGGTAGCGGAACACAGCAACTGGTTGAGTTCCCCTGTGCACCTTCAAGATCCCTTTTGTTAACTTTGGCCCTGCATCTGCATTTCATTTTCTTCTAAAACTTTATTTTGGATGTTATCACCATTGTCAAAAGACTCATATATTGTAAGTCTACTCAGTGATCAGGCTAAGGGAGTTTAATGGATGGAAACCTGTGAGCACACAGCAAAACAACTTCAATCTGATTCATCAAAATACAAACGGTACTTATCCTCTCCGTCCGCAGAGAGGACAGAAAACACAAATGTTCCCGTGACAAATCAGTGCAATCAATGTGGTTTTCTTCTTTTTTCTTCCCTCTTGCGAAATCACACATTGCCCAATATTCCGCACGGTTTCTAAAGTCTGATTGAAAAACAGCTTTGACACTATAAAATTCAAAGTCTTAGCCTATTAAACGCATTTCAGAGTAGGTCAGATCATTGTCCGAGCACAGTCGGCTGTAACTTGCTGCACCTCCCTCGGTAAAACGTCACAGCTTGTGACTATAAAGTGTGAGTGAGAGTGGAAAGCGCCTGAGAGTGTTTGAGGCTGGACTGCAGGGAGTTTAGCAGGAAGGCGCACTGACTCCAAAAGAACAAGTGGATGGAAAGAGCCCAGTGCAATGGAGAAACTGAACCACGGTGTAGAGATCGGTGCCCTGTAAATTAAGAAGAAGGGAAGAGATGCTTGCATGAGACAAGAGGGAATGAAGAGTAGGATAAAGAGTTTTGATGAGGAGTTGAGATTATTTTCCAAAATGGCACGGATTTGCTCCAATGCAAATGCGCATTTTGCAAAGATGACATAGCACTTGAGAAAATGGGATTCCTGCAGGAACAGAACTCACTCACAACCTGAATGAAAAGAGAAAAGGGATTCTATTCAAATCGGAATTTAGTTTTGTTTTTAATTTTTTTTCTTCTTTTACTTGACAAGCCTCGGTTGTGAGTGAACGCAGAGTGAAATATGAATCTGGGCAAAGCACTTCTGTTTTTCCTCCTCTCAAACTGTGTGACAATGACTTTGTCGCTATCCACTTGCACCACTGTGGACATTGACCACATAAAGAAAAAGAGAGTGGAGGCGGTCCGGGGACAGATCCTAAGTAAACTCCGGCTGACCAGTCCGCCTCAAACAACAGGTCCAAGTCAAGTACCGTTTCAGGTTCTGGCCCTTTATAATAGCACCAAGGAGCTCATTGAGGAACTGGGAAGAGACAGGCAGCAGAGTTGTGGACAGGATAACACGGAGACTGAGTACTATGCCAAAGAGATTTACAAGTTCAACATGATCAGTGGTCCACCAGAAAACAGTAAGTGAACTGCCTTTACTCATGTTTATTCGAGTGTCTTTTTTTGCAACACCCAATCCCCACCCAGTACACTACAACCTTTTATATTCTAGGCGTGAGAGATTATTTGTGATTGGCAATATATTTTATTTCGCCAGTGCGCCATGCAGCCAACATTTTTATCCAGATTCTTCTTTTGCAACTTTTGTATACTCACTTGTGCAGATGTATTTTAGCCAATAAAACTTTTATCTGGCCACGATACAAAATTATTATAGGTGAGGTAACAGTGTAGAAAACAGGGATCTCATTTTTCCAGCTGGCGTTAAGTCCACTCGTGTCTGTGCAGCTTTTACGCACAGACGCGCCTGTGAGCAGTGGAGCGGCGCGCAAAGGAGAGGGCAAAGTAAACAGTCTAATTGGAATGAGCACCATTCCTCATACATACCTCGCAGCAAAGCCATGGGAACTCCAGTTTAAGTCTGACACATTCCTAAGCGGGGAAAATTCTCAGGCAGTTAAGTCTAGTATTTATTGCCAACTCCAATACCTCATTTCCATTTTCTGGCCGTGAGTTTCCCAATATTTTTCATCCACTGTTACGACTCTCTCACCTCTATTTCCCTACTATTTCTTTCTAGTAGCCAGGAGCTGAGCAGCTCAGTGTTATGATCTAATTCCCTTGTTCATCCATATTGGTATTTCCTGTATAAAGTATGGTCCATTGATTGTTCCAGAAATCAGAAACAGAAGCTGAGTGAGCAGCAGATTCTCCAAGAGAAAGTCAGTTTGTAAGTGGAGGAGTTGGATTTGTGCCTGTTCACGGTCAGAGGTCGGTTAGTGCTTGGTGTGTTACCATTTTAAAATCAACAGGTGTTTATGCTGTGCTGTGACACTGAGCAGAGCCTCTGCCGGTTCCAGCCTAAGTCCTGAATCAAATCCATTTCACAGGTCCCACAAAGTACTTCTGACATTCAAAATACACAGCTTGGGGTTTATCCACTGGTCAGAGGTAGCCAGAGCTTCCAAAACAAACAGAGGTCTAAGGAGTGGGATCAGTGGTGGCCAGGTGCCCAGGACACATCATGCTGGTCTCATACAGTAGGCCATACTGTAGGTGATAATACAAGACAGGAACCTGAGTTAGTCGTGGCAGCACTGAGTGGCCTAAGCAGATTATTCAAGTGATATTAAGAAAGGGTGCCAACATATGTTAATTAATACTTTTCTCTGCCTTTCCATGATGTAATTTTTAAAGAGAGCAGGGCATGTTGCAGTGTGTAGGAACATAATGTCTGTCACCTTGATAATTTTGCAGCGTAGTTCATTTTCATTCCTGCTGGATATAATGAGTTTTGCATTCGCTGTTTTTGGAAGGTGGGAGTGTTTGGGACTATGGTCAAGTTTTGCTTTTTTTTTTCATGCACAGTTAAAAAGTTAAACAGAAACTTTTCTCTCATACTTGAATGCACCACTTGCTCCAGACTACTTAGGTAGACATTACTACTAATGCAAATCAAGGCATTTGCCATTTATGAGATGGCGCAAAGTTTAGACATGGCAGTAAGCTTGATCTTCCTTTTCTGGTGCATCAGAAGGCCAGTGTGACTAATTATACCACCATAACCCGAATACAGCTGAAAAAATAAATGAGATAAAGACATATTTCAACTGAAGGGTGAAACTTGGCACAATAACAAACACTCTTCTGGGTTAAAATTAGAAAGCTCACACCTTGCACACTGAAGCATGCAGGTTCAGTGAAATTATAAGCCAATCATTGACTCAGTGTTGGGTCAGTAAAAACTGAGGAGCAGCGCTGAGGACAGCAGGGTATCTGATATATGGGATAGTAGAAAGATGATGTCATCTGAACAAACAGAGACCTGTCTCTTATACACATCTTTCCTCATCCTTAATCAAGTGAGGAGGAAAAAAAAAAGTTGTTTTTCTTCAGAACAGAGCTCCATCACATTATCTCATCTGCTGTAGCGGCCGGCCACAGTCAATGTCCACAGTCCTGAGGAAGGAAGTAGCGAATGAGACACTTCAAAAGCAGCACTTTGAATTCTGTCTATTAAAACTTTGACGTTAATTTCCTGGCTAATTGGTGAGTGAAAATCAAACTTTTCCATGAGAGCATTATGCAAACAAGTTCAAATCCCAAATGCTGTGATTTAAGTAGATAATAGAGCACTCAAACAAACAGATTTCCAGAGAAATTTCTGTTGTCCTTCATGAGACCTAGACACTTCAGCAGCTGGCTAGCACCTGCTGCCTTATGCTTCCTATTTCCTTTGTTTACCTCCACAAGCTCTGGAGAGACTGACATCACAGACAGTCCTCTGGGCAAAAGGGCAAAAAGAGGTGATTCCTGGGAGTTTTTTTTTTTTTTTTTTTTTTTATCAGCGAGAGGAAAGGATCCCAGACACAAGAGGCTGAGGCGTGTGTCAGGGTGTGAGGTGTGGTGGATAGCGTCTGGGCGCGGCAGTTTATGTGAAGCTTTACTGCGGAGCTATTCAAACGTCTGTCCCCAGGCGCTCTGTACTACTTTACCTCTAAATTCCTAATTTGAAGCCCATCTTCATTCAAATTAATTGAGTGATAATATGAGAATGAGATCAACTGGGTATAATTTTGTTATCCAGGCTTTTATATGGGACTATAAATAGACTTTTGCAAGCGTGTTAATGATAAAGTCCTACAATAAAACTCAATTGTCTAATTGCAGTAGTATCTGTTTTAAGAATAGTGTGTAATTTAACTAAATCAGTAGTCATGACAATAGGTCTAATATTTTTACTTCCATAGTGTTTAAATCTATATTTTTTAATCTCTAATATCAATCTCGAAAAGTGGATTTACCAGAAGAAAATAAACCCTGTATTGATTTGTGCTTCTTAACATACAGCAAGTTACAGGTCAGACTTATGTTAGCATCCCGACACTCAGTCTTAAGAGCTATCATGTAAAAATGGCGGGGGTCAGAAAATTAGTGAATGTATTTAATTTTAATTATACAAGCAATCCCCTCCACTCACCAACATGGAACAAATTACCTTTCAGACCCTTGGCAAAAATAAGCCATAATGTGAAATCCACCTAAAACCATTGCAATGGGAAAAATGAGGTCATCCAAAAGGAAACCAAAGACTTGATTAGAATTTCAAATCTCCCCTCGAAGTGGGGCTTTCCACCTTCTGTGGGGGAGGCAGAGGGGGAGGGGGCAGACAGGGCAGTGAGTGAGGGGGAGGAAAAGGCTACTGAGGTTTCCTCCTTATAGATTGTGTGGAAACACTGGACAGATATCTGGCTGGGGATGAATGCTGAAAAGGTCACCTATAAATAGGGAAAGTTGAAAAAAAAAACTTTGTGGAAATATCAGATAATGACTGGGAGGACACTGAAATAGGATTATGGGTCAAATGAAGTACAGATACTTGGAGATGTGCAAGTTCCTTTTGCATGACACAGAAAGAGTTTCCATTTGTACCGAAACAGCTCGAGGTGCAAATCAGCTAAAGGTGCAATGCCCCCTTTCAACCACCAGCAAATCTGAGGCTTGGTAATAAAGCTTAAGCTTGGGGTAATAAATTAGCCATGGCTTGGCTGTAAATGACTGTTTCCACTAGGCTCATAAAAAGTTTGCTATGTGCTTGTTTTGCTCAACACTGCATGTGCTTGGCCTGTTAAAATAATAAACTGTTCAATGGCATTATGGTATAAAAGGGGGAAAGGCTTCATTGCGACAGGAAGCTTTTCAGATAGAATCACAATGTGGCCATTTGTTTAGCTGATTCTGCCAAAGGTCGCCGTGCAATCACATACACATACCCACACAGCATGTACACAGCAAGTCATTGCTTGTCAAGCAAGCACCCAGTGAGGTTCCTGTCATGATGGAGTCGCCCTCCTCAGCGGTTTCTCAGGTAATGTTCTGCTCCAGCACGTGAGCCCGCATGTTCCCGACTAAAGCTCTTGGCTTCTGTCCGAGCCCTCCGAGCACCTGTTGGGCTCCAGAGCTGGTGGGAGGAGGAGAACGCTGCTGCCGTCCCTCTGCAGCCTGCTCCACCACCACCACCACATGGGACATTTGGTTTTCATTTCATGACTTCAACTTGTTGCTAACTCGGACCGCACAAAGCATAAGCAGATGGTTTGTGGTAATGACTCCCTGGAACAGCCTAGAAATAGTTAAAAAGAATAAAATTATTATTTTTATCTGTGGTAGTGGGAAATCCTCTGAAAAAAACTTATCAATAATCAGAAGGTAAACATGTCCACCCCTGTTAGGATGTCAGTGGAAAATAGGCTTTGATAACATGTACACAATGAGGTAACAGATGGATAAGAGCTTAAAGGGATTCTGACAAAAGAAACAATGAGGCTTCCAATCTGATCTTTTTTTTTTTTTTTAAAGGAGATATTTAATAACATCTTCAGAGCCACTGTTGAGTCATCATTTCCACTTTACCTGCAGATGACCTCCCCTACTGCCCTAAGGGTATCACCTCCAAGGTATTCCGCTTCAACGTCTCGACCATGGAGAAGAACTCCACCAACTTGTTCCGGGCTGAGTTTCGAGCCCTGCGGATCCCCAACCCCGGCGCCAAGAAAAACGAGCAGAGGATTGAGCTCTACCAGGTGTGTGACCTGACCGTTCATTTCCACTGTTAGCAGAGCGCAGGGGGGTAATGTGCTCAATTTCTCTCAGAAGGCCTGTGCAGGTCAGCGAGAAAGATGAAAACATTTATATTAGGGTGTCCAACTCCCTCTCTCCTCTTTTCATCCACTGATCATTATTCCATGTGCTTATAGTCAAATGGATTCTACATTAGGACGAATTTAAGAGCTTGCACAGCCGTCTTTAAGAAACCCTAGATTACCATGCGGCAGTTGCTTCTTTCTTAGCTGTCAATCTAAAAGCAGTTGTCCATCCTTGTTAGATCAAGTAAGGCATTATGCTTTCAACAGGGGGTTTATAGATCTGCACCTGCATTTGTGTGTTTATCAGCGTTTTTTTTGTGTGTGTGTTAGCGCTTGCATCTGTTAGATGTCTGTGTGTGGGGTGGCAAGGATGGATTTTTTTTTTTTTTTTTTTAGTTTCCTCATTAATCTCCCGTGAGAGACTAGGAGTAATGATCAGGTTCCAACATTTCCTGCCAGGGAGACAAGCGTCTCCGGACTGCATACCGCCTCTGAGGCAAGGCTCTGGCCAGTGCTGAATACAGACTGTCAGGCCCTCAGATTGTTTCCAGGGGCCTAAGAGGAGATAGAGGCCGGGTCACCCACTGGGGGAGTAAATGGAGCCGCTCGCTCACCCCCACACTTTTCAGGCTGGAGCTGATTGGCAGAGGGTTTGACGCTGGCAGCCCTCTGGCCCCTCTTTCCCACAGGAAGGCAGATTAGATGCTGACAATGTTCAGGAACCTGGTTATCCATAGCACTGCTGTGGGGCTAAGTGCTCATACTCACCACCCAAACACACACATTTCTCACCACAGATAAACACTTTAGTTCAGAGAGGCACGGGTGTGACACATACAATGTCTGAAACACAGTGTTACAGGCAGATTTTGTTTTCCTCCATCATCATCAGTACATTTGGGTTCTCAACATGATAACACAGTTAGGATGTGAATGCCCGCAGAGATATCTGGAAGCCTGCTGTCTGAACTGTCTGACACTGCATCTAGGAGCCCAGCTAAACTCAAAGTCTGAACTGCCGATGTGAAGGACAGCCAGGTTCTCATTGGCAGGAGGGTAACACGCAGGCATTAACTTGCAAAATGGGGATATCAACACAGGGAGTCACTTTTTCCATGAAGAGTAGACGTTTGGCCCAAGGCATCCTGGAGAGTCTGGCTCAGACAGACAGCTCTGGTTCTGTGTGTCAGTGTGTATGTGTGTAAAAAAGAGAGTTTATGCAGCTGGGTCACATTTTCATCTTTCCTCACAGATCCTCCAGAAAGACGACCCCAAAGCCAAACAGCGCTACATTGGGGGCAAGAACGTCCTGACCAAGGGAACACCTGAGTGGGTCTCCTTTGATGTTACAGAGACAGTGAGGGAGTGGTTAATGTACCGACGTGAGTGGGACACGTTGAATTTTCCTTGTATCGCATATCCTGCCAAAGGGGACTAGTTCATTTAAAATAATGGATTTTTCCTCAGGGAAAAATGTCAGCACCTTACATCCTTTTTCTCTTGTTTCCCCTCAGAGACCAACCTTGGCCTGGAGATCAGTGTGCATTGTCCCTGCCATACTTTCAGGCCTAATGGTGACATTATTGAGAATGCCAACGAGGTGCTGGAGGTCAAGTTCAAAGGTGAGACTGCATTTTTCAGTGAGGCGACAAGCTAAGATGGTTTGGGTTTGTATCAACAGGCTTTGTTGTTTTTTCCTACAGCTTGTTATGAGCCTGCCTTAGCCAGTTCGAATTTCAGTTTAACAAGGTATTAATAGTGTGAAGTGTTGAAAACAATATTGCCATGGATTCAAACTTATTAATATAAATCCGTATGAAGAATATTACAACTGGAAAAAAGAAAAAAACAAGACCTCAATAGGGAGAATAGGCAAGTCAAGATTATTAGTTGTCAAATTCACAGGAATGTTTTTGTTGTATATCCCTCAGTTCATGATACACCTCTGCATAGCATGATATTATAGGAACAGTTCAACATTGTGGTAAATACACTTATTTGCTCAGTTGGTGAGGGTTCTATGAGAAAATTGATTTAAGCCTTGTGCCTGTATCGTAAATATGAAGCTACCCTGAGCAGCTGGTTAGCTTAGCTTAGCACAAAGACTGGAAACAGGGGGACACAGCTAGCCTAGCTCCTTCCAAACGTTAAAAAATCAACCCACCAGCACCTTAAAACACACACAGTATATGTCATTTGATACAAACACTGAAATGTAAGAACAAGGTGTGTATTTATAGGGGTGATGTGCCACTATTATTTGACTGAAGAGATTTTGTTAACATTAGACAGAGCCAGGCTAGTATTTCTCCCAGTTTTATGTCTTTAGGCCAAGCTAAGCTAACTGGTTGCTGGCTACAGCTTCATATTTAGCATACAACAAAGAGAGTGGTATCAATCTTCTCATCTAACTCTTAGAAAGAAAACAAATATGTTTATTTCACAAAATTACACACAATTCATTGAAACATCTTGAACAACTCCCTCTTAAATAAATATATTTTCTTCTTACATTTTTGTAAAATGGGGAATCAGTAAATCAAATATCTTCAAGATTTCTATGTTGATTAAATGTGTACCAATTTAAAACTGCATCTCGGTCTGCAGTCTCACCTGTTGTGCATAACTGAGTCCAGACTCTTTCTTCTGTAGGTTTCCAAGATTTTTTTGTGTCGTCCTGTCTGTGGTTGCTTGTTCTGTATTTGGTCAGACTTAGTCTTTGCTTTTGATCTTTCATAGTGAAAAGATGTTCTGCCAGTTTGTATTCACGATCACGAGCCAGATAACAATTCTGTTTGTTTAAATTGTTTGATTTGTCTAATGTTTCAGATAGGCATCTCTTGTTTGTTGAAAAATTTGGTTTATTCTGATTAGCGCCATTAGGCACTGCTGGTTTTAGGATGATGATTTGCATTAGTGGGTCTCAGGACCAGTTGATATAAGAGGTTCTTTTTGGGTTCAGGTTTTAGTTTTAATGCTTGCTTTAGATGTTTCCAAAATTGTAATTTTTGTAATTGTACTTTGATTATTAGAAGTGGAAGTTGGCATGTAATGGTTGGTCATTAGTTTTTCTTTTGATATTTAATATGGTCCCACAAATCTGCCTATAGGAAGCTTCATCTGGTGATGCAGTGCTGGCAGAGTGGACTCCATCCTGTGGATTGGATGAAATTCCAAATATTTTAGATCAAAATTAGTCAGTTTTCTTGATTCTTTTCTTTATTTGAATAATGACTCAAGAGGCCTTTTATTTCACTGCATTTACTGCCAGATTAAAGTTACCTGAGGCATTGTTTTTGAGTATGAGCTAGTCATTGTGCAGGGTGTGTGGCTGATTGAGAATCTGATCACAGTACAATACTCTCCTTATTATGAGACTGGTCTAAAAAAAAGTTCAATCCAGTGATCAACATGTTCCTCTAGCAGTTATACTCTTTGAGGACCTTTTTGTTAAGATAATGGGTTTCCTTTCTGAGAGGAAGAGAGAGACACAGAGCATGGGAATACAATTGATCTGGTATCTCACTTAGCACTGGAGCCCCCGGCCCTCGGTCCTGGGAACACTCCCGACTGGCTTGGCCACAAGGAATGTGCTGCCACGGTGCTCAGACGTTTGGCCCCGAATTAAAGAGGGGCGTACATATCCACCAGCAGCATCTCTCCTGAGATATCCACTGCTTAAGCTATCAGGGGTAGATTGGATGAGCAGACGCAGGCCCAGGGGGGAAAATGAAGGAAAGAAGGAAGTTAGAGGGACCAGTGTTAAATAAGGAGAAGGAAGAAAAGTGAGCCAGAAATGAATGAACCCCCGGCCTGGAGATTACAGTATCCTTATGTAAAAATTACAACTGACTACACTGATTAGAGTTAAGTTGTGGTTCTTGAAGCCCAGGCCTCTTTACAACTCAACAAATCTTTCGTATTTTTGTGCAGTGTTTTCTTGGTATCCTCCAGACTGACTGACTTGCCCCTGCAGGTATGGAAGCAGACTATGACGATCTGAGCCGTGTGAAAAAACAAAAGGAGCAAATCTACCCCCACCTCATCCTCATGATGCTCCCTCCCCACAGGCTGGATGCCCAGTCCTCTTCCCGCAGGCGCAAGCGGGCACTTGACACCAATTACTGCTTCAAGTAAGGCACATTTCTTCATCCTGGAAAATGTTATGCACTGTTGGACTATTTTTATTGTCTTTAACTTTCCAAAATAATTTCCCTGGCTGCACCTGCACTGTCAGCTCTGGAGCTTTGACCAGGCTACTCAAAAATATTGCAAATAAAAATTGCAGCTATTTTTGTCTTGCAGGCAGGGGGTTACATTATATTGTCTAATATACCAGCCATGGCAACATGAAATATAAATATCAGCTGTCACAAAGATGGCAGGAAAGAAGAGTGCATGGGCACAGAATACATGGAATAAACCTGTTAATCACACAGACGAGCATGACACAGGTATTAGCTGATACAAGTTGGGATCTGTCCCAGTACTAGCAAACGTTACCTCCTCTTAACACACCGTCTCCTCAGCTCTGGATTTCCTCCATCAGGCTGACAGGCAGCACCAAAGACACCTGGGCTGACTCCAAGAGGGAAAATAAGGGCACACCTAAGAGTGGAATTTCTGAACTTCTTTCTCCTATCTGGCTGTGAGGCCATAGGGAGGAAAATGTATACAACTCTTAAAATTGTGTGTTTAAAATTGTGTGTAATCCTCGCTGTCCTCTCTTGTCTGCAGCAATTATGAGGAGAACTGCTGTGTGCGACCACTATATATTAATTTCCGGCAGGATCTGGGCTGGAGGTGGATCCATCAGCCTGAAGGGTACTATGCTAACTTCTGCTCTGGGCCCTGTCCTTACCTACGCAGTGCAGACACCACCCACAGCTCGGTGAGACAATGCGCCGCAACACATTTAAGTCATGAACCTGTTTGAGAGATTTGTTTGCTGATCCCTATCTCCCTCCTCTCCTTCTTAAAGCTGCTGAGCCTCTACAACACCTTGAACCCCGAAGCATCCGCCTCACCCTGCTGTGTTCCTCAGGACCTGGAGCCCCTCACCATCCTCTACTATGTGGGTCGCTCCCCTAAAGTCGAGCAGCTCTCCAACATGGTCGTCAAGTCCTGCAAGTGCAGCTAAACTTCAGAGCTTCAGGGCCCGGCGAGAGACACGGGATGTGATGGCTCCCAGCACTACTCAGGAGCGGGTATGAGGGGTTAAAGGGGGGCGTGGTACAGTTTGTCCTCCATCAGTGCCTCTTCCCTCTGCTTCCGCCTTGCCCAAGCTCTGTCACGAACAACAAAGATGCAGTCCACCACTCTGCTCACAATCATTGGCAGCATTTACCTAAAAGACTCGTCAAACACCACTTCACTAACAACGCTCTCAAACCCATCAGACCTCTTGTTGACCTTCAACAATTGCCTTTTGACATCAGTGTTTCTCATGTTTTTGTTTTTGTTTTTTTTTTTATATTCCAGCATTTTGAACAGCCTGTACCTCAGTGTTACGTGACATTGATATTCAAAACCCATTTTCAGCGAAAGAGGAACAGAACTATAATCGTCTTGCAATGACCACTGCATTCTCGAGGACATAAAATAATTGCAGTCAAAAAAGAGAAAATGACTGAGAATGCAGACTGAGCTCAGCATGACAGGAGTACGTCAAAGAGGGGAAGATAACAATGATTGTTCGCTGAGAGCAAACACATCCCTCGGCCCTGACTCACAGGACACCTTCGAATGTCCGAGCTGGAAACTGACGCTGTGTACGCCACGGCTCCCTACACTGTTTATTTAGGATTAAATGCTGTTAAATGAAAATGATCTTAGGAAAAAAAAGAAAACATGCTGGAAACCAACCTTTATTTCAAAGTAGTATTTCCATGGTTATGTTTACCTCTGTAATGCAACAGGATGGTGATTCCAGGGATTGTTTCGTTTTAAAGTGAAGCCTTTCTGTTGTATGAGACGATGTATGTCACTAAGTGAACACTTAACTAGATCACAAACTGTAAATGTTTTTCTTATTACTCTTGGAAACACTTTTTTTAATTAAAAAATGAACAGTTGGATAGAAGCGTTCTATGTTCGTTATTGTTGAGTTTTTACATTTGCGTACAGTATTTCAGAGCACTTTATTTTAAAGGGTAAGAAGGTAAATTTAGATGACCAAAGTGAATACATCCAACTTCCAAGTGTACAGTATGTGTGGTGACCAAATACATTTTCCGACATGATCAGCATGTTTTCATGTTTTCTAGGTGTTCATGTCAATGTTGCTTGCTACAAACTGCCTAAATGATTCCAAAAATATTACAGTTCCATGCATTTGTGTTGTAAACAATCAGGAACAAAACAGATTGAAATATCAGACTGTAAATAATGTTGTATAGCCACAGTAGATTATAGACATTGATTTGGACTCTATTGTTGGATTCTTGTAATACAGCATGCACTGGCTTTAACAGCAGTAGATCCACAACATGAAGTTCAACATCGATCACTACAAAGAAATCCAATACCATCAAGTGTAATAAAACCAGCTCTGTTGTACTGCATTGAAAACTACAATCTGTGCAAAACCACTCTGATGATAATCATCAGTTGATATGACAAATACATGCATGAAATTCAAGTATTTCTGACAAAGTCATCATAAAGATATGCTAAATCGACATAACAGAGATGATTTATTCTATTAACACGCCCTGAGTCAACTCGCTATATGGTCCCAAGAAACTGAATATCCGCAAGGATATTGGTCTGCTGGTACAGCATTAACCTTCATTGTAGGAAAGGCTGTGCATAACCATCATTCCTCTTTAAGTTATGCTTTGAGCTACAGAAATGGCCACAAAGACCTCTTGGTAGATAATATACAGCAAATAAATACTGATGCAATAACAATAATTTACTTATCATACCAAAGATACGAAATTTGGTCCATCCAAGGAAAACAACATCAACATCTTCACAGTTTACAAGAACAATCACAAGCTCACTGTATTCTTGATATAAGACATAAACCCCCCTTCAGCAGTGTTACATCATCCTTGTAAACAGGTAACAAGGCAGCAAGCAAATTGTATTTAAGCTCTAACAATCAGAATTTCCTTTTCCAGCCTACAAGCAAAGGATGCTCTACTTTAACGCATCCTTAGACAATGGCCATAGAGTCTCATTTGGCAACTGTTTGGCTTCCAACAAGGACTGGCAGCTGGAGTTGTCTAAAGTTGTCAGAAGCATGCTCACCATTCATGGCAGCAAGATGAGAGGCTGCTCAGGCAATCTCTTGAATAATGGAACCCCCCCCCCATCTCAACTGTTTTTTTAGGAAGAAAAAAAACTACATGAATGGCTAGCGGTGCACATGCCACTGCATGAGCAAAGAATAAAACGTAGTAATAAACCTCTAGCGCTTGAAGAACCATCTGCTGACGGCTATCTGTCAGTGAAATCTTTCTGTGGCATCAGTAGCGTGGAGAGAATGAGGGCGGGCAACTGTTGGGATATGGACTGAATGTAGCTGAGGGGGATTTGGGGGATAGGGAGGTGGTGGGGGGTGGCTGAAAAGGCCATCTGATGTTGAGCTGCGCAACAAAATCCCAACCTGCGTCAAAGCTGGGCATTCCTGGCCTGGCAGACTATCCTCTCGCATGTCTGTGGCTGTATCATAGAGAAATTAATAGGACCCTGTTCGATGTCTGGCATGCTTTCATCTGTTGCTGTTGTCCTTTCCCAGAATACACCTCTGTGAGGATGTGGTTACATGCAGAGGCACCTGTCTGGCCAGCAGAGCGGCAGGACGTGCCTCTGGTCACCTTCATGTCATCTGTGACTGGGCTCCTGGCCCTGGAACAGCTTGCGGTACACAGAAAGACCTGGTGAGGAACAGATGAAAGAAAAAATTAGTCCAAGAGGTAAAAAGGCAGCTGGAGGTCTTCCTCATGTGTACACACAGAAACGTTTAAGTCAAACCCAGAGGAGTTTTTCTTCAGCTGAGCCCACTAAAACCTTCCTGGTAAAGGTTCTGTTGATCTTTTTAATTATCCATGGTCAAGGTGGTTACCAGCAGATCTGAGCGCAGTCAGCTCAGTGCTTAGCCTCACTGTCAGTCTGCTCGCCCCTCATCCTATCGGCTGGCACGCGGCCAGGCATCCGGTAGAAAAGGCATTCCAAGTACAGTCAGAACTGTCGTGTTTGTGCTCCCAAACAGTATTCCCTTTCATTCCCTCTCTGCGTACTCTGTTTATTTTGGTGCTCTTTTACACCGAGGGGCCTGACTGAGCTGGAAAACGAAAACATCTCCCCCGACTTCCAATCCGATGACATGACCGCTGGAAGCAGCTTCCTCTAGCTCAGCAAAAGAAAGATAAAGGGACAATATTCTCTCTACCATACCCCACTCGAGATGTCACTTGGAACTAAAAATGACAGAAGAAATGATGTCACCAATTTGTTCAATGGCAAATTAACCCAAAACGTCTAACGAGTCTAACAGAATCAGGCATCCCCCACAAATCTTCACAGCTTGGATCTTTCTGTGCTTGCAACTTATACTAAAATACAAAGGAATTCAAAACCGTGCACTATGGTTTTTAAAAAAGGTGTTTCAGTGACTGCTTCGAATAGAACATCCAATAACTTGCATAACACAACTGAAAAGCGGATGACTGCCCGTAGCTACCTTTCCTTCCCAACAAGGTATCATACAGTCTTATTTTGATAGAGGCCTAAGCTATCCGTCCTGACATGATCAGACTCCCATTAAAATGGCACAAGTGCAGCATTCATTTCCTTCTCAAACTGAGTAAAGCAATAAATCTCCTCACAGTCACTGACTGTGAAGCCCTGAGAATTTCAAGACAACTTCAAGGCAAGGTTTGTATAACACGTGGTCGATATAATCTAGGTTTGTAAGATCTGATAGGTCCTCATCAAAGTCCTCCCCTCATCCTATGTCAAAAATTAACACATAAGAAGTAAGCAAAGAAAAGGAGGGGGAGCGGGGTGAGTGAGCAGGAAAACTTTTCAGAGGATAAAGGGAGAGTTGTGTGAGTAAAGAGAGGAAGAGATTAAAGAGGGCACAAGAGAGAGATAAAGGGAGAGTGTGATTTATGGTGGTTGACAGCTGATCATAGAGAATGCCCTCCATTTGGATTCGCTCTAACTCCCTGTCAGAGTCGATCAGGGGAGCTCAGTCATCTCGCTACAAAGGTACACTGGGCAGCCAGAAAGACCTGACGCACGCCTAAGCTCCCACAAAGGCTAT
This sequence comes from Seriola lalandi dorsalis, assembly GCF_002814215.2. NCBI lineage: Eukaryota > Metazoa > Chordata > Actinopteri > Carangiformes > Carangidae > Seriola > Seriola lalandi. The sequence continues at coordinate 968,498 of NW_019525126.1, read as the reverse complement.
GCCCCCCCCCCCCACACACACACACCACCACACACCCCCACGCCCTTTCCAAAACACCACACGGAGTCTCTGTGTTACATTCTCAATGCATGGTTAAACCTGCCTTGCTAACTGGTTTTGGTACTTACTGTTTTTTTTTTGTTTTTTTTCTATTACTGTTTTTGGTTCAGACATATTTTTTTTTCAAAGCCAAGAGTGAGGCATCTCCCCCACCCTTTGCGCCCTGAACGACGGAAAAAATGCATTCATGAAATTCAGAAGCTGCTCCCAACGGATCCTATTACAGTAATTGATGAGTTTGTAAGATGTTTGTTAACTTAAGCCAGCCTTCATAGTTTGGGGGGAAGAGGGAGAATGAAAAGAAATGTTCTGGTCGCAGACACATGCACAGATTTTTTTTTTTTTTTTTTAGGTTGGGGGCTGGGTGGTGCGCAGCTACTGTATTTTTCCGACAAGCTGATCTCTGGGTCGGCTTGACTGCGACATTCACATGATGTGATGACTGGTATGATTTGCAAATGCTAATGTATAGTAGGTCTCTGGAAAATGCCCTTGATCAGACAAACAGATGTGTCCATAAGCGCAAACTGCTTAATATCACCGTTACTGCAATAAGCTCCACACTTCGCTCAGGATGGAAAAGAGCTGTGGAAAAGAAGGCCGGGTGACAGGGCACACGTGAGTGCATGCGCCCACAATTGCATGCAAAGCCACAACAAACTCTGTAAAGGCTGAGCTACCTTTTCTTTCTCTTGGTGCGATTTCTGGGGCACAACTGGACAGAACTTTTGGCGGACAGACAGTAATTACTACCGCGTAGGAATTGCCAACAGATGGGAATGCCCGAACTGTTCCCATCACTGGATCTCATTATAAAAGAGAGATGTTATCATGGTTATGCCTCTTTATCCTTAAGCAGTAATCTGACCTCTAGTTTTAGACACATGTAGACTATGTGATCAAACAGCATTTTACTGCACTTGAAAGTCTGTTTATGCCCATCCACTTCTGGCTGCTTCAACTCTACTAACTCTACAGCACAAGTCATTGTCGCATAACCAATAAAACCTCACTTGTGCTCTTCAAACAAAGCGTCAAAGCTATTTCAATGTAGTTATCGTTTACTGTGGGCAAAATGCACACATCCTGCACAACACTGTGCAAGCAGGAGCTGGGTAAAAATATCCAGTGGTGTTTATCAGTCCTCCATGGGGAATGTCCACTATGCCTGGCTGTAATCACTGACACTGGCATAGAGAGGGCATGATTTCCCCACTGCCTGCGGACTACAGCCAAGTTACAGGCCAAGTTACAGTACGATAATTTACCAAGCGTGTGCAAAACTGCAGCACCAGACCCACCTGTTTTACCGCAGATGGCTTCATAGACCGTATGCTGGCCGCTGGACACGGCTCCACTGGCTGAGCTCTCTGAGGACGTCTGCCTGTTAATCAAACACAAGAGAAGTGTCAGTAAAGATCCTTCCATGAGAGGTTATAAAGTGACAAATTGTATTTGAAAGATCATGCTCGACTCTCCACAGTCCTGGACCAAGTGTATTGTTCTACTTAGAGCGGAACATCCAAACAAATATATAAAGATAAGTGTTTTTGACAACTTGTGATTGTTTGTGCCCATGTGTGTGCAGGATGTCTGATGAGTCATTGAGTCAATTTCAAATAGTCTGTGTTTGTGTGTGTAGTCAGTGGAGACTAGTGGGGGTTAAGTGTTTACTGAGTGCCTCTCATGAACTATTGTGACAAAAAAAGGGGGCAAATTCCTGCTCCTTGTCCTGGGTGATTTTCACATTGGCAACAGATTATCATGGTGATTACTGACTATGTGGAACTGCAGGCAATGGCTACAGACAGAAAATGCACATACATAGTCTTTCTTATTGGGTGAATAGTGAATACAATAGTGCAGTATTTACTTGGTAAATTTAAATCAAAGAACATACAGAAGTCTGGAGATCATAGACAACAGATTACATAGCCCTTCACATAATCAGAGAGCAAATACAGTACTTTCACAGAGAAAACCATTATAAGATCTGTTGAAGCGTAGAGCAGGAGCAGACACGTCTGTAACCTTATACATTAAATCTGTTAAGCATTTTTTAGGGGGAACAATAAATAAAGCTTACTTGGCATTAACCTCTCGCCCCATAACAGCAGCTTGCCAAAGGAGCATTAACACGGTAATGAGGGTACACACTGCCTCCTTGTAAGGGGCTGCACAGTTGTTCTTTCATACCATTACACAACCACAAATAGAACTGGCCCACTTTAAGCGTGGCATACCTCGACAGGAAGTAACCCCTTTCATATTGAGAGGAAAAAAAAAAACTTGACCTCTGGGTTCTTCACATCACTTTCTTTGTCAACAGTCTCTCACTCTGTCACTTCAAGAGCCAGGCAGCAGCCAGAAACACTGTAGGTGAGAACTGAATCTGAACTTGCAGTATGTGCAGATGATATATAAGCCCAAAGTTGAAAATTTCACACTGCTCGCAGGGAGCTGAAGTTATTATGTAAACAAAGCTGATATGCAGCTTTGCTTTTTGTGCATTCAGGTAGCCTCTGTGTCTTAATTTTACTCAGACTGACCAAAGGGGATAAAGTTTAACCATAAACACACTTTTGGCAGCTTCTGTGTGTATACAGTATCCTGTGAAAATAACTACTGTTGTGGCTGATTAATAGGGAGTGAAAGCAGCAGCGAGGCTGACATTAATGGTGCTGCTGTAATTGTCACCCTATTAGTAATGCCACACGACAGCCTGGGTTTCCGTAGTTACAGCTGCGACTAGCCAAACCTTGCAAACAAAATACCAAACAGGCTCATTTATTTGTGTTACAAATTGCTCCTTTCAAAGCCTTCACTGAAGTCATACCACTTTGAGTCCTTGCAGCCCCTCGAGTTGGCAGCTGTGGTATGTTGATAGACCAGAGAGCCCTGCCCTGCTGAGTGTGATACCAACATGAGCCACATTTGCTTCAAGCAAGTGTACTGCATGTTACCTGAGCTTAAAGAACAAAGACACTGTCACTCAAAAACTTTGCCAAGGTCTATTAATCTTAAAATAAAACAGAATGCTGACTCGTCAGTCAGTCCAATCACTGGCTCGAGTCAGCAATTTCAAACAAAGCTGACTGGATAGCTCTCTAGTAGGATTTTGTCTTGCAGGCCTACAGAGGAAATCATTTGGCCACATCAACAAAAATCTTCACTCTATTTCCTTTGCTAAACAAGACCAAGAAGCAAATGTCACTCTGTGAAACAGATTCAACTTACAGCTGTCAGATCATCAGTGGCGTGTTACTCGTGGGAGAAACAGGCAACATCAATGGAGGTAAATTTGTATCAAACAACAGTTTCACAGTTCAACAGCTTGCTAGAGGAAGGTGTTTGGAGGGCTGGATAACCTTGAACTGTTTGAATACACCCAACACAGTGATTCTATTATAAGTTGGAGGAGCTTAGGCCTACACTGGGATGCATTTCAGATGTGCCTCAATAACAGAGGTATTGAGTTGCCCCTGAAATGAGCGCTGGAAATAAAGGGAAGCAACTTATTATCCCACCATTTTCTGCAAACAATCATCTCCTTTCTCCTGGACAGAGTTTACTTTTCTGTCATTCTTTCTTTTCCCCTCTCTTTATTCTCTCTTTTCATTGTTTCCATCGGTGCATTTTTGGTCCTGAAGCTTCCGTTTTTCCCACACTCTCCCCTGTCACACTGGTCGACCACAAGAATGCAGGACAGAGGAGTGTGTGAGGGGGCTCTGGAATTCCACATGCAGAGGGTAAACACAGCAACTGCCAGGCAGACACACACACACCGGAGCAAACACGGCACCTACCCGGCTGCCCTAACCTATTCTACAACCCCTACTCTGCACCGCTGCCCTATTAACTCTTTACTTACCAGGCTGAGTTTGTCCAGTCAAGTAAGATGACTGAACACAACACATCAGCAGAGAAAGGGCTGTGTGCAGTGCAACCTACCGCTCTCAACAACATTAAACCTCAGCTGCTTAGAGAGTCAGCAGGCCTGCAAAGTTGCAATAAATGAATTAAGTGACACAGAGAAAAGCACAGTCAGAAAGAAGAAAACTTACTTACTCTATGGGCTTAACTAAAAACACATACATTGTAACAATCGCACCCTGATCACGAAGGTTTGCTGTTGTTGTGTAATTTGGCCAGATGTTGCAGTAATAAAGTCATAAAATAAGTGAGGGAAATAGCTGGCAGTTCTGCCCAGTTTCACTCTTTTCCTTTTATTTTCCCTTCTGTGCTCTTCAGCTTATCTCCAAACCAAACAGGATTTAAACAGCGCTTGGAGCCTGGGTCCTTCCACTGAACCACGTTCTGTTTACGGTTCATGCAGAAATCAGGCCTGTGATGAGGTTGTTTACCGAGCAGGCAGATACACCCTGCAGCCAAAAGACTGGGAGCACTCCACTACACACATTTTCGAACTCTCATTAGCATTAGCCGTGTCCTCTTTAACTCACCGATCCCATGAACCCTGTCTCACTCCTAAAGCAGGGGCCAATCAACACTACCCCACTGCAATCATTTAGTGGGCTATAAATTACACTGTGACTTTGTTAAACTTTTGGCTGTACACTATTAGGTAACATGGAATCCAACGCAAGGCTGGTCTTACTTGATGAGGCGTTTTGTTGCCGTTTTCCTCATCTGTCCCTCTCGAGCACTGGTGGGTGGCTTTGGGGCGAGAACAGGGCTAACATAGGTCTGGATGTGTCCGTGGCCATGGCTGTGATTGGGGCGAACATGAAAGCTGGATGGAGGGCAGCTGGATGAGTTTGTGGGAGCCTGGGTGTGTGGAGGACTTGTCTGGTCTGGAAACTGAGCCTAAGAGACGAGAAAAACAAGAGTTATTTATTGTCAAAAAGCATTAAAATATAAAAAAAAGCATTAAAAACTACTTTTGATACTTTTATAAACTCAGTTTGCAGTAAGAACTTTGATTTGACAGCATAAGACTGTCAGTACAGTAAGAGTAGTTACTGCACAGTGACTACACACTGGTCAACCATTTGTAATGTTATTATCAAACAACTTGGATTCAAGAACATATTTACTGAGGCCATGTGATATTCATTATTATTATGACTGGGCAAGGCAACACAGACGCACAGTTTAAAACTCAAAATGGATATCATATAATTGGCTCACACTGACCAGTATACAATACTTAAATACTTAAAATTTTAACTCAAAGAAAATTAAGGATACAGAAGTTTGCCAGAAAAGAGGACATTGGACCAATGATGATGGTGCCAGAGTGATTATTGACCCCTAAATATGTGCCTGTGTGGAGGTGCCAGGTGTTGTAAAATACAACTTTTTTTAACAGCAACTGAAACACCATATACAATCATTACAGTGAAAAAGTCTACAAGAGCAAAGGGGCACTACGCCCCTTTAGAGCTTAGTCCCTATAAGTATATTTATAATGAGCTTCTTGCTAAAATTTTTTATACTAAAACCATTTCAACATGTTGATATTAAAGGGACTGTATTAGATCAGGGAGCTGTCATGTGTGGCGTTCCACAAGGATCGGTTCTTGGATCATTACTCATACTTATATATGGAAATAATGTGACATCTGTGGTTGATGGTACGTTTCTGCACTGTATCAGTTTCTGCACTGATACATGCTTTGAAATATACTTGGTCAAGAAATGTTGAAAATAAACACATGACTACAATGACTTTCATTACATCTATGGAAGGAGTGAATCTCCTATATTCTATTTGCCTCAAATAGTAAACCCACTCATGGCAAACTTCTTAACTATGATGCAGTCTTGGTGGTTAAAGGTCAGGTGTCAGATGTAAGAAAAGGTAATGCGCAGCCAAGACACAAGAGAAATAGTTGTTGTGAATCCAGATGTTCCTGACTACATCAGATTTTCAGAATCCTCAAAGCGTTACTGACAGCAGGTGTAAAGATTTTGAATGGCTTTAGGAAGATCCGATATTAGCAGTTTTTTGAATATTTAAATTCTAGTAAATGCAGTATCTGTGATGTAGCATGAAACGTTTATGATAATTAATTGGTGTAGCACTGTCCAACAGTCTCTGTTGTCATGAACCACTTCAGACATACATTTACATTTGTTTCAAGATTTTTAATTTTGTATAGTTTATATCACCCCACTCTATCTGATCTGCATCCTTATGTATTGTGTATATTTTATGTCATACATGTTCTGTTTAGGACAAAATAAGAATCAAACCAAATTCCAAAAGTGGAATAAGGAAGTGTGATCACATTTGGAATGGGTTTGTCATGGGAAAAAAATGTGGCCTCTTGTGATTAAGGTGAAATATCAAAGTGCTTGACATGAATTAGTGCAGATATTACTGAAATGCCATCCAGTATCAAAACAAGCTCAACATTTTTTTGCAGTTGGCTGCAGTGAAAAGCAAATTCTTCACATTATTTATTTGTTTATAAAAGATCTCTTCAAAGGCTGAGGAAGGGGGAAAATACCGTTTTCTTTCTGACATAATATTTTAGAGCCACATTTCACTCTGTCCTTGTAGTGCTGGGGAATGCTTTGCATACATTCCTTCCACATCTCATGTCGATGCTATTTTCTCTGCAGCTTTATACGGCTATCTAACAAGCTAATGGTTTTCCAGCTTCACAATGCAGCCGTTCAAAGGGCCGGCAGTGTGACAGGGAATATCTGATGTAACTTATGTGTTGATAAATGAGAAGCTGAGTTTCCAGGTTGCAAGGCCTATGGCCGCAATTCAGTTTGAGCGGGGCCAGGAAGGGCACCTTTCTTTGCCTGCCAGGTGGCTCTGGGCCAAGCCTGTGGAGGAGCCGTGCAGTCTGCACCCAGTAACTGGAACGTGGACTGGAGCTCCAGAACAGCCCCCTGTCTCTTTCTCTCACACAGAAGTACATACCCACAGACATATATGTACATGAACACTCACACTCCATGAAGCACTTCCATTTGTGTCTTCACTTATTCCAAATACATTAATTAATTTTCCCATGTAGCCAGAAAAACAAGGAAGGTGAGTTCAGGGATATGGAGTGTATTTGTATCAAAAAGACCAAAGCCCTTCTGTCATCCGACTATGCTGCAAAGACAGATTTAGGTCATTCTCTTTGAGTCAAAAATAACGGCTAATTCATACATAAAGTGGTACAACTGCCAGGACAGACAGGAAGAGAGACTCATGTGGTTGGAACAAACAGGGAGGGATGGCAAGGATTTCAGGAAGGGTTGTCTGATATGATGGGGAGACATATCCAGAGTCAGCCTTCTTATGACCTCAGAGGGTTAAACAAGTGGATGGCTCTGTCTTGACACTGTTTGCAGTGCACTGTACACATACGTATAGTCCGTGATGCCACAAACGGTTTCAGATTGTAAGGTATTCCTGCCTCCATCTGCTTGGAGGATGATGAGACATGTCAGCAACAAGAGGAATTTGGTCAACTGGGTTCAAACCATCCATCCATCCATCCATCCATCCATTTTCTACCGCTTATCATGGTGGCAGCAAGTTAAGCAAGGGAGTCCAGATGTCCCTCTCCCAATCAACACTTTCCAGTTCCATCTGGGGGACCCCGAGGAGTTCCCAGGCCAAATGAGATATGTAGTCTCTCCAGTGTGTTCTGGGTCGTCCCCAGGGCTCTAACCAGTTGGATGTGCCTGGAAAACCTCCAATGGAGGGCACCCAGGAGGCATTCTGATCAGATGCCTGAAGCACCTCAACTGGCTCCTTTCAATGTGGAGGAGCAGCAGCTCTAACCCTTGCTCCCTCTGGTTGTCAGAGTTTCTTACCCTATGTATAAGGTTGAGATAGGGTAAAGAACCATCCGGAGGGAGCTGTTCAAACCATGAGACAAAATGAGAAGAGGAATGGAACAAAGAAAGGCAAGAGATTACTTTCATAAAGTGGCTTGCGTAAGGCTACCGGACCAAGCCAAGAGAAATATCACCTCAATTGCATTAATTAAGGGTCAACCAAGATGATGAAAAAACAGTGACGTGAGAGCAACTGCATACTCAAGACCGAGCGGAAAAAAGTGGGTGCATCCAATCATTCCACCCTGTAAGCTGTCCCATGGTACTCCCCTGTCTCCATTTCTCTCCATCCATAGATTGCCTCCACAAAATCCTCTGGAAAATGAATAAATACACTCCTTCCTGTTCAGATCCTCTTTCAAAGCAACTGCACAGAAAGACAGAGGGCCTATCTTTTTTCTCTAAACATTAAAATTACGCTGTGCGAAATGACCGAGACCTCTCTACCTTTCTAATCTCCTTCTAAAAACAGCCAAATCACATCTGTCACGGCTAGTCAGCCGTGGCTAAAAGGTTTTTTGTCGCTACATTACTACTGCTGCGAAAGTCATATTCCAAAATTTTATTTGTGTTGTAATGGGAACAAAAATGGAGCTCAAATCTGATATAAACTGTAATGGTAAGACTTGAAATTCATGATGGACTCTGTACCGGGGCCTCACTAATGCCCAAATGGGCAACATTCCTTCATTACTCACCTTCCAACATAAGCCTAACCGAGTCACTCAGCCAAACACTGTAATCTTGGGGTGAGAAGTCATGTTTGGCTCTCCAGGAATGAGCTTCTGTTGAGAAGGATGTTCCCACCGAACACCATTTTGTTAAGTGGTTTGGAAAGAGATTCTCAGAATTGCTTTGTAAATGCTAACATGAAAGCTTTCCCTTTTATGTGGGAGTATTTTGCACTGTTTTGGACAGCATTGTGCTTAGGTAAGGGGATATTTTGTACAGACACAAATATGAGGGTTTTCCTGAGTTATAACTCAATAGTTCTTGTACACGTTGCTCAGTTTTCATGCGGAGCTGATTTTAAAGCAAGACAAAAACAAAAGAAGCTGAACAACATATTTTCACTTAACCCTCTTACTTAATCCTAATCTAACAAAACAAAAGAAGTCTGAACTTTTTATCGGAACAAACTATGAGGAATGTTAAATGGTGTCCCAAAAAAATCTCAGTGACCTGTTGTTGTCACAGCTTCTAAACATGGGGGAAACCATATTTCCACCAAGGACCTGGGTTAAAGTCCATGTGACTAAAAGTAACTACTCATCTATACTGTAGCTGAAGATAAAAGTTGACCTCTACCAGTTCTCTTTACTTTGTAGACAGGACACTTTTGAGGAAGTCCCCTTTAGAAATGATAGATGTAATCATTAGATTATCATATTTACCACGAAATAAGTTCTTAAATACCTGGTGCCTGCAATGGCTCTGGTCCAGCAATTGTCGGGACTGAAGTTTCTGCTGTTGTAGTTGCTGGATAGCAAACTGAAGCTGGTAGCTTCCTTGGGTGGGCTGGTAGCGCTGCTGGGGGTTCACCCCTGTCACCAAGCTATAGGCATTCTGCATCTGTCCATCCCAAACACCCTCCTCTTCCTTCAGAGGCCTGTGGCTTGGAAAGCAGAAATGAAGAGAAGTCAGTCAAAAGGTAAGAGAATTCAAATCAACCAAAACACACACCCGTGTTCTCTGCTGGATCATGTAATCTGTGTTGCTTTGATGATAATACCATACGTGTATAGTGACAGCTTTTGTTATTTGCACTCTAACAGACACTGAATACCTGAGGGTTTCACCTCATGTTGGAAAGTCGCCTTGAAGAAAAGGAATTTAGAAATATGCTTATTCACTGTCTTGAGAGCTACATGAGCGAATAAGCACATTTCCCAAAATGTCAAACTATTCATTTAAAGCTGTGTAAAGCTGTGATATGACAATTCTACAATAGCCCTAAAGTATTTGTTTGTATTGAGCCACTGGTAGGTGAGGGTTCAATCCTACTTTAGACACAGAGCATAGACAATGGCAAGAGGGACAGAGGACAGGGGATAAAGTGGTGTGACAAAATAACATTATAGCATAAACTGAGATGTAGGGGTGTTAACACAATGTTAAAATTATTCCATACAATAGTCTTTCTATGTCTTAAGTGATGAGATTTGATGAAGATTAGTGCTCTCCACTGGGTTTTTCCTTAAATCCCTGTGCCCTCAAATGAAGCTCCAACTGACTCTTAGCTAATAATTACCTGGGATAGTGCTAGCGCTGGTGCTGGTGCATGAGCCATAATAGCACAGTATTTCCTACCATCTTTTCCTTGTCAGTTATTTTACCATTCAACCAAGGCAGAGATGTGGTAGTAGCTCATTAACTCCCACATTTCCCTCCACGTGCTGAGTTGCAACCCAGCAAAAAGTAAAAAAGACAAGACAGCTCACAGCGTCCCAGTCGGTGGCTGCTGGGCCCACAGAAGCCTCAAGTCAAAGTGTGCAAATCAAAGTCAAAGTAGAGGGCAAGTCTGTGGCAAACACAGGCTGAACTAAAAACCTTTCCTCTTTGCCTCAGTGCACCCTGAGCTTCACGTTCCATTCACATCACAAAGCCACAAACTGGAAAGCAAACCTTTTGACGAGCTCCACGAGTTTGTAACTGGATTAACTGTCATTAGAACTAAGCCTGTTTCAGCGTTTTTTTTTTTCTTTCTCTTTTTGGCCCCTGCTGAACCAATGAGGTGACCGGCCTCTCTTCAGACACGCTTAAATTGAGTCTATGTGGAGTCTGGTGTGCTGCTGTGTATGTACCACCTCAGCCAACAATAATGCCATAAAGAGTACTACAGGGAGATGCGAGTTAAAATATGAAAGGAAAAAAAAAAACGGTGAGAGATACAAGTACAGTTGGAGAAATGGGATCCCTCGGGGGTCTTAATGACAAAAAGGTTCTTGGAAATTCCTCCCATTACATGCAATAACATTTGTCCATTGGTCTAGGGTAAAAGAAAACACTCCAGACTTAAAATCACAATAGCTAAAATATTTTTAGAAACCAAACTATGATAAGCCCTAAAATTAGAATTCAATTAGTCTTGAACAACAATTCACAGTGTGGGATAATAATCTTGTGTCGCTCCAGTGAAAAAATATTCCTCTCCGGTGTGGCCGAACAAAGACACAAGGGATCTTAAACTCATGTGAACATGCTATCCGCCCATGCATTTCTCAGTTCACATAATGGCACATATATTGCAAAAACAACTGGTGTGACCACAGGCCAATTCAATTTTTTCAGCTTCTGGAAACAAAGGCTTGTCTGTGAACCTCGCAAGGCCAGAGATTCTACAATGCCAGGAGACAAAACAAGAACTCGTTCTTTGTTTACAGCAGTCATTTCCTTTAACTTGGCTGCAGTTTGCACACTGGACCGCTGGGACCTTCACTGCTACCATTTTATTAGCATGTGGTCTAAAACGAACTATTTCTCCGGTCAAGAGCATATGCTTTTCTTGAGTATGTCGCAATGTCACTTTAAGACCCAAAGGAGAGATCTTTTCAGACAGGGCTTGTCAACACAACACCACGCAAAAAATACTACAGATCACCATGATTTAAAAGCAGGAGGAACCAGAGGTTAGTCCAAAACAGTAACCAATGAAATGGGGAAAAATAAAAGGAGAGCAGTTTTACATCTGAGTTTCTCATCACTGGTACAGCACATGTGTGGAGCTCCAACTATCTGGGACTTCCCTCCCTGCCGGACCTCTGCTCGTGGGAGTCAGCTTACTCCCTGCTGTGCTCGCCATCCTTTAATATGCTGATATAACTTACTGTAGAACAACACAGCAGTGCAAAGTTGAGCACATGTGCGGCATCAATCTAACTCAGTGTGAATGTGGGAAAATGGACGGTATGAGTTGAGATGACATCAGGCCACAGTATCTCAAAGCCCTGCCTGTTCAGTGTAAACATCAGCCGCCTCAGGAGTGTGAGGGTATTTCCAACCATTAATCAGTGTTTGTTTACCATGTTTTATTCCAACAACATGACACTGAATAGGACCGTCCTTAAAACACGAAACAGACTATTATCTGGGGATTTGTTGTGGGAGCGGCATAGACAGGGATGATGATGCTTTACTTAGTTCAGTGATGAGCAATGTGGGATCCTGAAAGAACCAGGTCTGCTCCAAAAGGCAGGTTTACTGATAACTTTGCAAGTAAAACCTAGAATATCCTGATATCCGGCCAGTTTTAGTCTCAAAGGAGACAAGAGGACAACCTTACATGGAAAACTAAAAAGCAAAGATACCTGATCGATTTCACTTCAAACAATAACAACAGAGACCAGTGAGCTACATAGTTGGTGATAAATACAAGGTACAAGGTAAGCAAGGTCAAAACCTAGTATACGGCTGGACTGGGGGGTAATAAAAGTGGTACTTTTATGAGAAAAAAACCCCCTGAATATTCTCTGAGACTACTAAATCATAAATTTGTGAGAAAAAACTCCCAGAGATTACAATCACAAATTTAATGAAAAAAAAAACAAAAAGAAAAACTCAAAAATTGTGTTTTTATTTTTTCTCAAGGAACCACTTCAGTTTCACTTTGCAAGGTTGGATCAATCTCATCACACACCAGACAGATATTGTGACTTCTGCCTAGAGTGGATGACCTAATCAAATTATACTTTTCAATCGGATTTAGCAACAAGGAAATAGCCTACTCGTGATTTTAGCCCAGAATCCCCATATTATCATAAGCATCCGGACGTTGAAGAGACATGAACTGGGTCTATAGAAGAAAACAACAAATTAGTCAGATTTGTGTGTGTGTGTGTGTGTGTGTGTGTGTGTGTGTGTGTGTTGCTGACCAAACTAACAAAACTAGTTTGCGATGATGACTTGTTTAAATTGAAAAGTCAAAAAGGGACATGGTCAACATATCTGACCTAACTCTTGATTGAAATGCTGTTTAATAACAGGGCTACAACTAACGATTTCATTATCAATTAATCAGATGAATATTCATTCAATTAACTTGTCATTTCTTTGGTCTATGAAATGTCAAAAAATAGTGAAAAAATTACATTCATCACAACTTCCTAAAGCCCAAGGTCAAGCCTTCAAATGTTTTGTTTTGTGTGACCAAAAGTCCAAAACCGGAGACATTCGCTTTACTATGTTTTATGACAATTCCGTTTACTATGATATATGACAAAGAGAAGCAGCAAATCCCCCAATTTGAGAAGGTGGAACCTGAGAAATTGTCATATTTTCTTTCATTATTTTTGCTTGATAAATGACTAAAAGGGTTAAATCAATTATCAAACTAGTTGCCAATTATTTTTCTGTCAACTGACTAATCCATTAAATGACTATTATTAAATGACTTCAGCTTCATTTAACCATGATGTAAACTGTGATGATTTTAAATGATATTTCATGAGGTCTGTTAGAAAGCCTAATTTGATTTTGGATATAATTGTATTTCCCACTCACACTAAACTGCATGAATACTTAAAACTCACATATTTCTCCATGCATGTACTGAGGGTTAGGAAAGACTAATACAGACATCTAAAACTGACTGACTGATTGGTTAAAGTTAAGGGTTAGGGATTATCCCTTGGTCCTCAAAAACTTGTGTGTTCAGAAATTATGTCACAGCTCATAATGTTGCAGTGACTTCCTGTTTACATAGTTGTTATTGTAGCTTTTGACTAGATGACACTACAGATGTTTCCTTGCAACCAATGTAGATGTTTAGACATTTAGACAGTCTTTACTAGTTAAGATTCTCCTCATGTTTTAATGGTACAATGAGTTACTTAGAAAGGGCTTTATATGCAAACTCCGCAAAATGGATGGCACATAAAAATACTGACTCTGGATACTGCTATACAGGTGTGTGAGTCCACTCAATTACCAAAATCCCTTCATTTGAATTTCACTTGCTCTTACCTTAAAGGTTCCCCCTCATCGTATTACCACAGCTGGCTCCAATCAATGCGAATAAAATCTTCTCTTTTTTTAAATTCAAAGGCAGAGAGACATCAAACCAATTTTGTGGGACTTTGTCCCCCATCAAAGAAGTCTTAAAATTTCACCAGATTTTTTCTGATTAGTCGGTTGTTGGTTCGGGAAACGGGCTGTCATAAAATCCTTTGGAATGGTATGTCCTTACAAAATTCAACCAAGTCAAACAGCAATCTGATAAAGTATTGAACAGAACTAAAAATACCCTGCAAAAGCAGGGTTGTGGTATTTCTCAGTTCACTGTGCTAGAGTGAAGGTAACACTGCAGGGATAATAGTTTGTGGTCATTTGTGTCAAGAAGGAAATGCAGCTCAAAACAAATTAATGAGTTCCAATGAATAATTCCTGTGACCTGTTGCTGACAAGACACACATGGAGTTCCATCTCCAGCTCAAACCACAACTAGTACTAGAAAACCAAAGCACCAAAACCTTCCTTATTTAATAAGTTGAATAAAAATTAAAGGTAAATTCACCAGCTTATTACAATGATAGAGACAACGTGGCTGTCTGAGACTTTGCAAAAGTAACCTAACCAAACACAACAAACTGGTTGTTGCTGTTGAGGTTGTCGTCTCGACTGTAGTGTTGCTCACATTAATTCACAAGTACAGTGTATGGAAATCATCATAAATGTACCAGGAGGTCCACCACCGGAAAGGATCCCAAAGTTAACTGTGGGTGTATGAAAACGTGCCGTACGGTTCAAAGCCCCCTGGTTGTCAGCACACTGGAGTGAGGGAGCAGCTCTCAGAGTGCTGATGCAGCATACCTGGTAGATCCTGGCAGCAACACTTCAAAGAGCCGTACTACTCTTTGAAACCCATCATACTTCACCCCTGTGGTTGCTTAAAGAGCCAATGTGCTTAACAGTTTCAGTATGTTTGGCACACATTGTCATCCCGAGTGTGTGTGGGGGGGACTCAGGAAATTCTGTGTTATAAGAAACAGCGCCGAGGCGAAATCAAGGCAATTTATCCTAATATCTTATTAAAGACATTTCACTGCAGTAAAAGGTGAACGCCAAACCAAGGCCTGGGAGTACTAAGGTACAAGAGAGCTTTTTGTATTATAAGCCAGTGACAAATGGGAAGATAAAGGGAACTATGTATTTTTTGGAGAGATTTAAAATAAGCTTTCTAACAAAAGCCACAGTATATTTCTCCTTTGAATTATTAACGTGAAATGTAAAAAGCTGAAATGTGAAGCTGACTTAAAATTTATTTTCTGATGAATGAAGTGCCAAAGCAATAAATGTAAAAGCAGAAATATTTGAAGGGAATGACAAAATTCAGAGAAGAAATGTACGATCCATCAAAGCACTGGAGCTCTAACCTGAAACAAGAGATCAGAAGGTGATTTTTGCTTCTTCAGTATCATATAGAAAGGTTACATGAGGCTATCCATGAAATTATAAATTCTATTAAAACTGTCTTTCTCGGTTTGTGGAAATAAAAACATTTTAAAAAGGGAAAAGGCCAGACATTCCTGGAATTCTCTGACAGCTCGATACACAAGAAAGGGCTGGACTGGAAAAACAGAGTCCAAGATCAGGGCCAAGCTGTCTGAGAGATTGTCACTCACAGATCAACAGAAAAATAAAAGGGTGGTAAACATTGACGCTGAACTCTCAATGAATTACACCCTCAATCGCCACTAGGTTTATTACCAAGGCCTGGTACCATACACCACAACCATGTGATCATATTCTGTCCTTGTGTTTCCTTCTTCTCTTCTCCGAGCAATGTGAGAGGGGTGAGGTACGGGGTGAGGAAGGAGGAATTTCAATGGCTGCAGAGGCGAGAACCTGGAGCAGACAGACTATGTGGGTGTTGACATTGCACTCCACTCCCCCC